>NW_020664588.1:2450025-2578677 GCF_002925995.2 Terrapene triunguis
AAGTGGGTTGTAGCCCACGAAAGCTTATGCTCTAATAAATTTGTTAGTCTCTAAGGTGCCACAAGTACTCCTGTTCTTTTTGCGGATACAGACTAACACGGCTGCTACTCTGAAACCTGTCATCTGTTTAAAGATACTCAGTATAGAAATATTACCTCTTTAGCTCCTGCTGAGTCTGGAGGTCTTAGTCAAACTGTTTCTCAGCTTGTCACTGAAGGATCATGTGGCCAAACAGGGTTGAAAGGGTTGGGATCTAGATCCAGGAAGAATTGTCCTTCTCTGAGGGTGAGTGTTTCTCCTTCTTTTATATGAGAACCATGGCTCTTTGTTGTCTCCAAAGACACCCAAGCCGTCTTATACAGGAGTGTCAAGTACACATTACTTAATCTGCCTAAGCCAGTTTGGGGCTGTTTCCTCCTTCATCCCGGCTCCCAACAAGGTCAATAAGCCACTTCCTCTTGGATTGAACCCTTCCAGTCATCAGTCTTATCACTTTCAGGCTGGCCTTCCTACTACTGCTCCAGTCAGCTTTGGAGAGAAAAGACTGTCTTACCCTAAAGCCAGCAGCACAAGTCATCTATGGGGAAATTACAAAAAGGTTTGCAAGTTGACAAAACAACCCCAAAGATAGAGAAATCAGGTGTCTCACACAAGAATCATGTTTAAACACACTTCCAGCTAACTCAGGTTCTAACACACGGCTTAGCCAGTGTGGACAAAGCCAAGCCAGGTTAGAACCATGACTACATGGCAGGATGCTGGAGACGTTTGCCAGTCCAGAAACTGCATGAAGTTATTAACTGCATGACAGTAGTGCCAAAGGTCCCATTAAGGATCTGGACCTGACTCTTCAAGGCACTCCCTATGCACAAAGGGAGACAGCACCCCCACTGCCACAAAATAGTTCACACAAATGAATGTGACAAATGATAGGAGGGGAAATGAAGAGAAGATCATGTGGTTACCTAGCTAGGTTAGCTATGTGCACAACTTCCTGGTTCTCCATGATCACTGCTCTATCTGGGCAACACTAGTTGACTGATGTACTGTGGGCCTCCCAGCTGAAGTGGGTGTTGACAAGGGATTTGAAATAGTAGAAGGCAAGGGATTATTTCAAGGAAGGCATTCCAAGCACAAGGAGCATCACGGAAGATGTAAAGATATTTGTGGCAGAAACAAAGCCACTGACGATTCGACCATCAATCTGTGAACGCTAGGGAAAAACTCTTCTTAGAACAGCTGTTTTGCACTGGGTCACATGGGCTCTTCAGGTTTTTCTGATATTGGTTTTGTTTTCCCAGATTTTCTTGCACAAATTTCCTGTCCCTCTGCCAATCTTCGTAAATCACAGCTCACCGACACTCATGCTGGACGGGCCAAGTACAGCTTGTGGGAAAAGGCATTGAAGTCACCTCTGGAGTCTCCTAAGGGAAGGTGCTGGCTGCAGCGGCACAGCTCTGCTAGAAGTAGGTCTGGATGCAGGGGACCCGCTGGCCATGCACCTGTGCAGGAGGCAGCCATAGCAAACCACTAAAGACAGCCAGGAATGGGCTGGTTGAGGTGGGTTCACACTGAGAGCCGTGCTCCGTGCTCCAGTGCTGGTGCATCTAAATGGGCATGTGGCACCCCACTTGGCAAACTCCGCCTATGCCTTGCTAATGAGTAGCTAAAAGAAATACAGGCTGGTGGCAACAGCAAGCAATAAATAAACCCTCCCCATTATGGACTGAAGCGGTATTTTCAGGCAATGCCCATGGCTGAAATCATGGCCAAACATGGGGGGTTACTTTAAAAGTTATTTGGAATCAGTCCAGATAAATAAGTTTGAAAACTGTTTGCAGCCTGTTCCACCCGCCTCCTGGGAATGTGTCAAATAAGACCTGTTTTATCTTTACTACTGCCCTTCAGCACCATTATTCTGCAATTCACCCTAGCATATAGCTAAGGCAAGCAGACCACAAAGCCCTAACGTCATTGCTTAGTCCTGACTCAGAAACAAGTGAGATGTTTGCTTTCCCTTTTCAGGGAAGAGGGTTCACTTTACTATTCGCTTTGCATGGGAGCACCAGCTAACCCTGAAAGTCAAAGCACTGTTCTGCAAGCACAGGCTCTGCATTGTGCTTAGTGCTTTTATTATTGTAGCCAGACCTTACTTGGTTTTATCCCTTACAGACTGCCGTCAAGTGCCACATTCTGCTCTCAACTCTGCATCATGTATCCAGCAAATGACAGGAACATCCCTGTGCATTTCACAATCTACTGATGTTCTGCTGGCTTCCACAATGTGTGGGAAACTTCCAACTTGCACACTGAGTGCCCTTGGGATGGCTGATCTCCAAAAGGGGTGTGATAAGACCAAAACCCAGGAAGATACAGAACAATTACGATGCTCTTCACAAGTTACCATCCTTCCTATGCAGAATTCAGCTCATCTTCAATTGAGGAATGTACATCATTTTAATGGAAGAAAATTGTGCAGCTGTGATCCTCTTAAAGGCATAGGCAACAGAGATCTGACCATCCAGGAGTGGGTGCTTTAAATGTCTTTCAAGTCTGCAAAGATGTGGGTGTGAGGATATTAATTAATTTAAATAATACACACTTCTTTTGATACCCAATTTTTAAAATAGAGTTTTTTTTTCTCATAGCTGTTTGAGAGAGTAGATGATATTAATGCCCATGTTTTCTTTTAACTCACGAAGAGTACATGCTCATCTATAAAAAGTATGGCAACCATTATTTGATGAGAGATTGTCCTATATTATCATTCATCTTTCCATTTGTAAATAGCAGACGCTTCGGTGAGGGGAACCCTATAAAACCCTAGATAGACAAGTTTCTGCTATTGAAGGTTTTTGCTAGCTCTCCGTATAAAGGTTGAGGCCCAGTGCATATGTGAGAGCCAGAACGAGGCCTGCGGCTGAATGAAACCAGGCCTGTAAATGAGGAAAGGCCAATGTAATAGTTAAAATAAAGCCGTTTGTTTTCAGGTTCAAAGGTGCAGAGAGAGAATTCCCACCCAGAACTAACGTTGTCAACATGGATCACCAGTTGGGAAGAGCCCTGTTTAAGTTGGGCAGCCCTTAAAAGTGGACAAACTTTTAGACTTATCTTTCATGGTGTTTCCAATTCTAGAAATATTTGGAGTGAAATCCTGGCCCCATTAAAGTCAATGGCCATTGACATCAAGTGGGCCAGAATTTCACCTTCAGTGTTTTTCTGAAAGCTCCAGCTCCTGGAGTTAGTGAGAATCTCAGCTTTCATTTAAAAAAAAAAAGTTTTTAGCCTTCATCACTGCAGAGAAAAGTTTGAAAATGCGACCCACTACTGGCACCACGCCAAGAAGGCAAATAAAAAGGACACCGAATGTTTTGTTAAAAATAAACATTGTCTTGTTTTTAAGCCAATCCTCATGAGTTTGCAGGCCTGACTCCGGACTTTTCCCTACAGCTTTCAAAGGGCAGCACTTGGTCCAAAGTAGCGGATTCAAGTCAGTTAAGCACATGCCTGGAGAGAACCAGCCTAGGCTTGCCGTTGGTTGCTCTGGCCTGTCAATCGGGCTTCTGGCCCAGTAACTCCTCCTCCATTGCCTCAAAGCAGCCCCCACCACTATCCGTGTCTCAGACACCCAGGATAGAAAGTTCTTGGTGCACCGAAACCCTTCCCTTTTCTGGAGCTTCCCCATGGATTCCATTGTTGCCAGGTTAAAATGTTACTTTGCCTCCCGACTTTCTCCCCGCATCTACTGCTCCTGTGTGTGGGAACTGCTCCTTGTGGCTCCCCCAGACTGGAAAAACATCCAAAGCAAATCGTCAGGTTGACAAGCTATTACTGCAGGGAACGAGAGAAAAGAATCTGGTGCAGAAATACAGCAATGCTTCCACGGCTGAGGGACAGGCCGTGTGTTATTAATACAGGAAGCTCAGGGGAAGAGAATGAAATTTCTTATTTCTACGGTGGGAGCTGGTTTTTCAAATCAAGATGAGCAAACAAGCCAATGTATGCTCCAGGACCCGGTCAGATAGAGCTGAGGAGACTCGGCGCTTGGATCTGAACAATATATTACATCTCAGTGAAGGGGCAGTGCGGTTTTGTCATCTCATCTCAGATAACACAGTTGTGATTCTTCTAACAAAAGCAATTCTTCATTCCCTTCTCCCTCACGCAGGCCTACTCCCACTGTAGGCGCAGAAAGCAGGAAGATGTCAATCACTCTCTTTGACTCTGACCCCAGGAGCAGACAAAGCCCTGGCTGGGATGATTTAGTTGGGATTGGTCCTGCTTTGAGCAGGGAGTTGGACTAGATGACCTCCTGAGGTCTCTTCCAACCCTAATCTTCTTTAATTCCCTTCCTTAGCCGTCTATGGGACCGGGGCACTGGGCTGAGGCCGACCTCTGGCCCTTCACCCAGATGCTGAGTGTGAACGAGAGAGGGAAGCTCTAATATCCTTAGTGCTTCCTCAAAATGTCCTTAGTATCTGAACAGCATGAAAAATCAGTGAACCGCAGAAGCCCAGCAGGAGACAAAGCAGACTCCTTGGAGATTGGTACCTGCCAGGATCAGAATCTTGGGCTCCGTGTTTCCCTACCAGACTTTGGCGTCCCTAGGGTTCTCCTTGCAGGCCTGTACCTCGCCATTTCTGCTTCAAGGAGACACTGCAACCCCTCTTACATTCTGGGATGGGGCTAATAGGTCTCATCCGCAAGCAGGAGTCAGCAGGAATCTCTCTGCATGCTTCTGTGGGGCTCTGAAGTGTCACATTCCTCACAACATTAGGGAGCAGTCGTAATAATATTTTCTCTAGAGAAGTAACTCTCAAAGCCTATAGAATGGAATACAGCATAAGAGCCTTTCTAGTATTTAATTATTTAAATCAGCTCTAGAATTCATTCAACAGCTGCAATATCGTTTTCCATTACATTCTATAGGATGCCTCCATACCAGAGGAGAGCCACTTACTGCATTTTTCAAACATGTTCACTGTCCCTGCTGAAATAATTGTTTTTTTTTTCATCCTTATTTGATGCTGATGGTACTTATCAAAAGCACACAATGAAATCTGTATTTACACAGCTGCCTGAGGCTGAATCAGTAAATATTCCACCTCCTCTATACTTCCATTTTTTAGAAAAGCACTCGAGACCGACGGTTGGTGACTTGACTAAGGTGACATGAAAAGACTGTGTCGTGACTCAGTAACAACTGAGATTTTCCTGGCGTCTCCAGCAATTGAACATTAATCTACCGTATATACTCGATCATAAGCCGGTTTGATTATAAGCTGACCTTCCCCCCTCCCCCAAAAGATGGATAAGTAAAAATAACCCGTTCATAAGCCGACCCTATAATTCAGGGGTCAGCAAACTTTGGCTCCCGGGCCATCAGGATAAACCGCTGGGGGGCCGAGATGGTTTGTTTACCTCGAGCGTCCGCAGGCACGGAGGGAAACCTAAGTAAACAAAGTGCGCCAGCTGCTTACCCTGATGGGCCGGGACAGCAACTGGTAGGGAAATTTTTTTGGGGGGAGAAGCTGGGAATCAGGGGAGCAACCCCTGTGACCACCCCCCACATGACCCCATCCCTAGCCTTGGACCCCCACACTCTCCCCATCCCTTCCCTTCCCACCTCATCTGGGGAGGGCTGGGGAGGATGTCTCTGACTTGGCTGCAGCTGCTTTGGAGGCTGGGGGGAGAGCAGCGTGGCCAGAAGCGGAGAAACTCTGGCCCTGCCTCTTCCCTTCTGGCTCTGCTGGCGGTGCTGCCTCTCCTTGCTCCCTATGTTGGGGGGAGGGGCTGTGTCCCACCTCTCCCTCTCTATACCCGTTCATAAGCCGACCCCCTTCTCTGGTGCTTCCCTTCATTACTAAAAAAAAAATCGGCTTATGAACGAGTATATATGGTCATTAAAGATTAGGTCATGTGATGAAAATGCCACGAATATGTCCAACCAAAATAGGCCACCCTAACCCAGGATGGGGAAGGGAGAGAAAGGAAGAAGAGAAAACAAGACAAGGGTAAGGTAGGGGGATGAAAGTTACAACAGGAAGGGACAGCTTAGATCAGTTCTACACAGAATTACCTAGCCGTCTCTCTTGTCGCTGCAACATGGACACATCGTTACATGGCCAGTGCACCCCGAATATACAAATGATATGACTAATCTGACCTTACTCAGAACACTCCACCTCTTCTCCTTCAAGTGGTTGGCAAAAGGTGGCTCTTTGAGAGCAGCAGAAAAAGTGGCTGTTTGGCCAGTCTTAGCAGCAGGTCCCGAGACAGAAGGCACCAGCTGGGAGGAATCATAGAATCACAGAACTGGAAGGGACCTCAGTAGGTCATCTAGTCCTGTCCCCTGGCCTCATGGCAGGACTAAGTAATAACTAGAAACAGCTTTTGCCAGAAGCTGGGTATCGGCGACAGGGGATGGATCACTTGACGATTACCTGTTCTGTTCATTCCCTCTGGGGCACCCGCCATTGGCTGCTGCCGGGAGACAGGATACTGGGCTGGATGGACCTTTGATCTGACCCAGTATGGCCGTTCTTATGTTCTAGACCATCCCTGACAGGTGTCTGTCTAATCTGTTCTTATTAACCTCCAGTGATGGAGATTCCACAACCTCCCTAGGCAATTTATTCCAGTGCTTAACCACCCGGACAATTAGGAAGTTTTTCCTAATGTCTAACCTAAACCACCTTGCTGCAATTTAAGCTCCTTGACCATTTCTGTGTGGCATGGTGGGAGAAGGGAGATCCCAAGCAGTCATTGTTATATGTTCTTCCAGAGGAAAGACCATATATATATATTTTTTTTAACAAAAAATACCCTGTGCTATTGTTTACAATCAAACCCACAGCTTGTCTTGTCTTCATTGATAGATGCATATCAGGTTTGTTAACCAAATCCCTCGGGTCTTTTTTTCTCTCCATTTCTGAAGAGCTTCAGTGGCCAAAGTAAGCCTTGTTAAAGGCTTGGACAGAAGGAACATTGCAATGCTAGAGAATGTGGAGAGCAGATGTAATGAATGTGTTTCCAAGGGAACAAACCACTGTGCAGAAACTATTAAGCAGCTACATGAAAACGTCTGATCTCAATCCCTGTTTGCATTAGGGATTCTCTAATGGCTTGTAAGGATGCAGGAGAGCTCTCAAGCAGTCAAGTGGGGAAAAAAACACTAGAAATCATTAAGCAAAATTAAAAGGATAATTTTTTTTCTTCCAAGCACCGTCTCCTCCTGTCCTGTCCATCTGAGCTCGCTGTTCATTTCAGAGTCACTGCTATATAGCATCACACTGGGAGAAATTCTTGGCTCTGTTTGTTTTTATTATTTTTATTCAAATAAAATTAGGAAAACCCCTCTAATTGAGCCACCAACATATCCACCATGCCCAAACTCCTCCCAGACCTCTTCTGCTCCTCACATTCATCGTGTCACGTCTCAGATCAGGCCCTGTAGACACTTAATGAACATCCTGACCTCACTGGGACTTTTTGCACCCTGAATGATAAGCATATGCATTTTACCACGGGAGTGGGCCTTAGGTTGTAATCTCTTCTTGGGAAGGATTGATCCTTCCCATTTCTATGCTACAGGGTCCAGCACAAATCCATACATAATTGATCAAGTTCCCTCGTTTGGTCAGAGGGGTGGCTCATCGGCAAGTGTTGGCCTGTTGCAGAGGTAACGGTGCGTCAGCATGTTAACTATGAGCACCCAAGCGCTAGCAATGCTAGAGAGAGAGAGCGTGAGCTAGTGAGGTGTCCCTGACATGCACTCAATGTGCTGGTGTCCAGGGGACATATTAGCAGTGATGCTGCTGCCCCTCCATCACTCACCTCCTATTACCCTGAACGCCATGGTAGTGAGACATTGTACCACCCATCAGATCTCGCCCTCTTGCGTCTCTCTCCTGATTTCTACCCACTTGTCCTTTTGCTCCTTAGCCTGCTCCTAATCCTCTCTCCTTCCCCGTGCAGTGCTAACAGCTCTCACTACTCCTGGCTCGGGACGCTATGCCTGCAGAGGGAGCTGCCAACCGCCACCACAAGGCTGATTCCACCTGTGCTGATGCCTCCTTTCTTAGCTCATGTCAGCCGGGTGGAGGGCAGGAGTGCCAGTCAGAGCTGTGGTGCACTGGAATGCTCTGCAAACAACAGTCTGGAATGCGTGGGAGAGACATTGTTTGTAGTTTATTAGATTTGTTTTAAAAAAAAGTTAGAAACACAGGATTGGAATGGACCACCTGGGTTTGGTTTTGCATCCATGCCCCTCCTGGCTGATAGCCATTGATGGACCTATCCTCCATGAACTTACTAGTTCTTTTTTTAACCCTATTATAGCCTTGGCGTTCACAACATCCTGTGGCAAAGAGTTCCACAGGTTGACTGCGTTGTGTGAAGAAATACTTCCTTTTGTTTGTTTTAAACCTGCTGCCTATTCATTTCATTTAGTGACCCCTAGTTCTTGTGTTATGAGAAGGACTAAACAACACTTCCTTGTTTACTTTCTCCACGCCAGTCATGATTTTATAGACCTCTATCATATCCCTCCTTAGTCCTCTCTTTTCCAAGCTCAAAAGTCCCAGTCTTATTAATCTCTCCTCATATGGAAGCTGTTCCATACCCCTCGTCATTTTTGTTGGGTGACGGAGTCTGTCCAGTCCCCTGATATCCCCAGCAGCCCCGTCATATAACTCCCTTCGTAAACTTCCCAAACTCCACCTTCATACTGTTGCCACTACATCTATTGGAAGGCTCATTCTTCTCCGACAATTAGAAGCTTTCTTCTAATTTGCAGCCACACTTTATTCCAGGCTAGTTTATCTCCATTCTGTTCTGACCCTGTCATTTGTTTAAATAGTTGTGGGAAGTGGCGGGGTTAGGGAGGTGCCCTGAGCCCTGGATTGAGGAGATGGGCATCAAAGCAGAGCATGGGGTGGATAGGCGGGACACAGTCTGACCTGAATCACAAGTGCCCAGAGAACAATGACGGCTCTTCTCTGAGTATAGCTCCCCACATTACAGGAGTTATTCAGACAGATGGATACAAGTTTTCTACTCAAGTTGCTTAGGGTATTAATGTTTAAAATAGCGTTTCAGATGCAGTTAGATCAGATAAACCTGTCGTTCAAAGCTTCTTTCGCCCTTTGTGACTCTGACCATGACAACAAACTCAAATCACACGTAATGAATTTGTGTTTTCTATGTAGATTGTAACCTGTCCAGGCCATTCCATCACATGTAGTAAACTGATATGGCTTCAAGGATACTGCAGTGTTTGCGACAGCAGCACCTACTCGAACAAGCAGACTCGCAGGGGCACAAGAACATCACAGAAAGGTCCCTATAACTTCAGAGAAATGCTCCACCACTGCGCATGTGGCGCTAGGAAAGCTACTTTAGCTCCGCTGGCTGTGGGTGCCATTTCTTAAAGCTGATTGGAAACATTCCAATTACCCTTTTTTTGGGTCAGCATTTCCTGGATTGTTGAATTGAAGTGATCCGCGGAAATGGTTCAGTTTTGACAAAATTCTGACAGAACCCTGTGAAACCTGTCTGATTTCCTGCCACTTGGCCAGCCCGGTTCCTCTGCAACCCACCTGCTGGATGGCTTCAGAGTCGGGGACCCCAGAATTTACAGGGTTTGCTTACCGTTTGTCAACCAATCCTTGGCCCCTGAGAGCCATAGGTCAATCAATCAGATGTGTTAGGATATCGATATTCAGGCCTGTCTGTAAGGGCCTAGACTTTAAGAATTTAGGTGTATTCTTATCACGTAGCTAGTTATAGAGGTATAAAAGAGAGAATCAAAATCACTGTCTGTCTGTGTAGGGGACAGTCTGAGGCTCTGTTCTTAGGCTAAGTAAGGCCTTTGGCCAAGCAGCAGAGGCAGCCATACGCTGAGAAGTGAACGGTCACATCCTCACATTCCAAACTAGTCACACTGAAATAAGGTGCTATTGGGCTGTTAGGATACAATCCTGTCCTGATATTCCTGTCACCTCCAGAGAAAGGGAAGAGCCTAGAAGATGTGAAAGGAAATTTAGTTTGATAGTTTTCTGTCTGGTAAGAACTCACGTATCAATAGACACAGCTGGGAAACCCTTATGTCTGTATAGATGTAGTTGTGAAATCCTCACTTCTGTATTGGTTTGTATGTTTATTTGCATGGTCTCTGTCTGGTTCTGTAATTGTTTCTGTCTGCTGTATAATTAATTTTGTTGGTTGTAAACCAATTAAGGTGGTGGGATATAATTGGTTAAATAACCATGTTACAGTATGTCAGGATTGGTTAGTTAAATTTCAGTAAAATGATTGGTTAGGGTATAGCTAAGCAGAACTCAAGCTTTACTATATAGTCTGCAGTCAATCAGGAAGTAAGGGGGGGAATGGGAACAGGGAATGGGGGTGGGGAAATTGGAATCATATTTTGCTAAGGGGGGAATGGGAACAGGGAATGGGGGTGGGGAAATTGGAATCATGTTTTGCTAAGGGGGGAATGGGAACAGGGATGGCTCTGTGGTGTCAGAGCTGGGAAGGGGGACACCGAGGAAGGAAACTGGAATCATGCTTGCTGGAAGTTCACCCCAATAAACATTGAATTGTTTGCGCCTTTGGACTTCGGGTATTGTTGCTCTCTGTTCATGCGAGAAGGACCAGGGAAGAGAGAGGGTGAAGGAATAAGTCCCCTAACAAGATGATCCAACGTATGGACTGTGGGTGGGATTTTCAGAAGCACAAAAGGTCAGTCTGCGATTGGTGAGTGGGAGTGTGGCCCCCTGCATTCCTTCCCAGGAGGCAGTGGTAAGAGCACCCTGATCCCCCACAACCTGTATCTAGAGTGAGGCAGGCCAGGCTGGATTCTTGAAAAGTTCTGATAGCACAAAATCTGCTCTCCCCTGAGTCACAGAGGGACAAAGGGAATCCACTTTGGGAAATTTCACACAGACACCACCAGTTTTCTCCTAGTCAAATATTCCCAAATACCTTAATGGATTTATTTTTCCAATTTGGGGGACTAATTTATTCCATGAATAATTTGTTGCAGTATTTTACCAACTTAGTTACTGACTGAATGCTGTTAATCAAATTAATCATTCATCAATTAATGGCAGTATTTACTCAACAAGTATTTCTCTGGTCTTCAAACCAGCTCTTTTTCTGAATGAATACATGCCATGCAAATATGACTGCATGTTCTCTGTTTGACCCATTAAAAATAGCAGTAGGGTTATCAGGCATCTATATTCTTTCCTAGGGAGGGAAGAGGGGAATAACCATCTTCAACCATGAACGAAGAAAAGACACCTTGGAAGCTGGCCAAATATATTTTTCCAAGTAGTAATGTCTCTCTCTCTCTCCTGGAAAATACTATATTGGGAAATATTGGCCCAGATTTGGATCCTAGATCAGTGTAAATCCAAGTGGAGGCACTCTGGATTTACCCGAGTTTTATTGAGAATACGGACCGTTATTTCCATTGCCCATTGCTGCCAGCAAAAGGAAAGGAGAGGCAAATATTGAACAGGGAATCCAGGGAATTGAAAAAAAAATTCAATACAGCTTAAGGCTGTCACACATTTTAGACTCCTCCATACCACAGCTCTGTAGGTCTCTCACTTTTTCAGTTCTGTGCTTGGCTGTCACAGGGGTGCTGAGGGAGTTAGTGACAAACCAGGCAATGCCCAGAACGGGACTGGGGCTACGGTGCACGGTCTGCGGTAGTGTTCACACGCACACAGGGTTTGGGTGCTGCAGGGCGTGGGGAAAGACAGAGGGGAAGGGATGAGAGAAACAGATTGTGCTAAGAAGTGTGTGTTTTAACCCCAAGTGGACACAAGCTAGCTGCGTTGCTTTATCTGATATCTGTGGGATATTTGCACCAAGCTGAGGAAAGCCTCCATCTTGTCTGTCTGCACATTGGGCCAGGGCCCAGGAATGCTCTGCAAAGAGGCCTGTGGGCTTTGCATGGCAGGATGCAGCATTTGCTTTCCTTAGTGGTAACCCACCGCTCTGGCCCAAGCCACACTGGTCTCACAGGGGCACAGAGCAATGTTTTCTATGATTCCAAGGGGAGGGATAGCTCAGTGGTTTGAGCATTGGCCTGCTAAACCCAGGGTTGTGAGTTCAACCCTTGAGGGGGCCACTTAGGGATCTGGGGCAAAATCAGTACTTGGTCCTGCTAGTGAAGGCAGGGGGCTGGAGTTGATGACCTTTCAGGGTCCTTTCCAGTCCTAGGAGATAGGATATCTCTATTTATTTATTTACACCTACAACTATTACAAACAACAGGCTGGCTACGGCGTCTAGGCTAAGTTAGAGGAGAAGGGAAACACACACAACTCTGACATCACTTGCGTGCCCTGATGCTCAAATCTGTCTGGAATCCGTCATCGGGGCCAGCTATAGGGGAGGGCAGTCAGGGCGGCTGCCCTGGGTGTGCCAACTCAACATCTGGAGGGGCACCAAATCATTGGTGTGCTGGTTTCGTTTCTGGTTGTTTTTTTTAACCCCCACCTGTTCGGGAGGGTGGGGAACAAAAAACGTTTTCCGCCCTGAACAACAAAATATCTAAGGCTAGCCTGTCTACTACACAGCTATTTAGCCATGCATCAAATCAACTGTGTTCATCCAGTCCTGGTATCCATCATAGTGCCGGGGGCGATACTGACACCTGACAATGACACAGCTGCTGCCCCACAGAACTCCCAGGCTAGACAGACAGCTCATAAAGGGATGGGGGAAAGGAAGGACTAGAGCCTCCTTTATACAAGAACTTGAGACATACACAGATTCAGTGTTGTGCCCAAGCTTACCCAGGGCCTTAACCACAAGTTCGCCTTCCTCGCTCAGCAACAAATCTGGATCGTGTATAGCTCAGAATAACCCCAGTAATGTCCCGTCGTATCCATGCGCTGCTTGCAGACACCCTGCCATTGCTCTCCTCCCATCTCCTGAACACTGGGTTTTACAACCACGGGAAGGCTCACTGAGATTTTTCATGGTTTGTGACCCACGATGACAGCAGTAACGATCAGCGGCTATCACTGAAAACCTGCTGACATTGAGCTCTGCTTTGTTGGATGACCCAAGTAGCTACTCTTCCATTCAAAGGTATGCAGGGAAACAAGACATTATTGGAGAGGGGAGGGGGGAGGGAGAGAGAGAGAACTGTGCACGTCTGGAGAGCCTGACAAAGTGATTTCCTTAAACTCAGCACTTGCCCAACTGAGAACAGGCGTGAAGAGGAAACGTCTCATCAATATTTGAATAGCTGATCACGTAACTAACTTGACAGGCCATTTATATGGAGAGATTAGATCGCTGTAACGTACACTCTGGGTTCTGTTCTGCCCTCACTTACACCTTGCAAATCTCAGCTTGATGCAGAAGTGAAATGAAGAAGAGAGATGCTGCGTCTCTCATTTTAACTAGGTGTGCGTGGTGTGTTTTGTTCCTAAATGTACAAACACCAGCAAGTCTGCATCTTCCATCGTCTTCATTCTAACTTAAAGACTCTAACTGAAAATACATTAAACAAATACATTTCCAGGATAAATAATTACCCACTATTATATTTACATTATTTATAGAACAATTAATAAAATCCCCAATTAGTAATGCATGCATATCTGGGATACAGAGGGTAGCTGACTCTTAAGTACCCAGTCTTTGCAAATCTCTTCACTCGAGACAAGACTGGTCCCTGCTCAGAAGTACTGGTTTAGGCAATGAACCACCTGGCAGGGGACTGTGCTGTTGACGAATATATGCTGACTAGCATATAAATATATATCATATTAATAATATGTATTACCTGCAGCACATACATTAGTATGACTTAATCACCAAAAACATTAAGCACAAATATTCTAAGAGTGGCATAGCTTAAACGGCCTATACCATAATCCTGATCACTTATGCTAAGTATCCCATAACTCCTTGCATTTGCTGAAGTAATCATTTGGCAGAAGCAAATGGGAAACTTGTCAATAACAAGATACATTTGTTCTATGTCTTAGTACAAGCTAGAGAAATACCTTCACAGACCGGTACCTGGAATGCTAGTATCCAAACCAAAGATAAGGAAGGAACGGAATGACACGTTAGGGAACTGGGAAAAACGGATGGGTTGCATTTTAGTGACATGTAAAAAGATGTGTCATTTGTAAAAATCATCATATAAATAATACCATCCGAAATGTCTAACTTGGGGAGCACACCTTCTCTGTAAAGTGAATATAACATCGCTGCATGGGACAGCTCCTCAGAGACTGGCATCGTCTAGAACTTTTCCCTGTACCATATTAATAAACATGACGGACATTGGTTATTTGGTCTCTTCAATATACTTCATCAAGAAGCAAAGTGGGGTCAAGCAATTGACCACACAATTCATCATTATCAAGCCAACCCATGAGCCATCTGGCCAAAACCGTCAAACCCAGCAGGGTGGGTTTGCGACCCAACTGCTTGGAAGGGGATCATGCTCAGTAAGCTTTGGGATGCTTGTGTTTGTTAATCTCAGGTACACTCGTGCAGCCAGCCAGGCCAAAGGGCACTAGGAGCACTCAGACAATTCAGTATGCACAGGAGACGCTAGTGTGATTTTAATAAGTGATACTAGGGCAATACACCTTTTCAAAGTAATCATTTATATAAATAGTGCCTGATAAAGCACTTAGGGAAACACCAATACTTTAGAAATTCCTGGGAGATAAGCCACATTTTAAGTACATATAAAGATCAAAGCGCTTTCCTTGTCTATGTGACAGACAGAGAATAAAAGGAGAGGAAAAGAATTCTATGCAAATGCTGTATAATAAACTTAAAAGCCAATGAAAGAGAGAAAGGACACATCAGAATCCTTTGTTGTACAATTTGTAAATAGTCATGTTAGTCCATCCTTTGCTCTCAGTATTGTAAATCGTGTGTAACTTGCTTAAACGGAAAATGCCGGGACAACATCAAAAAGAGCCAAGATAAGGAGCCAAATGGCATTGCAATGCATCGCCTCCCTGGTTAAGAACTAAACAATAATGTGAGAGAGCTGACAAAGGATCTAAAACTAGAACAAGATCAAAATGGGAAATTAAAAGAGCAAGTGGAAGGTTATAAGCAACTGTAATGCCCTCAACAAAGGAAGGGAAGAGCAGGGGCTTGTCAGGAGAGATGCAGCTAGCAAGAGGGGAAATTAACTAAGCTGGTAAAAACAGGCTAAACAATTTTAAAATACCCATGGAATTGTGCAGAAACCCAGAGGTCCTTGTTCCTAACCCCCTGCTCTAACCCATTAAACCCCATTCCTCTCTGAGCCTTAATAACAGAACCTTTTCTGCCCTCTTAGACTACTCATTTGGCTCAGTTTGCATCTCTGCTGCTTGTACTTTCAAATAACCTCATAGAATTAATTAATCTCTCTCGACTAGTGTCTCTCCAACTTCCTACATTGCTTTTGCCTCATTTCTGCCCTCTCTGTCTTTTAAATATTATAGTTAGTACTGAAACCCCCATCACAGAAAGACAAAGTAATAAAAAAAAAAGGCATCATCAAAATGCTCAAGGTAAAAATTTTACTTTAAGTCCAGTAAATTAATGATTTTAACCCTTCAGGAATGCAACAGCTGACGATACTCACTTCCTTGAAGCTACAATTGCTAAGCAATAGAAATACTTCTAATCCTAGCCATTAACTAATATATGAAATATGGGTTTTCCTTATTTCTATATGGTCAGATTCTTAAGATAAAAGTAATATAAAGTAATGGAAACTGCCTTAAGTTAGCTAATTCAATACAACAAAGTGGGCAAATAACTTAATAGGGATTTTGGTCAATTCCCATTAAAAGTTTTAAATAAAAAGGTAATAACTTGCCTAATTAAATGTTTAACTCTTTTGATTTTTTTATTTTTGTTTTCTAAAATGCATGACCTTCATAACTTTAAGCTCTTAATGCTTTATCTTGTATAGTTATAAATACAATGTTGGCAACACTCATCTTTAATTTTGAGCTTATCCTATATGCCACGTATGTTGCCTGATGCTGTTCTGTGGTGTGTGTCATGTGACTAATTTTTTTTTTTATTTTTTTGCAACAAAAGCCAATTTTTACACACATAATTATTGTAGCAGGGGCCACTCACCACTAGGGCACCTGCCGCTGGCTGCTGGGGATTAGCTTCACTCACCTCCAAAGCCCCCTTCCGACACTCATTCACACACTTTGCCGTTTCTCTCTCCCGCTGCAACTCAGGTGGCTCTTTCTCCAAGGCTTGGCCTTCCGGTCAGGTCACTGTGTGTTTTCCCTTCCGGTGTATCAAAGTCCCACTGCACGACAGTCCTGCCTGGCCTGTGCCGCTTCCGCAATGGTGGGTAGGAGAACCCGGGCCCACCCACTACTCCAGGTTTCAGCCCAGGAACCCAAACCTTGCTGCTGTTTCCCAGGGCTGCTCCTTCTTCACCTCTGTCAGGCTCTTTCTCCACCCTCCTCTGGGTACAGCCTTGGCTCAGGACCAGGACTACCAGGCCTATACTCTGCCTGGTTTCCTCCTTTCCTTCTCCACAGCTCGAGATGGCTGCAGGCCCATTCTGCTGCCAGCTTCCTGGCTTTATCGTAGCCCCACCTGATCGTTTTCCGCTAGGCTCTATTCTCCCTCAGGGGTTGCTTATCCAGTCTAATTTCCCTCAGGGGGGCCCTTTCAAGGCTGCTATGGGGTGAATACTCCATCGCAATTATAAAAAAGTGGTTTTTATATATATATATATATATATATAAGTGATAGCACACTACTTTAATGTTATGTTTGGGTTAGAAACATCAACATATTTTTTTGCAAAGCTCAAAAAGGCCTCAGTTATAAATACATATATATACATATTATGCCTCAGTAAATAATGCAATTACGAATAAAAAGTTTTCTTTTATTAATCAAAGACTTTTTATTCAAAGAAAAAACTGTAGGGGAAAAACCTCAATGTTAATTCAAAGGTAATATTAATTAATATTTTAGGTTTCTATAAACCTGTTTGTGCCTTTATTAAATATTAAAATATAGGAAAATGTGTTATAGCCAAAATGTCTAAAAATATAACTATACGCATGATGTCTGGTTACCCTGCAAATTGTTAAAGCTAACCAAACAATTTCAACAGGTTTCTACCATTGTATCCCAAGCACATCCAAGTGTCATGAAAGTTTAATACCCTCAAAGTGTTTGCATAAACCTGGATTTAAACTTCATTTTGTACTATTTTCTTTTGTGTTATGTTAAAAAAGTATTGGTTTTTAAAGTTAGTGATTTCAAATATTTAACAAAAGTTTAATTGCTCTCACATGCAAATTAACTCTAAACAAGTTTGGGTAAAAATTCTGTGGCTAACTCTTTTGCTGAAACAGAGTAGTTCAGTGGGGGAAAGCAATACACCTCACAGAAGATTGGGAGCACTTATTTGAGCAGTCCAGTGCTAAATTATGAAAAACTAGTAACGCACATGCTAAGGATGTCATGCAAAAATCAGAGTAAAAAGCAAAAAATAAAGAGTAAAACACTGGCCACTGGACACAGGGAGCTGAAGGTTTTAAAAGGACAGAAGCTGGTTTGCGTGGGGGCCATTTTCTCCTATCCACCCAGCACGTAGCGGCCTCATGTGACTGGGCGGCCCACTTTCCTGAGTCCAGATGCCCCCAGGAACTCTGGAGAACCCAAAAGACTTGGATCCCAGCCCAGAGAATGCCCTCACATTGTGAGGAAACTGACGCAGGGCCATGCATTTAGTGCTTATTGTTTTGTGTGATCTGTATGGTCCTGAGCTTTTACAGGATTAATTTTAAACTAGCATAAATGACTCTGGTCCAAGTGTCTCTCTGTATGTTAGCTGCTTCCCAAATGTGACATGCCTCCAAGAGAGCGGAACTCTCACCAGCTGCGTCGCACCCTTGGGTGGAGTTCTGGGGGAGGGATGTGTTAAGAACAGGGAGTCTGAAGGGTCCATGCTGCACCCAGAGGGGCTAGGAAGATGGACAGAGGGCTCCAGCACTTGGAGGGGATGCCAGATAGGGCTGTGCTCTGAGAGTGTGCCTAGGGACCCTGAGATTGGGGCAGTGGCTGGACTCAGTTCAGGCCCCAGGAGCTTGCAAAACTCCCAGAGATCAAGAGCCCAGAGTCTAAGGTTCCTCTCACAGCAGTCCCCGGGGGTGACCAAGAGGGGGCGCTCACTAGGATCTGACACACCATGTGAGTGATCTCGCACGTCAATGGGAGTATCCACATGGTTAAAGTTGAGCAGCAGGGCCTTCACAGGTAATTCTTTGTAGCAGGGACTGTCTTCATTTTACAAATTAAAAATTAATTACAACTTGGGGTGGCAAGGCTTGGCAGATGTGAAGTATTGGTTTTGTGTTATGACTAGACCCAGCCATCAGGAGGGGATGGTCAGATCTCGTATGGGCCTGAAAATGAGAAATCACATTTAAGATTCCAACATGGGGACATGAGGGTAAATCCCATGGAGGAGGTCTGATGTGCCCAGATACCAACACCCTAAACACAGATCACTGCGTGGAACATCAGCCGATGCGAAAGGAGCTTGGCTTGTCTAGTCCAGCCAAAGGAAGGCTGAGAGACAATGAGATTTCTTTCGATACACACACTAGGAAAGGTGAAGAGCTTGTTAAGCTAAAGGAAAATGTTGGCACACGAACAACTGTGCCAGGAATAAATGTAGGCTGGAAATTAGAAGAAGATTTCTAACCATCAGAGAGGTGAGGTTCTGGCATGGGCTTCCAATAGGAGCTGTAGAGGTCAGGGTCACCACATTGGTGGTGGTGGGGGGAGGTCCCACTTTGTTCCCTGACCAGATGACAGAGGGGCACCTGGGCCAAATTTGAGTGAGTGGCATTGCCAGCTGGCATGCTGGGCACAGCACCACTCAGACCACTCAGATTTGGGGTGTCCAGGCAGGATACGTGAACAACCTCCTTAGCAAAGCCCCTGGTGGGGGCAAGCAACCTAATTATTTTTGAAATGGAGGATAATCAGAATGATATAACTCAATGATGCAGAAGGTCCCTTCCAGTCCTGGGCCCCTAGGAATGCTACTGTAGAACATACTGAAATGACCCCAGGTCCACACACATCCTGGCCTTTAAACTCCATCACTGCCCAAGAATAAATAATTATCTTCTATTAGTGAAGCAAGTCCAGGACAGAAAACGGGAAGGCTCAGAGGAAAAGGGAGACTGCTCTGGAGAAGGGAAACTGTGTTTTAAGCCTCACCCATCTAAGGAGACAGATGCACTGACTACTGTAGACCTAACCTGCTCTTCCTGGAAAGTCTCTTCGCCAAAAATTGTCATCAAACTGTCTGAGTCTCCATGGCACAGGAATCAGGGGGGAGGAAAAGGGCCAGGCAGGGACAGTGTGGAGTTCTCCTGGATACAAGTTGAATTCTCAGGCCCAGGAAGCAAGGCTGGGATTACATCCCAGCACAGCCAGACGTTGAAGTGAACGGTCAGGCGAGCTGAGCCCAGACGGGGCAGCTCGTGGGGAAGAAGAATTGTCACTTCACTGGGATTCTGGAACCTTGGTTCAGTTCCCAGCTCTGCAAAGCCTCCCTGGGTGACAGTAGGCAGGTCACTTAATCGCCGCACCCCAGGAGGGGGGATGGTAACACCACTTCCTTTGTGCCCCTTGTCGCTTTGAATTTAAACTCTTCAGGGCAGTAGCTGTCTCTAGATATGTGTCTATGCAGCACCCAGCATGAGGGGACCCTGCTCTCAGTCTGGGACTCTAATCTACTCAGGGGCGTGCACAGGACTAAAAATCTGG
Organism: Terrapene triunguis; assembly: GCF_002925995.2. NCBI lineage: Eukaryota > Metazoa > Chordata > Testudines > Emydidae > Terrapene > Terrapene triunguis. Next base: position 2,469,853 of record NW_020664588.1, read on the forward strand.
CTGCTTTTTGAGAGGAACTTTCTGTGCCCCGGCCCGGCCAGAGAAGCTGGTTCTCCCCACTAGGGCTCTGGGGCTGGCGGAGCTCTCTCCCCTCTGACAGCCGGAGGAGCTGGATCTCTCCCCGTGGCCCCACAGCCAGAGGAGCTGCCCTCTCCCACCCTGGTCCGGGGCTGCAGGAGCTCGCGCTCCCCACCCCGGAGAAGTTCTGTGCCCGCACTGATTGGGGGGAGGCATGACCCTGCTTCCCCTCCCACCCCCTGTACATGCCCCTGACACTAGTGAAGCCCAGATACCTATAAGAAGTCAGGAGAGCCATGTGCTGTACTCCCTACAGAGAAGAATTTCAGGTCTCAACACAATGCCTTTAGGGCAGGGTTTAAAAATGGAGATTTGAGACCAATCAGAATGTCCAGCTGACATCTTTCACTGCCACATCTCCACAGAAAGAGGAGAAAACCTTTTACCAATAGACTTCCCGTTATTATTGCCTTCCAAACTCCTCACACAAAGAGCCCCAGCCCCCACACAACACCGTGGCTCCACATCACATAAGAACATAAGAACGGCCGTAGCGGGTCAGACCAAAGGTCCATCTAGCCCAGTATCCTGTTTACCGACAGTGGCCAATGCCAGGTGCCCCAGAGGGAGTGGACCAACAGGCAATGATCAAGTGATCTCTCTCCTGCCATCCATCTCCATCCTCTGACAGACAGAGGCTAGGGACACCATTCCTTACCCATCCTGGCTAATAGCCATTAATGGACTTAACCTCCATGAATTTATCCAGTTCTCTTTTAAACGCTGTTATAGTCCTAGCCTTCAGAACCTCCTCAGGTAAGGAGTTCCACAAGTTGACTGTGCGCTGCGTGAAGAAGAACTTCCTTGTATTTGTTTTAAACCTGCTGCCTATTAATTTCATTTGGTGACACCTAGTTCTTGTATTATGGGAATAAGTAAATAACTTTTCCTTATCCACTTTCTCCACATCACTCATGATTTTATATACCTCTATCATATCCCCCCTTAGTCTCCTCTTTTCCAAGCTGAAGAGTCCTAGCCTCTTTAATCTCTCCTCATATGGGACCTGTTCGAAACCCCTAATCATTTTAGTTGCCCTTTTCTGAACCTTTTCTAGTGCCAGTATATCTTTTTTGAGATGAGGAGAGCACATCTGTACGCAGTATTCGAGATGTGGGCGTACCATCGATTTATATAAGGGCAATAATATATTCTCAGTCTTATTCTCTATCCCCTTTTTAATGATCCCTAACATCCTGTTTGCTTTTTTGACCACCTCTGCACACTGCGCGGACATCTTCAGAGAACTATCCACGATTACTCCAAGATCTTTTTCCTGACTTGTAGCTAAATTAGCCCCCATCATATTGTATGTATAGTTGGGGTTATTTTTTCCAATGTGCATTACTTTACATTTATCCACATTAAATTTCATTTGCCATTTTGTTGCCCAATCACTTAGTTTTGTGAGATCTTTTTGAAGTTCGTCACAGTCTGCTTTGGTCTTAACTATCTTGAGCAGTTTAGTATCATCTGCAAACTTTGCCACCTCATTGTTTACCCCTTTCTCCAGATCATTTATAAATAAGTTGAATAGGATTGGTCCGAGGACTGACCCTTGGGGAACACCACTAGTTACCCCTCTCCATTCTGAGAATTTACCATTAATTCCTACCCTTTGTTCCCGGTCTTTTAACCAGTTCTCAATCCATGAAAGGACCTTCCCTTTTATCCCATGACAACTTACTTTACTTAAGAGCCTTTGGTGAGGGACCTTGTCAAAGGCTTTCTGGAAATCTAAGTACACTATGTCCACTGGATCCCCCTTGTCCACATGTATGTTGACCCCATCAAAGAACTCTAATAGATTAGTAATACACGATTTCCCCTTACAGAAACCATGTTGACTATTGCTCAACAGTTTATGTTTTTCTATGTGTCTGACAATTTTATTCTTAACTATTGTTTCGACTAATTTGCCCGGTACCGACGTTAGACTTACCGGTCTGTAATTGCCGGGATCACCTCTAGAGCCCTTTTAAAATATTGGCGTTACATTAACTAACTTCCAGTCATTGTGTACAGAAGCCGATTTAAAGGACAGGTTACAAACCTTAGTTAATAGTTCCGCAACTTCACATTTGAGTTCTTTCAGAACTCTTGGGTGAATACCATCTGGTCCCGGTGACTTGTTAATGTTAAGTTTATCAATTAATTCCAAAACCTCCTCTAGTGACACTTCAATCTGTGACAGTTCCTCAGATTTGTCACCTACAAAAGCCGGCTCAGGTTTGGGAATCTCTCTAACATCCTCAGCCAGGAAGACTGAAGCAAAGAATCCATTTAGTTTCTCCGCAATGACTTTATCGTCTTTAAGCGCTCCTTTTGTATCTCGATCATCAAGGGGCCCGACTGGTTGTTTAGCAGGCTTCCTGCTTCTGATATACTTAAAAAACATTTTGTTATTACCTTTGGAGGTAATTTCACCATTTATCTGTTTTCGGCTTCCCTCTTTTGCCTTTCAGGAAGATGCACACACACCGGTCAGCCCACCTCCCCGTGCAGCCCAGCCCACAGCAGCGCTCTCTCATCATCTGAGCAGCTTGATCTACACTCTCTTCATGGCTGAAAGCCCCACACAGTACAGCAGCTTGCAGGCTTTGTTCAAAAGAGCTCTGTCGGCTAAGAAGCACGCTAACTGTATCAGCTTTTCAATGCAGGGGAAAGGATTTCCCCCTGGCCAGAATTACTTGCAACTCAGTGCCACAGCCAATAGAAAGAAGTCCTTGCTTTTACCTGTTAATACAGCCTACCCCCCCACCCCCCGCCCCGCCCCATTACCCATGTCAAAGGCTCCCACGGACTCCAGAATTATTTACTGGCCTAAATTCTGCATTCAGCTGTACCTGTGCGATGCCACTGGAGATCACGCTGCTGAATTCTAGGCAGCAGCTCCTCAGCGGGAGGAGATTGTGATGGTCCATTGAAATCAACAAAGCTATGACAATTGACACCAGCTGAGTATCTGCTCTTAGATCTTCCCCAAGACAATGGCTTATGATACTCACAGGCTGTGAAGCCATGTTAAGTCTATATTATATTCTCACTCTGGCCCTGATTTTGCAGACACCGAAGCATGTGTGTAATTTTACTCACGAATAGTTCCAACAACCTGCTGCAGCATTTGCTGGATAAACACTTTTCAAATTACACCTACACAAGAGAAGAATGTGGGATCTTGATTTTTTGAGACAGTTGCATAGACTCACTAGGTGTGGTCAGTTCCAGCCATGCCCATCAATTCCCCCACCCAGAACAGCACCAGTTTAGCATTCATTCAACTCAGAAATACACTGAAAGCCACACAAATGAACAATATTCCTTTCATCTTTAGGTTATGGCATGTGAACAGTTCATGGGAGAAATCAGTGCTATTGTTAAGGAAAATATGACTGGCTGTTTTGTAAGCTGAAGTGTTTGCTTAGCAAACTGCATGGAGTTCTAAGAGTTGAAATAAAATGACATCTTAAATAAAGGGCTTAGCTCAGCCAAAGAGAAGACGCACTGAGAACTGGCAATACATCATTGATATCAGTTAACAGTAAGTAGTAATACCACAACATTAGCTGCAACATCACTGCTCTAAGGTTAAGATCGAGTTTGTATTATAAACCTCAATTTAATACTCTGGCAAGCTCAAATCACATCCAATTGAAGTTACACTACATATATACACACACCAAGCGTCTGAACTGAGTTACACAATGTGCCAGCATATCCTTGCTCGTGATTGAAATGTTGTGCACCATGATTCTTCCAAAAAAAAAAAATGTTTTTCATATCACTTGCTATAAAACTGAGGTATTTTGAAAAGTAAGTTACTATACTAAGGTCTTCTTAAATTATTAAAATAGTGATTTACAATGTTCATTGGTCAGTGGTCATGGAAGCACATGTTCTGTCTTCATTCACCCCTAGGCAAACAATATGTTCAATGGGCTTACAAAGGGCATAAAGTCAAGGCAGAATTTGGACCATAGCATTTTTAAGTGGTAGATGTTGTGCAATTTTTTTTTTTGCACATTCCTATAAATCAGAATGCTATTCTATTAAATAGGAGACTATGGAAAGAAGCAAAAGCCTATGTTTACATGTTAAAATTCAAACACAAATTACCAACGGCAAAGAAGTTATGAGTAATGGCTGCTTTCCGTGCCTGTTAGGTATTGCTGCATCTGTGGAGTACATATATAATTTACTCAGTTTAATGGAAGTTAAGTTTGATACTTTCATACCAAGGCTTTTACCCCAGGCAGTCCTTCAGCTGCTGTAAATTCTGACAGCTTAAGGAACTCATAAATTATAGGTCACTCAGGGAGACCTGTGATACACTGGTACATAGAGCTAAAAGCAATGAGCTATTTTTTTTAAAGCAATCCATTATCACAGCTGCTTAGGATCAAATATGTGATCCTTTTGAAGCTGGGTTAAAATTATCAATAGCTGAAATGTAAGTGTATAAAACATTGGAAGCACCAAGCTCCCACCCCTACACTTTACCCAATCTGCTTGCCAGTGTAAACATCTTATGTGGGATTCTGGTACCCTTACTCTATGAGTAGTCTCATGTCGGTGGAACTACTTGTGGAGAATATCAGCCTCCCATGCACAGCCCTAACCAGATATGGACAGTTAAGAAAACACTGGAGCCCAGCAAATGTCTACAAACTTACAGTGGCTGAGAAAAACTGAATGCAGACACATTGATATAGATACTTACCTGGCCCTGGTTGATGTGCTGTGTGAACACCTCACAGTCATGGATGGATGCTATCCCTATGCCACCACCGCTGTGCTATCCGTAGCTTACGGGGGGGAACTGAAGTACAGAGTAGATGAAGTGATGTGCCCAGGGTCACATGGGAATTCTGTGGCTTAGCCAGGAATTAAATTCAAATCTCCTGAGTCCAAATGAAGTTCCCTATCCACTAGGTCACTTATCCTTCCCTAGTCCAACGAGTCTGTTACAAGAGAAGGGGCAAGGTCAACAAGCTTCCTGCATACTATCTGACAACACCTATCTTAAAAAAAATCCAGTTACAATTTGCCAATAAGCCTCTAGAGCACTTTTTCCTAGCATCCTGGAGGAGTGCATACATCTGGAATGTTTTCTGGCTTTGAAAACTGAATTATAACAATAACAGAGGCACTCTTCATTGGACTCTATGGGGGTACTTAGACGATTTCATTTCTGGGGGACTGTCAGTCAATATCCCTGTACATAATCATGCTACATGCTGGAAAGTAGTACAGGAAAAACTTCTAAATTCTCACGATGTATCTGTCATCTGAATTCCAAACACAGTTTATTACTAAGAAGTTATTGACCCTCAGAGAAGTGAAAAAGAATAGATCACGCTGAAACCCATTTATGCTGATGGGGCAATTCTGCTGCAGGCTTCTTTGAACAAATGTAATGGGATCTTTGCTTTCCCTATGGGCTGGTCACACTTACAAGTTTCTTCCAACACAAAATGTTCTACCAGTTTGAGAGAGACTCCCTACTCTGTTGGAATGCTACTGGAACCGATAGTATCCCTAAAACCAGTGGATATTTTGTAAGTGTGACTACAATACAAGTCTATCCCCGTTCTGGGAGTTGGCAATATTGATAAAAACAACGAGGAGTCTGGTGGCACCTTAAAGACTAAAGCTTATGCCCAAATAAATCTGTTAGTCTTTAAAGGTGCCAGCGGACTCCTCGTTGTTGTTGTGGATACAGACTACCACGGCTATCCCTCTCAGACTTGGAAATATTGATCTGTTTCATAAATGGGATCCACTGCTGAGTTCTTTGGACTTCAGCATGATTTTTCATAGCTGCTTAGTGGCACAACTGTCCAGTTCCTTTACTCAACAACGCCTGAGATATCCTTGCTGTAGAAAAATGTACTGGACTAACCAATAAAAACATTTTCATACTTTCAGGCACACACTTGACTCCAGAGTTTGTTTCTCGTTGATCCCTGTTGATAGAATTCACTGTGTTTTCTTCTTTCCTGTAACAAATGAAGTCAACCTCAGATGTTCTTTAAAAAATTCCTCAGCGGCTGGATTTTCATGAACATATTTCTGTAACAATCGCTCCATGCCCCAGTTCTCTTGCAGTGTGTTGCTACACCTTCTGTTTGCTACCCTCAGAAATAAAATTGTAAAACACAGAAACAACTGCTATGAAACACTTTGTCATCCTTGCTGGTATCCTCAGCTGGAACAATGGCCTCCTGAATCTGAATTAGTGTCTTACACAGTTTATTCATTCATTGCAATCTGTTCTTTTATTTTCAGGATATTGTATAGCTCCAGGAAGTCCTGCTTATTTTTCTCCCCTCCCCCCTGAACTATAAACACCAGAGATGACTAATCTTTCTTCATTATTCTTCTCATCCCAGTCTTGTAGCACTTTGGTCTGTCTCTGCTGTGCACATCCAGTCTCAGCAATGATCATCTGGAAACGGAGCAGTGAGGCGGTTTGGGAATTAGGTGACACACATATGTAGAGAAATATGAATTATCCACTTATAGGTTGGCAGTAGTCACAACACTGAACTTTAACAGGGGGATTTGAGTCATTGTTTTGATAGGAGATTAGCAATGACCTGAAGCTGCAAAGTTTGGATACACACTTTCTGCCAGTGTTTGTGTGCAGCAAGGGTGGATTTAGGGTGTTTGGTTTAAACCCATGGTGCATACAGGGCCAGTTCTCTGGATCTATCCAAGCAGCAGCCAGTGCTGGACTAAGGGGTGGGGTAAGGGGTGAAGCTGTCTGGCTAGCTTTCTGACCAGGGCCGAACTACCTCTCAGTATAACTTAGGGGAGTCTCAGGGCCACTCTCAGTTACACTAGCTGAATGGACTTCGAGAGGCTGCCATGAACACCCTCTATGCACATCCGCTCATGGCTCAATGATTGCAATTCCCTGGAGCACTCTGCTGCCCGCTAGGGTAATACTTTCAGTGCACACGGGAAACTAGAGCACGACTGACCCCCTGACAGGAAACTCCTTTTTCCTTTGAAACAGGCTGCTGCAGAAAATCAGGCTGGATCGCTTGGGAGAACAGACACTCCTAGCCGACTCCCAGCACCTCTCGGTTCCCAGCCATGAAGGGGCCTGTTCCCGACAGGCACAGTCCACTGATTGGGTGAGGCGCTCTTCTGTCGTGACACCCCCCTGTTGATAGCCACGCCACGCCATTCGAGCTGCCAGGGCCTCACCCCACCACAGCAGCAGATCAGAAACACGGCAGGAGCAGCTTTCTCCCTCGCACAGCTAAAGCAAAGAGCAGGACAAACATTAGATTAACTAGATTCTGCTTTTCTTGTTTAATAAAACCCAAACCAAATATTCTCCGACCTTACAAAGATTCGTTCTGCAGCATTCAGAGATTCCAAGGCCAGAAGGGGCCATATTGTGATTATCTCCTGTAAGGCACAGGCCAGAGAACTGCCCCAAAATAATTCCTAGAGCAGCGCTGTTAGAAAAAAACATCCAGCCTTGATTTAAAAATATGCAGTGATGGAGAATCCACCATGACCCTCGGTAAATCATCCCAATGGTTAATTACTCACTGTTAAAATTGTACATCTGACTTCCAGTCTGAATTTGTCTAGCTTCAACTTCCAGCCATTGGATCTTTTTTATTTTTTTTCCTGCTAGATTGAAGAGCCCATAATCAAATACTTGTTCCCCATGTAGGTACTTACCGACTGATCAACTCATTAACCTTCCTTTTAGCTACATCTATACTACAGGTTAGGGGCGTGTTTTCCCAGCGTGCATGCGCGCGCGCGCACACACACACACACACACACACCAAGCTAGCATGAGTATAAATAGTAATGGAGCTGAGCTAGCACAGGTCGGGGCAGGGGAGACATCGTTTAGTCACCCACCAGTGCCCACCAGTTTCAGGTGCAATGCAATCTCGCAGAAGAAGGTGTATACAGGCAAGGGAATCACACCCTACCTTGTAGTTTACACATAGCCTTCGTTAAGCTACATAGATTGAGCTATTTGAATCTATCACTGTCACTTGTTTTCTAATCCTTTCATCATTCTCCTGGCTCGTCTCTGAACCCTCTGCAATTTATCAACATCCTTCTCCAATTGTGGACACCAGAACTGGACACAGTATTTCACCAGTGGTCACACCGGTACCAAATACAGAGGCTCTCTACTTGGGATTCTTCTGTTTAAGCAACTCAGGATTGCATTTGCTTTTTTGGCCACTGTGTTGCACTGGGAACTCATATTCAGCTGATTATCCTCTATAACTCCCAAATTTTTTTCAGAGTCATGGCTTCCTAGGACAGAGTCCCTCTTCTCTCCTGCACACCCTGATTCCATGTGGCAATGGTCGGCCTGCCAGTTCAGAACAGCCCCGTGTCATGCAGAAGCCACTCCTTTTCTTCCAGTACACACTTAAAAAGCATCAATTTTTTATTCTCTATTCACTCTCATGAGTATATAAATGATTGGTTGTTTCAGAAGCTTTACCTCGCACCTTCTTACCTCTGAATACAGGCTGCCTACAATATTTTGCCTTGAGGGAAAACCTACTCTTAGCATTTACTATGTTGGTAAAAATCATGTCTCTTGTATGGCCTGATGACCCTTTTCTGTTCAGTCACAAGTCTGACTTTTATGGCGGAGCATGGAAGTTGAGAAGAAAGGCTGGTGCTCCTATAGGATGGTTTCCATCTTCATTCTCGTTCTCTGTAATTTTATGGGATTTCATAGGCATTGAATCTGAAGCCTAATCTAAATCCCTTCTGGTTTGTGTGCTCAGATGTCACATCCATGTTTCACTATAAGGATGCACATTAAATGTCCAGAGTTACATTTCCACCAAGACTTCCTTTCTCTTTCAAAATCCTGGGTACAAGACCTTCTCCTGATCCAACACTCGATGAGAGTATCTGTGCATCATCTTCATTCCTAAAGTGCAGCACGTTTTTTTTGCCTTAGAAGCATCCTCCCAATGAATGATGTCAGACTTCACTAGCAGGCGATCACTCCTCCCATTCTATTTTCTGTTCATCTCAGGAAAAAAAAATAACCCATGTAATGGTCTTTTTGCACTTTCCTGGTTCTTCACCTTCACAGCACCATTAGCATGTCATTATCACATCTTTGCTTCTTGACTGTAACAAAGATTTGAGGAATAAGTGCCAAGTTTTAATACTGACTGCCAGATTTGCAATGCTGTCTGCATGGTCTAAACCCCCAAGCAACCTCTTCCATTTAAAACAACCCTTTCCACTTGCATGACTGTGCTCACAGATACAAGACAAGAGAAAAGCATTTATGTGGAGAAATAATGTATCCTTAAATCTTTCAGGCCACATCACTCGGATTTCACACTTCCCAGTGCAATGCAGGGCTTGTCTCCAATCTGCAGCTTGTATAGGAAGCAGCGCTTCTCATATATTTTACACTGTTATGTTGTTATTCAGAGCTTTACATTCTCATTCCTCCATAGTTTCCCTTTAGATAAAGCTGTTTCTTGTTTTAACTGAACTGATTTTTTCTCCCTAATGATCTGCAGAATCATGAGTGACAAGGTTTGTTGATGTCTGGAGTTTTGAAAGTCTACAATATCTTTTTGTTCAGTGAGCTCAACAGTTAAACACCAGACACAGGGGAAGTGAGTAGAAAGCAGCATTTTCCATCAGTGCATATGAAGGGGCCAAGGTAGCAACAAGAAAATCTAGGCTATTACGACAATTGCAACACAATCTGGCCTATACACCACAGACTCTCGTGTTGATTTACACACCTCTTTATAACTAATTGAGATTTAAGTATTATAGAATCATAGAAGATTAGGGTTGGAAGACACCTCAGGAGTCTGCTGCTCCTCAACCCCCTGCTCAAAGCAGGACCAATCCCCAACTAAATCATCCCAGCCAGGGCTTTGTCAAGCCGGGCCTTAAAAACCTCTAAGGATGGAGATTCCACCACCTCCCTAGGTAACCCATTCCAGTGCTTCACCACCCTCCTAGTGAAATAGTTTTTCCTAATATCCAGCCTAAAACCTCCCCCATTGCAACTTGAGACCATTACTCCTTGTTCTGTCATCTGCCACCACTGAGAACAGCCTAGACCCATCCTCTTTGGAACCCCCCTTCAGGTAGTTGAAAGCAGCTATCAAATCCCCCCCTCATTCTTCTCTTCTGCAGACTAAACAAGCCCAGTTTCCTCAGCCTCTGCTCATAAGTCATGTGCCCCAGCCTGATGATCATTTTCATTGTGCTCCGCTGGACTCTCTCCAATTTGTCCACATCCTTTCTGTAGTGGGGGGCCCAAAACTGGATGCAATACTCCAGATGAGGCCTCACCAGTGCCAAATAGAGGGGAATAATCACTTCCCTCGATCTGCTGGCAATGCTCCTACTAATACAGCCCAAAATGCCGTTAGCCTTCTTGGCAACAAGGGCACACTGCTGACTCATATCCAGCTGCTCATCCATTGTAATCCCCAGGTCCTTTTTGCAGATCTGCTGCTTAGCAAGTCAGTCCCCAGCTGTAGCAGTGCATGGGATTCTTCCTTCCTAAGTGCAGGACTCTGCACTTGTCCTTGTTGAACCTCATCAGATTTCTTTTGGCCCAATCTTCCAATTTGTCTAGGTCACTCTGGACCCTATCCCTATCCTCCAGCGTATCTACCTCTCCCCCCAGCTAAGTGTCATCTGCAAACTTGCTGAGGGTGCAATTAATCCCATTATCCAGATCATTAATAAAAATGTTCAACAAAATCGGCCCCAGGACCGACCCCTAGGGCACTCCGCTTGATACCGGCTGCCAACTAGACATTGAGCCGTTGATCACTACCCGTTGAGCCCGACAATCTAGCCAGCTTTCTATCCACCTTATAGTCCATTCATCCAATCCATACTTTTTTTAATTTACTGGCAAGAATACCGTGGGAGACCGTATCAAAAGCTTTGCTAAAGTCAAGATATATCACGTCCATTGCTATCCCCATATGCACAGAGCCAGTTATCTCATCATAGAAGGAAATCAGGTTAGTCAGGCATGACTTGCCCTTGGTGAATCCATGTTGACTGTTCCTAACACCTGCCTCTCCTCCAAGTGCTTCAAAATGGTTTCCTTGAGGACCTGCTCAAATAGCAAAGGTGTGTGTAATTCATGAGAAAATAATGGGAGTATGTCCCTTCTTTTCCCTTTCTCCAAACTCACTATTTCCATGAAGTCCACATCACTGAAAATACTTCCCCATGCACAGACATATTTAAATAGGATCTGCCTCTGCATCTACTAATGCATAGTGTGTCTGATTTGTGTAGGTGTATCAGTCCCTGCTCCTCTGCACCGGGAACAAGACTTCTTTCATCTTGTGGAGTGTCAAGTACTATGCGGATGCTTCACAAATATTGCTGATGGTTTGAGCTGGTCGAAAAAAAGTGACAGAACCATTTTCCACCACATATTGCAATTTTATCAAAATATTTTAATGGGAACCTCTCCATTTTGAGAAATTTTGAAGGGGAAAAGTCAAAATGCATTGTTTTGAGTATCTCATTTTGTTTTTATGTCAAAATGTATCATTTTGATAATGTCAAAATATTTTGTTTCAATAAAGTAAAAACACTTCATTTTGACCTTATTGTTTTAATTGATTTTGTTTAGACTTATGCATTATATTAAAATACTTTTACTATTTTATATATAATATATTTAATATTTTAATAGAATATAAATTCTATGAAACTTTAGAACATTATCAAATGAAACTATTTGAAGGTCCCAATTTTTTTTCTTTTTTGGAATTCTCATTTCATGGGAAATGTTGAGATTTTGGCCTTTTGTTCTGATTTGGAATTATTATTTTTTTAGAAATGTTTGAATTCCCTAGATGAAGAGTCTTGTTCCCAACCAGCTCTACTGATTATATTAATAAGAATACTGATGAATAAGAGACTTGAAAGTTGGCAAGAATTTCTAGGCAGACTGACTCAACAAACTGGAGTCAGAGCAGTGATGGGACCTGTGACAATACTATTCATAGTATTTAACAGTGAGTAAAAAGTAGAGCTGGTCAAATACTGATCAACAACTTTTAGAAACCTTGCCCGAAATGGCAAACTACACTGATTGTTATTCATGGTATTCATTAGTCAAGGTTTGTGAATATTTCTGAGCAAGGATTTTTGCTTCCACGGGTGTTGGCAAATGGGTATTTTTTGTATGAGTAAGTATCCACATCCTCACATGAGTCCATGGATTTGACTGCTCATTGCTATTCTTCATTTGTTTGAAAAGACTTTGTCAGGCTGTCAGAGATCAGAAAGAATATAATGTGACTTAGGTGACCAATCACGCCCCATGTATAACTAATAGCAAGTAGCTAAATTGAACATCTCATGAATAATCCAGAGGCTCCAAACTATTTGCCCAAACCATTAGCTCAAGTTGAAAATCTGAATTTAGTCTTGAACTATTTTAATGGTTTATTTCCTAAAGGTATTACAATATTAACCTTCCATACAAAAGGAGATCTGATGTTAAGTTAAAACCATAAAGCTCTTGGTCCTCCATTTACTAGAGAGAACCAGGAAGTGTAATATGGGAGACAAAGGGTATGTCTACACTACCCGCCGGATCGGCGGGCAGCGATCAATCCAGCGGGGATCGATTTATCACGTCTAGTCTAGATGCGATAATCTACCCCCGAGCGCTCTCCCGTCGACTTCTGTACTCCAGCACCACGAGAGGCGCAAGCAGAGTCGACAGGGGAGAGGCAGCAATCAACTCACCGCGGTGAAGACACCCTGGTAAGTCGATCTAAGTATGTCAACTTCAGCTACGTTATTCACATAGCTGAAGTTGCATAACTTAGATCTATCCCCCACCCCGCAGTGTAGACCAGGGCAAAGTGAGGGACTTCTGCCTTGAGTGCAGGGGACTGGTCTAGATGACCTCTCGAGGTCCCTTCCAGTTCTATGATTCTATTGACTAGAAGCACATAGTTCCTGTGGCCCTTATTGTTCTCTGCTCCTGTCCCATAAACACATTCAAAGAAATGAGGAGAGTTCACAAATAATTCACCACCAAAGGCTACATCCTCCACCAATGACCAATGCAACCAGCTCTGCTAAAAAGGCTGAACAATGGGGTGGGAGACAGTGGGAAGTGCAGAAAGGGGAGCACAAGAGGGGAAGAAAGCTAAGGATAGGGGAAGAAAGATGAAAGCTTTGGCTGTCTATTGTCCTACCCCTCGCTGTGGAGACACAATTACACATGTGAATAAGGTTGCCTCAATGGCAAGCTCTGTAAAACTTCCAAGTTGGCATCACTCCGGGATGAAAGTTTTTCTGAGTGATTTCTAGGTCTCTGTGGACAACTCCAACTTCCCCATTTACGATGCAACCCGTCTATGAAGTTTACCAAGAAGTTAGCGGGAAACACAATGTCAAAGCTTTAACGGAACACCTGTCTTGGGGAATCTTAGCAAGCTTCAAAGAACAACACACAACAAAATGCTTACTGCTTAAATTATGCATTCACATTTTGTCTCAAGGTAGATTCCAAGCTCTTTCCTTTGAAGAGTTCTGCCTTCAGAACAAATTTCACTCCATTTTATTCCTAAATAGAATATCAAGCCAAAGAAAACGGACACGTTTCTTTAAAAATTCCAAGCAAGGCCACTTGCTGCTATCGCCTCAAAAATGAATTAGCTTGTTCAATTAGGCAGCTTGCATTTGAACTCAACAAATGCTAAATCAATAGAAAGAATGCCTGGGGCTGAGACGCCGCAATGGACTGCTGCTGCCTCACAGATCTCCGGGGGCAAGAAGGAGCCAGTAAAAGCAGGATCTCTCTGCTAGCCCTCAAACCCAGCGGTGGAGAGGCTGCCTTTTAAACTTTCAGCACTTTAGAAATGAGGTTTTGCTGGCACTACCTTCCCTGCTGCTGCTCTTGGGGGCGCACAGCTCACCCATTACAATTTTCCATTCTGTGCTAAATGCCTGTCCTACCCAATTAGCTGGGGGCATTTTGCATGTCATTCTCATAAACTCAACCAAAACAAAATTGACACCGCTGGTCACCTCCAGGGATTTTGGAAACAAATGTAATGACTCCCCAACAGTGTGTTTAAAGCACTGTCCTCTACCACCTGAGCTAAAGGAGTAACTACATAAGCTGGCAACTTTAGTAGGCTGTTATCCTCTAGTGGACCAGCCACAAACATTCCGTGAGTTTGCATGTTAAAAAGAGTATGTCGCCTGTTTTGCCAATGCAAATGTGGATTCTAAGCAATCAAACACAATGTGAATATAAATTTTGCAGATGCATTAAGGGAGGATTGCTGAAAATTTGGTTTCATAACAGATGAACAAGTATCATGTGGCTCAACACCTGAGCGGCTTGCTAAAAATACACTGGAGAGGGGCAGAAAGCTATAGCTTGGCCAACGTTGTTTGCAAATATTTCAGAAGCTTATACAGAAAAAGGCATTTTACCATATTCCCACTCCATTGAATTAGATTGTTGAGCCAACAGATAATTAATAGGGGGAGGTTCCATGGTCGGGACAGACTAGGGAGATGATCTTAAGAACTGAGTTTGAATGGGGGCCGATGCAGATGTCAAGGAGAAAAGAGAGGAATAGGTTACAGTTATCAAGATGGGGGAGAGGGGGTGATGATGTGGACTTGGGCAAGTGTTTTAGCTGTGTATTAAGGGGAAAATGTCAGATCTTAGGAATACTATGGAGTAAGAAGTGGGGAATAATGACAAGACATTTAGGAGGAGACGAGTCAGGAGACAGAACTGGATGGAACATAAGAACAGCCATACTGGGTCAGACAAAAGGTCCATCTAGCACAGTATCCTGTCTTCCGACAGTGGCCAATGCCAGGTGCCCCAGAGGGAACGAAGAGAGCAGGGAATCATCAAGTGATCCATTCCCTGTCGCCCATTCCCAGCTTCTGGCAAACAGAGGCTAGGGACACCATCCCTGTCCATCCTGGCTAATAGCCATTGATGGACCGATCCTCCATGAACTTATCTAGTTCTTTTTGAACCCTGTTATAGTCTTGTAGAGGTACTTGAGGAGAGAGCAAGAGGGGAAGGGGGCACAGGTGATGCCTTCACATGGGGGTGGAGGGATATCCTCTTTCAGGAGTTTGAGGATGGGCAGCACCCCATATTATAGTTGAGCAGACATCTCCTGCCCATGAAAAAAAAATTCTATGCAGTGTTTGAAAAGGAGTGCCTGGCGAGAAAGTGGGCCATCGACACCTGGAAATACTATTTATTTGGAACAACCTTCACTCTCATCACCAACCATGTCCGCATACGGTGGCTGCATGCTAGGTGGGAAACGAACCCCAGACTGACAAGATGGTCTCTGCAGGGACTGGGCATTGAGGCCTAAGGGGTAGAGTTGGGAGCCTGGATCTAGAGTCAGAGTCAGTCAGGTGCCAATTCAAGGGTGAGAGCTGGAGTAAGCATCAGAGGTCGGGCATAGAGCAGCGACCTGGAGCAAGGCAGGAAAGTAGGATCTGGGAGCAGATGGGGGGTCTCTGAAGAGGAGGGCAGGAATCAGGATCAGACTGGGAGGCAGGAGTATGAAGACTCATAGACTTTAAGGTCAGAAGGGACCATTATGATCATCTAGTCTGACCTCCTGCACAACGCAGGCCACAGAATCCCACCCACCCACTCCTGTAACAAACCTCTAACTATGTCTGAGCTATTGAAGTCCTCAAATCGTGGTTTAAAGACCTCAAGGTGCAGAGAATCCTCCAGCAAGTGACCCGTGCCCCACGCTGCAGAGGAAGGCGAAAAACCTCCAGGGCCTCTGCCAATCTGCCCTGGAGGAAAATTCCTTCCTGACCCCAAATATGGTGATCAGTTAAACCCTGAGCATGTGGGCAAGACTCACCAGCCAGCACCCAGGAAAGAATTCTCTGTAGTAACTCAGATCCCAGCCCATCTAACATCCCATCACAGGCCATTGGGCATATTTACCTGCTAATAATCAAAGATCAATTAATTGCCAAAATTAGGCTATCCCATTATACCACCCCCTCCATAAACTTATCAAGCTTAGTCTTGACGCCAGATATGTCTTTTGCCCCCACTGCTCCCCTTGGAAGGCTGTTCCAGAACTTCACTCCTCTAATGGTTAGAAACCTTCGTCTAAGGTTGAGACAGACAAGGCAGGGTCCATAGCGGCATCCAGGCATACATCTAGCTGCTCAGCCAACTTCCTGTGCCTCTTTCTGGCTGACGTGGTGCATCCCAGCCAATCGGTGGGGCTGGACGTCTCGCCTAATCAGGAGCCTCATAAGCGAGTCTCTTTGTGAGCGTGAACTTCACCAGCCCCCTCCTCCCGCATTTTGGGTCAGTTTCCAGAGGCAGCCGTAGCATGAGCCGTAGCATGAGCACTGCCTGGGGACCAGTGGGCCCGGGTTTGCGGTCGGTGAGCCCTCACAGTACCTAGCCCTGCAGCGTATGCATTTATGGTTTGCCACCAGAGCGGAGGCACCCAGGGGAACGCGGACTTCTTTTCCCATGAGAGGGAGGAGGTTGGTGGACAAAGAGTGTGTCTGCAACCCCACTCCTGGGGGGAGGCGAGTAGCAGGGCAATCTGCCCCTCTCACGGCCGCTGGTGCATGTGTAGGGAACAGCTGACACTGCTCCGGAGAGAAGCCCGGCAGACAGGTGCTGGGACTCAGCTGAACGGCACCTTGTGATTGGCCCATGCTCGCAGCTGGACAAGATAAAGGAGGGTCCAGCTCTGTGAGGCGGGGTGTGGGCACACCAGAGTAGGAGGCTACAGGCAGGCGAGCCCTGTGAACCCCCTGCTCCGTAGCTGCCAAAGGGCCCCAGTCTGAACCCTTCACCCGCTGGCTGTTCGTGTTACTTTGGCACATTACTAAAGAAATGTAACGCACATGGAACCTGTCAGAGTTCACCGGGCCCAGTCCCTTCACCTCCTGACAGCCGTGGGAAAGGAAATGGAGCTGTTCCAGCAGGTCTAGCACTAATCGAATCTGTTGATTGAAATCTAAGTAATGAAATGTAGACAGGCATCCCACATGTTAAAAGAGAGTATTGCTTACAAACGTGGTGCAAGCGTATCCCGACACAATTCTGGTTAGCTGTAAACTTACCTCCTGAAGAAACTGCTCTGGTCTGAAATGTGCTGCAGATAAATGTATAGCAGTTATATTGAAAAGCAGTAACAGATTACCACATACAGAGACAACCGAGTGTACGTTGAACTCAGCTTTAGTATTTTAATGGTCTATGCTAGTGCAGTTGCCTCATTACTTCTGCAGCATCTGGAAATCCTTATACTTTTCCCCAGTTTACCGAAGGCGTGTGCCCATTTTTAGGTTCAGCTGCGTTCAGTACTGACGAAGACAGTCCAGGTTGCCCGATTGGTGAAAGAGGCTCGTAAGCTCGATACAAACAGAGAAATAAGAACCCAACTCTGTTTTCAAGGTGATTTCACAGCACACCTTGGAGCAATGCAGCTGAGCTTCTCTTTTCCTCCCAACGTGCTGCCTGTGAGTTGCTCTTTTAAAAATCCTTTCCCCTCCCACCGGAGGTAAGTAACCGTTCGGGGATGTGTGACACCAACTGCTGGACTCGGGTTAGGCTT
Organism: Terrapene triunguis; assembly: GCF_002925995.2. Lineage (NCBI taxonomy): Eukaryota > Metazoa > Chordata > Testudines > Emydidae > Terrapene > Terrapene triunguis. The sequence continues at coordinate 2,487,573 of NW_020664588.1, forward strand.
ATACATCGCAGTGCTAATGAAATGGAACAATAGGACAGACATCTCCGCTTTAAAACCTAGCCTCCCTTTTTGTGCCTGGAATGAACTACAGGGAAAATTGATGCCATTTTGATGTCGAGGTGCCTGACACATGGTACTTAGACAGGGGCACGAATTGCACCTGTCGGTGCAAAAGGGCAGCACAGCCAAAGAAACAGGCCAATAGCCTGAAGGCATTTATGACAAACTGCCCTGTTTTAGAGACTGTTTTCAATCCCAGGACAATACTCTTCCCTCCCCAACCTGCCTGTCAGCTTCTGCTTGGGACCTCAGCTGTAGATTCCCATTAACTAAACTTGCTAATCTCAAGCACTCCTTTAAGGAGTGTATCTATCTATTACTGCCACGGCAAATGTGCTGCCTCTTCTTTTTATGGCTTCTCTTTCTGTTGGATAGACAACATTCAGTGTCCAAAACCTCTTCCCGGCACGTAGAAATCCAACATTCACTTTCAGTAACATTGCTGCTCTGCACGGCCAGTGTAGAAGTTAAATCTTGGTTTTGTAGTGCAGCAGGCTTTAAATCTTGGCCTTTATCCGCTGTATTAGCTGAGTAACCTTTAGAAAGACCAGCTCACTTACAGAACTGTTGACAAATGCTGGAGCAGAGATTTCCATTTTGAACAACCTTGTAAGCTTATCAGCCTATTATGGAGTTAGAGTTTCCGGTCAAACCCAGATCAACCCTCACTGAAGCAAACATCTGAGAACTGAAGGGTGTGACGCAAAGGCCGGAAAAGCACCAGCCGTTATGGAAATGCTTGTCCTGCTCAAGTCTGCTGTAAAAAATATGTTTCCTCAATTTGAATCTAAGTACCAGAAAATCAGGAAAAAACATGCCTACTTTTGTGCTGAAGAGTTATCAAGATCACCCCTCTTCAGAGGTTAATTTCAAGTCATTATGCTGAAATGTTCATATTATTGTGCAAGCAACAGCTGAGGGAAACCCTGAGCTCATGAAAGGATACATTTTTGAATGCTGGTTCTAATTCGTAAAAGATACTGGTGGCGAACAGTTGGCTAAATAGGTGCTGTAGCAGGGAAGGTTTTGTGGAACATTGAGGTCTCTATTATGGGGTGGGGGACTGAATACTTCTGATGGCCTCCATCTCAGTAGAAGAGAGGGGTAACAATCTCCTGGGTGACAGATTAGCTAGGATAGCTGGGAGGACTTCAAGCTAACCACGAAGAGGGAGTGTCATAACAGGGCAGTCATGGTTCAGAGACCCAGATATGAAAACCAGCCCCAAGTCATCATGCATTTGACAAATCCAAGCACTATGTGGCATGGAAGGACCACATTTTTAATGGTCTATACACTAATGCTAGGATCCTATGTAATTAACAAGAGGATTTGGAGATGCTCATATATGAGAAGACTTATGCTATGGTTGGTATTACTGAAACTAGGTGGAATGGGTCTAGTGAGTGGAATGTCAAAATCAATGGTTACAACTTGTTCTGCAAGGACAGAATGGGAAAAGGGGGAAGGGATGGCACGCTATGTCAAAGACACCATTACCTGGTACAAAGTCATAGATAATTGAGACTCACGGGGACCTCGAATGCTTTTGGATTAAAGTTATAACTGGTAAAAAGATGTGGGGTATTGGTGGGCATCTCTTACCGCCCACCTAATGTCACTAAGGAACAGTTCATCCTGTTCACCAAACATCTGTCTGTAACATGGAGGAAGAAAAACTATCATGAGTGATTTCATCTCATGTGGCCAGTAACAAAACAGAATTCCTAACAATACGAGATAACTTCTTAACCTAGAGTCCTGCAGCCCACATGAACTAACTCAGTTCTGATAGACAGAAGAAGAGTTAATTGCTGACCTCAAAGTTAGCAGTTGCCTAGATACCAGCGATCATGATCTGGTTGCCTTTACCTTATGCATACAAAGTATGGCACCAACCAGCAATATGTATATTTGGAACTTTAAAATGGTCAATTTTTAAAGCTTCAAGCAATTGTTAGCATAACTGACTGGGAACATACATTTAAAATGGAAAGTATTAATTAAAATTGGGAGTTGTTCAAGGACATTCTGGATGTCCCAGAATGCTATGATTCCACAGATATGAAAAACAAGTTAAGCTGGGGAAGAAGCCATCCTGTTTAAAAGGATTTGTGGAAGCACGATAAAAAAAATAAAATAATATAATCATAATAATCAATAATATAGAAAAATTTGAAAGAAGGGAAGTATGTGGAAATCAATATAAGTTAAAAGTTTAAAAATGTAGACTACTGATAAGGGAAGCCAGAGGAATCAATGAAATATCAATGGACAATAGCGATAAAAGGCTTAAGGAGCTCAATTTATGCAGTTCATCACAGAGAAGGCTGAGAGATGACTTGATTACTGTGTATAGGTACTTACACATGGAAGAAATATCTGAGAGCAGTGAGCTTTTCAGCCTTCCTGAAATAGGCATAATGTGATCCAGTGCCTGGAAGCTGAAGTTAGATAAATTCAGCCTTGAAATTAGATGCTGTTTAGCTGTGAGAGTGGTAAAACATCAGAACAGCTTAGTGAGAAGGTGGTGGACTCACCATAACTTGGAGTCTTTAAAATGAGATTAGATATCTTTTTAAAAATATCCTTTAATCCAGCTTCAGGGAGAAATTCTGCCACCTTTGTTTGTGGGGGCAGCGGAAGAATGGGGAATGGAGGGGTCAGGCCAAATGCTTGTTGCTGTGCCTTCTAGAGTCTGTGAATCAACTGTTCACTGATTTCCTTCCCAGGCCATCAGGAGAACAGGATTGCCTGCATTGCCATCAATATACTCACGACACTTGTAGCTCTGCATAAAGAATAATGACTACTGTCAAACCTGATGCTTCAAGGCTTCAACAGGTCACCTGCAGGGGTTAGGAAGGAATTATTTCCCCCGATGCACAATTGACTAAATGTATTCTGGGATTTATTTTCTTAGTGCCTTCCTCTGAATTATCAGGGATGGCCACAGCAGAAGACAAGACACTGGATGGGGGGCAGGGAGCAGTGCTCTGAGATGGCACAGAGAACCCATTTCCTAGATAACTGGCTGGTGTGTTTTGCTCACACGCTAGGGACAAGCTGATCATCAGATCTGGGGTCAGGAAGGGATTTTCCACCAAGTCAAATGGGCAGGGCCCTTGAGGTGTAGGCGAAGCTTTGCCAGTTTGGGGTACGGGTTGCCTGCTGGGATCATCTGGACATGGCAGAGGCCTCAGGAATTGGCGACTCAGTGTCTCCTGCTCCCTGCCTGGGGCACACAGTTTAGTTTCCTGAGGACCAAAATGTTTTGGTCTGAATTAAATTTTACCTTCAACTCAGGGTTATCTGGCTGGCATTTAATGACCTGTGATATGCAGTAGGTCCGACTAGATGAGCTAACGTTCCCTTCCAGCCTTAAACTCTATTAAACCGAAATAAAAAGGAAATATAATACTGATAAACAGAAAATGTAAACCATGAAAAAACTCTGTGTATAAATATTGGTGTTGACTTGTATTGCCTCATTGTTTATGATTTGTTCATATTAACATGTAGGGAAACAAAAGAAGCTAAAATAACCGTCTCTAGGGTTGGCCCTGCAGAGGGGAGGTGCAGAGTTACAGATGATGAGCAGGACACGGAACACAATGGAATACATTTCCATATTAACGGGAGCTAGACAGTCACCAATGTGTTCCTGCCAGGCAGGAGCATATAGCTAAGTGCCTCATGCACCTGATCAGGGTGCAGTGAAACACGAGTGTCTTCTGACATTCCCATTACCTGCCCACGTCCCGTCCTTTCCCTATTCTCAAGAGCACTCAGTAAGAAGCGGGTTGTAGTAGCACCTGAGAATTACTTCTGCTTGGTGTGGCCTACGAGTAGCTCTTAGCCTGTATTGCACCCCCCACTAGTATTGCTAACCTCCACGCACACGTGCAATGATATGCAAAAAGTCTGCGCTCCAGACTGTGCACCACACAAGAGCTGGCGTAAGCCCCCCGCGTTGACAGAGTTACACTGGGGATAAAGCTGAGCCCCTGGAGGCTTGCCACTTGGCTGTAAAAACAGGTTTTCAGGATAGACTGTGCAGCAGGTGCACTGGATGGATAGGCTTGATAGGTAACCAGTACATCCACTGGTACACATAGGCAAGATTGATACGTGGACCACACAGCCAGACCAGTTTGAAGAGGATGCAAGACCACAGAAATCAATGGAGTTGCACCCATTTTCACTACATCTGAATTTGGCCTGATTATCTGGAGGTGTTAAAGCATCAAGGCAAAAGCCATGTTTAGTTGCTACAACACTCATGGGGACGACTGAAGAAGTCTAACAAGTTATCAGTTCTTTGCGTGCAGGCCAAGTCTCTGTGTCCAACTCAGTCATGAGACAAACTCAACTCATGCCAGCGTGATGAGCAGGAAGTTTAGAGTCCGCAGAAGAAAACTCCCAAGAAATGTACAGTAGCTTAACACAGATGCTATTTGCTAATACGCAGGATTTTCATTCAGAGCTCATTTGCAATAGGATATCTAACCTCCGGGTTCAAGGTCTGGATTGGACAGCTCTCCAGGAATAATTAGAAATTCGAATATTAATCAAACCTGCACCACTGAGCAGCAGGAGGATAATGATAAAACATTCAACCAGATTGGACACACAGGAAGACTAGTACATGGCACAGTTAATCAAGTCCATATCGATAGATGGCAAGTCTAAAAAAAGTCTGCTAGGCAGGAGGGGCAGTGGGAGTTGATACGAATAACTTTAAACGGTCAAAGTGTGGTCAAAAATCAAAGTGTAGTCAAACAGTCAACGTTAAGTGTGTGCAGTGTGGAATATGAAGGATGAGGATAAATGAAAGACAGACCTCCAGTTCTGTAAAGAAAAGAAGGGAGTTGTCAGTGGTTACTTCAATGCCAGGACAAAACTGAAAATGAGAGCAGTCCATGGGAACAGAGCAGGGCGTATGGAGCAGTGTAGATACAGAATGTCTGGTAAAGTGTTGTATGTCCTTACAAATTTGTAAATGATTTTAACCATATGAAGGAAATAAAGAGGTAATGGTTAGCAATGAATTAAAGAAAAAGTAGTACTCATTGGAAACGGATGAGGGATAGAGAAATTGCCAAATGCATATTTATTCATACAAAATAAAGCTCACTTACAAAGGAGCTACGGCTGAAAGTATGCGGCACTGGAGCCCAGCTAGCAACCCACCTCCTGTCTGGCCCTTTCTTTACTGAAAGGAATGCAATTTACCAAAATCCAAATGGTGCAGAGTCTGGATGGTTCAGCTCTTCGCGGAGTGCTCTGGAGGTGGGAAACGGTACATGGATCCACATGACTTTCACTGCTCCCTGCTGGCCAGGGTAGGACAGAACTAGAGCTGGTTGGAATAGTTTTGTCTAAATGAAATTTTGCCAAAATGTTCTTCCTGTCAAAACGGACACGGTTCGCAGAGGCATATTGGTTTCAGTGACATTTTCGTGTGTGAGAGAGACACATTCTCTCCCACACTACAGTTGGGTGGTTATGGGGAGGAGGGACTTGAACTGCCCTTTCCTCCCTGCAAGCCAGTACCCGCCCCCACCCCTTCCCCACACACAGGATTTGATTCAAAAATGGATATTTCAACACAGCTTAATTTTTGCAGAAACATTGGGAAGGGTTTGGTTTCATTCCAACGTGGCACAAACCCACATTTGAAAACCTCAGACGTCGACACAAAACAGAATTGTCATCTTCCAGTCAGCTCTAGCAGCATCTCTCCTCCCTTCCTCTCCGACCCCACAGGAGTCTCTGGATGGGGAGGGTACAAGCTACTCCAAACATCCAAGCAAATCTGAGTGTCCAGACACTGAAAATCCAATTGTGGGGTTCACTTTCACACGCCTTTCCCATCTGCACTCTGGAAGGTATTCACACAGTTCACCACCTCTGCCGTGATTTCTGTTCAGAACAGTGACTGAAACAAGGGTCCTAGTAGTATTTATATTGCAGTAGCACACTGGGATTCCAGCTATAGACCAGGACCCCATTGTGCTAGGCACTGTACAAACACAGAACAAAAAGTCAGTTCCATCCCTGAGGAGCAGATCCAAAATCTTTTTTAGAAATAAAAATAACCTGCAGGCATTATTCTATCGCTGTTAATACTCCAGCTGTGCTCCAGATATGCACGCTAGAAGCACTGGAAGGCACAACCCCTGTCCCAAAGAGCTAGAGTTAAAATAACAACAAGGGGTGGGGAGAAAATAATTCTCCAATCAAAGAGATCATGAAAAACGAACAATGTCTTGATAGTTTGATTCCCCCCCAGTAATTTACCCCCAACCCCCCTCAAAATAACCATTGCTGGTTGGCTATTTTCCTGTGTGCACCACAGTAGAGGAAGGCTTTGAATGCAGAGGACTTACTCACAATCTCAAGCAGCAGAGAAAATAGACATTGTAGTGTGTCTCTTGTTTCTTCCTTGCCAAGAAGCTCAAGGGTTTGATCCAAAGCCCACTGAAGTCTATGGAAAGGATCCCACTGACTCCAATGGACTTTGAATTAGCCCCTAAAATACAAGTGAAGGAATTGAATTTAGGGAATGTAACTAACCTGACACCAGAAAGAAGTACAAAGGAATCATTAACTAGATTGTGTTTAAAACTGAATCATATGGTATTGGTTGTGACTTAAGAGGGGGGAATGGAAACCTTGAGACTGTCTTTGAGCTCAGAAACACAATTTAAGCTGTGTGAGGTCATGATGGGAAGTCAGGAAGGAGTCCTGGGTCAGCGTCCAGACAGGTTCACCTAATGCCAAAGAGCAGGGACACACACGCTCTGAAGTGATAGAGCTAATCAGTCCCACAGCACCTAACTATGAGCTCCGGGATGAAATAGAGTATTGGGATGATGACAAAACCCAATGCTGGAATTTTCTTCCCCTTTCTTATTCCTTCTATATAGGATAGATTGAAAAACTGAAGTTTCCTTCTTGTGAGAAATTCCAATATTTCAATGTTTTCTTTTTACCCCAAATTGGAACAAAAAGTTAAAATACCTAAATTTATCATATGACAAAAACTTCATTTGAAAAATTTCACTTGAGAAATGTTGTCACTGTTCATTTCAGGTTGATGTTAATCTCTGCATACACAGTGCCACATGGCAGAACAAGGAGTAATGGTCTCAAGTTGCAGTGGGGGAGGTTTAGGTTGGATATTAGGAAAAAACTTTTCACTAGGAGGGTGGTGAAGCACTGGAATGGGTTACCTAGGGAGGTGGTGGAATCTCCTTCCTTAGAGGTTTTTACGGTCAGGCTTGACAAAGTCCTGGCTGGGGTGATTTAGTTGGGATTGGTCCTGCTTTGAGCAGGGGGTTGGACTAGGTGACCTCCTGAGGTCCCTTCCAACCCTGATATTCTATGATTCTATGGGAGTTGTAGTTGGGATATCTCAGGTCCCCATTATCCCCAATGGACCAGATTACCCAGCCAGACTACATATCCCATAATGCATCACAGTCTCCACCAGTAGCTGTACAATTGGAGTCCCTGGACCACAGTGCAACACAGGAAATGTAGGCTAGCTAAGTAGACTTGCCTAGCAGGGATAATGGAGGCATGAGCCACCTGAACCACAGCTGCCATGAGCCAGTGCAGAAGCTCAGGTGGACACAGAGTCATGCTGAACCTCCCAAAACAAGGTGTTTCATTGCAATTTTCTCAATAGAAAAATTTAAAAATGGAGGGAAAAAATCAACACATTTACTGCTGAAAAAAGAGATTTTGCTGAAACCATGTTTTTTTGTTGAAAAAAATGTAGTGGAAAATTCCCAGCTAGCTGAACTTCTCTTCCTGTTCGAATACTAATGAAACTGCTCATGCTGGGGCAATAATAGCAATATTATCTACTGTCAATATTGTTACCAGTCTCTCTTTCGAGATGAACATCATGATGCAATTATGCTCATAACGAATCTTTCACCAGGTCATAGATAAATCAACTTTTGAAACATCTATCCTATAAAATGCTTCACATTAGGCCCCAAGCTACCGCGATGCTAAATGAAAACCCTGCAGAGACAGGTATCCGAACAGTCCCATCAATCCTGCACTGTAATACATAACAGCCACATGTCATTTCCATACAGAATGGGGATATTTTACTTTGAGGATCTAGCTAGTGACTGCTGAAGAGAATATATTATGTTATTAGGCAAATTAATCTTGCCAATGAACCAAATTCATCACGTGACCGATGGGTCTGAAGATGAGTCACTTAAGAAAACAGTGGTCATGTTTGCTACTTAGCAAGGGCCCAATCCTGCATTACTTGCATACCCTAAATTCCTACTAAAACCAATAGGATTTTTGAACATGGATAAAATAGAGAACTTGACCCTAAACCCCGATGCAGGGCACGTGAGATATAGGCCCAGATCACTGACGGTAGCTCAGGAGTGCACAGCACAGCTCAGAGAAGGAGTACAGGCATGCAGAGGTGATTCTAAATCCCAGGATATTTGGGATCCCCCAGATATTAAGGTGCTGTAACGTATAACAGCAAAAAGAGGTCAATTGCATGGCCAGAATTACCGGAGCTCTGATATCTCCCATCTTTCCCAGCCATTCCCCGTATATTCACAGGCAATGGCTTTGTCATTTGCCAGGGGGTGTTTGAACCTTGCTCTGCCCCAGGCCACGCCTGCACCCCACTTCTTTCTGCCCTCTCCCCCGAGCGCCTCCTGCACGCCGCTGAACAGCTGATTGCTGTGGGTGGGAGGCACTGGGGGGTGGGGTGAGCTGATCTGTGGGGCTGCTGGGGGTGCTCCAGCCCGGAGCCTCCATGGAGTCGGTGCCTATGCCTACCCTTGCAGCTGGGAACAAAGGTAACTTAGGGGTAGCTAGATCAAATCTGCACCATCTGCCCCTTGGGTGATCCTCCCATGACTGTCTACATCAGCTCTAAGGCAGATTTGCCGGGAGGTACAGCATAAAGCAGACACAACTCAGCCATGTGCCTGGACCGTAGATCTGAGCCTCTAGGAATCACAAATTTAAGGCACTTGCTATGATCACATCCTGGATTCTAGAAATTCATTGCTTGATATGTTGATGCTAGTTATCATTGACATTTTAAAGAAGCCTGTGATGGGCTGTACAAACCTCACACTGAACAACAAGGGGTTAAGGAACTGCTCTGGGCTCAGCCAGCCCCGCCCCACCCCACCACACCTGTAGCAAATGCACCACTAGCAGGAAGAGTTAGAAGGCAGGGGAGCAGCTCATTTGGGGCAGACCAGGGAGGAGAGCAGACCTGCTACCGGCACCTCCATGGAGACGAGCGGAGGGAAGGCAGAATCTCTCCCTACACAACTGCTCCAGGGTCCCTCCCTGAGGCAAGACAGGGCCTGCTGCAGAGACAGCCGAGAGGGAAGCACTCCCTCTCCTAGGAGCTCTGGACTGGATCGAGCCCCTTTAGTTTCGTTTGGACCACCCCGGTGGGGGAAAGCCTTGGACTGAGCTGCCCGGGAGGCTGGGCCGTACCCCGGGAGGAGGCAGTTGCTGCCTGAAAGGGAAGAACGACCTCCCTACACGTAGCCGCCAGGAGGTGCCTTGTGGTGAGCAGACACCCCTCACGCTGCCTTACCCAGGCGGTGACCATGGGACAGTCCAGGCAAGGGGTAGAAAGGGGCCCAGGCAAAGCTGCCTTATGCCTCCCTGGCACTCAGAGCACTGATAGCCCTCAAAGGGCCCTGGCTCCCCTACCAACAAGCCCTTCTGCATGTCACCGGCCTAAGCCATAACCACTAGGCAGCGCTCCCCTACCAACCACCCTGCATGAGGGCTGTCACAAAGCCACAGGGCTATTCTCTGGTGATTCATGTTTTACAGTCACATTTAGCACGAACCAAGTTAATTGTATTTCTCCTAACAAATGCATAACTATGCCCTGGCTAAGTCAAATGCAGTTTAATAGAACAGGTGACTAATGAAATTCTCAGCTTGGCTTGTAACCTTTGTCACCCATTTCTCCAACAACAGGGAGCAATAAAGCTGTACAGTCAATTCTCAAACAAAGCAGATCCCTATTTCTGCTTGTAACCTTCACTGCAATTATTTTTTTAAACATGACCTTTCACTTTTTTCTTAATCTGGAACATGCACTCTTCATTATTCTGCATTTCCTCAATTTTTCAGACCTCTGGGAATGGTGCTTAGACTTTTCTCATGATGCCAAATAGGTGGCAGAATGTATAAAAAATTCCCCCACAGTCCTAACTTCACAAAGGCCTGGAAGGTCAAATGCTTTGAGATTTAAACACAATATTCTAACACTATATCCCACTCCTGGGAGTAATCCACTGTATTTTGAACATATGGAATACAAGCTTTAATTTATCTGTAGAATCAAAGTATTCTAAATTCGGAACTGACATCTTAATACACTGACTGTGTTAAATATTTTTATGCTTATTTTCAGACTCTTATGAATGTCTATGCTTATCATGTGAGAAAGATTATTCGCAGTTATCTCAGTATGCAACACAGAAAATTGCATCAGTGTGTTGTGGCGAAAATCTAATGGCTATAAACTAGTTTGAAGCTTCTTCAACTATATTTGTGATGAAGATGAAGTTTTAGTTCAATGTATTAACACAATACACAGGGTGCTGCTTATAAAATGTATAAAAGATATGACAGTTAAATAATATATTCAATTATCAGGTCATAAATAATAGCATAAGTTACTTTCATCTTACAAACCGTTATTATTCATTACAGGAAATCTCATACTAGAATTTTACTTTCACTCTAGTGCCCTCTTGTGGACACGAATTTTCATGCATGTCTGGTCTCAGACTTGCTCATGTATGTTTCATAATATACTTTTATTATGATCTCCATTATTTTTATGCTCAAGCAGGAATAGTGCATTATTTAATTGTATCAGCTACAGTAATTGCATAGGCATTGCCAGTGGCTTAATATCCATCTCTGCTGCTCACCCCAGGTGGCACAGAGGGAAACTACAAAAATTATATTAATTTATTTGCAAATCAATATTTGTGGAAATTGGACGTATCAGCCTGTGAGTGTCCATCTCTCTCTGCCCTCCACTGTGTGTAATCACAATCAATATCTTTCCATGAGCAGTAGGTGGCAATCAGACTTCCTGTGCTTTCTGCACCCTGCCCCTGAAAGATGGCAGCTGTCCAGTGCATGGCCACTTCTACTAAACCAAGCGTCAGTTACTACGGTAACCAGGTGCATGCAGAAGGAAGCCGCCATGTTTATCCACTTTTTCACATGCAGGCCGCCAGAGCAATGCAGCAAAACGGCCTGCCTGAAAAGAGACTGATATTTATGAAGAGTCTATAGAAACCTTGTCAGCTGTGGTTTATCAAAATACTTTTCTGCCTTTTGAAGCCATGTCATCCTTAGACAGGGAAGGATTCGCCTTTGTTGGAAGTTACAGCTATTTCCACCCCCTTCCCCTGCCCCCCGTTAAATTAATGCATGACTATTTTTTGCTCCTTACTATATAATTGCCAAGCCATGAGAATGAAGCCATTCTTCCTGGTCTTATGGCACAGGAGAGTTCCCCACCCACAAGAAGGAGGGGAAAAAGTTTTCAATGAGAAATGGCTTTGCAAAGGAGACAAACTGAAAATTTTCATTTTCTTTGTATTTTTTGTTTGTTTAATTTTACAATGAAATGAATCAAAATCCAAATGTTGAGAAAAGAGAGAATGAGGGGAATCCCGCACCCCTCCCAAAAATCAAACACTGAAATGAAAGTGTCCAGTTACATCAAAATATTGCACAAAATAATAAAAAAAAGTGTGAAATATTTTTCAGAAAATACTCACCATTTTTGACCAGCCTTAGTGCCCATGCCCAGCTAAGCAAGACCTACGCCACTCAGGTCTCATGGTCATTCCTCTCAGGAGGGAAACACACACCAGTCTGCTAGCCTAGAACAAATCCTTTACCGGATGTGATAGCTGAACATCTGATCTGAATAGAGCTGATCAGACAATGCGGGGAGGGGGTGAATCATGAAAAACTTCAATGGCATTTTTATTCCCTAGGTTTTGAAAAGGAACAATTTTCAATTACTCTATTTTTTCCCCCTGCAAATAATTAACCATGAAAATAATCAGTTTTCAGTTCTCTTCCCCTGTTCACCCTCCCACCTCCTTTTGCCACTGAAAATGGAAGGGCAAAAGAGGAAGGTAAAAGAAACAAAATTAACTTATTGATTTCAGGTTTGACAAAACCTGCAACTGACACACTCCAAAAAGAAAGGAAAATTTCCACTTTCTGAGGTGAAATCTTCCAATATTAAAAAAAAAAACCCTGTATTTTTCATTAAAAAAACCCTTGACCAGCTCTAATTATAAGAAGAAAATGTGCATAGGCCAGTTTAACCACTGTAACAGAACTAAAGTATTCTTTTGTGAGAACATCCCGTACTGTTAAGCTGACAAAGTCAAATGCCACCGCTTAGACCAACACAAAGGAAAAAGCAGCATTAATGTATAAGTTATCATGGAATCCCACATTATTTTTCCACCTGAAGTGTTGTGCATGTAACATTCCAGTGATACGACTGAAATGTCAGTGCACTTGGGAGATAAGTGCATCCACATTTCAAAGAGGCCTTGGCCAGTGTTTTCTTCATTCACCACCAAATCCCAGACTATTTATAAGGGAGCAAGTCCAAAGAGGGCAGAGTGAGGCCCTGGTGCCTGGTTAAAGTAGCATAACTCCATTCAAAAGAGAGCCAAAAGACATGGAAAGAACCAACTTGTCTTGGGAGCCAGAGCAGAGCATGTGAGTGCTGGTACCTGGGGGCCCAGCACCAGGGTGATAGTGGCCAATGCACTGGGGATCAGGATAACTCTCTTTAACACCATAGACATTGAAGCACCCCCCTTCTGGCTTGGCTGTGGCCTCGCAGACCCATGGGTATGAAGTTCTTGCACATGATTTAAATGCACTAGTTTGGGACCAAATGTAAGTTGGACACAGAAAGGAATATGCTACCACAGCGATGGTGGCAATTATGCTTGAAAATCAGGATGCCAGGGATGTTCGGATAGAGAGGAACATGTGTGGGATGATGACATCACTGCTACTGTTGCACAAAATGACAGAAGAGCATTTTTCATTTCATTTTCATTCTATCATGCCCCATCCAGAAATATAGCTTTAATAGTGAGATAGAATTGAAGCCACTTTTTAGGGGCACCTATTGTATGGTATGTATACAGGTATATTCTGTATAATCATCTGTATATCGATACACACAACTCACACAATATTATGTTAAAATACCCAGTAAGATAAGTAATGCAATTAGAAACAATGACATACTGTGCAATTCAGCACCCTGGACAGCATCCAGTCAACAATTACCTGCTGTTTATTAAACAAGTCTAATTAAAGTATCTTCTGAATTAAACATATAGGACTTGGATCAAATTATGAAAAAAGGAGACCCCAGCTCTATGTACACAAATCTACTCATAGATCTTAAGGCCAGAAGAGACCATTATGATGCTCTAGTCTGACCTGTCTAGCACCGGCCAGAGAATGTCACACCATGATTCCCACATCAAGCCCATAGCTTCTGGCTGAGCTAGAGCTTAGATTTCAGAAATGCATTCAGAAACTTCAAATGATGGAGAATCCATCCAAATCCCAGTTACACTTATCATATTTAATTCCCCTCATTGCTAACAATGGTGTTTTATTTCTTGTCTGAATTTGTTTAGCTTCAGCTTCCAGACCCTGGATCTTGCTATGACTTTTTCTGCTAGACTGAAGAGCCCTGTATTACCAGAAATCTTTTCCCCCAAACAGGAATTTGCAGAAAGTGATCGACTCACCTCTGGTCTTGGTTAAACTTACTAGACTGAGTTTGTTTTGCCTCACACTGAAAGGCAAGTTTTCCAGAGCTCAACTATTCCTGTCATTCTTCTGTGAATCCTTTCCATTGGTCACCATCCTTTTTCAAGGTCATGCATGAGAACTGGACGCAGCATGCAAAATTACAGTTACGACATATTTGGGCAAAACACTGGCAATTTTACACAAAAACACAAACAGTGCGGTCTCAGACACCTTTTGCACAATGTTATCACATTTGTACATGCAGGTATGCATAATGCCATGTGCTCTGCACTCAATAGATATACTAGCAATGCTAGTAATGCTGCTTTCAGACATTCTGGAAAATAATCCGTTGAAAATAGCTCTATCCTTTTTCATATCATGGACTCCAACATTTAACAGGGCACAGGAAAAATATGACTGCCTTAAATCCAGATGCCAGGTATAATTTTGAGTCCACAGTGGTATATCAAAGTCTGATTCCTCTGCTTTGGGTTAAAAGGAATGTCAGGTTCCAAGCAGGAATAAGCTACTTGCAAACATGAGGCATCTACTAATGTGATTTTCCAAGGGGTGCTTTGACTTCACGACCATTTCTGGGTGCAATGAAGGGTGCTGATTAGCTCCTATAATGCCCTATCTTGTTTGAGTCCAGGGTACCTAAGAGACCACTTGTAACCCTATATTCATCATGGCAGATCTAATAAGATTTATTAACTGTTCCCATCACCCAGTGATAAATGGCAGCAGTATTCATTGGCTGTACAGAACTCCTCGGCAGCCAACAGTTTTTCAACGCATACACATAGAAAGACCACAGTATCCCAAACATCTCTTTCCATCATAGACATTGATAACTTAATTCTCACGGATGCTGCCGATGACCAGATGCATCTCTGACATTACTGTCTATTTTCACCTCTTTAGCCTTTTGCCATCTTTTATTGACAGAAAAGCACAAAGATATTTTAAATGTCTCCACTCATATTGACTAAAGCTTCAAACTGAGTTATTTGAAAGCTGAAAGCAGTTCAGGGAACATATAAAATTCATTCAGATGTATTGCTTGCTTGTCCATTAAAAGGGAGCTGAAAAGGTCGAAATATTACACTACAAGTATATTCTTCTCCAGTATGGTATGTGCTGAATCCAGCAGCCAACCTTGTGGCCTGATCGTAGAAGATGCTCGTGACCAGCACATAGGAACTTTCACCAGATTCCAGCCTGCACCAACACAGGTCATTTGTGGGCCCCAGTCCTGCAATCAGAACTCCAAGTCCAGAGCCCTAAATCTGTACCAAGACTCACTGGGCAGATACACAGTTGGAACCCTACACCTATTTCAAGACCCACTAATGCTATATGCAGGCACTGAGGTATGTAGTAGTAAATCCAATACACGATCTGGACTTTGGCTCTCTACTCCCCTCCAATACCATCTGGGATAAAGAAGCTATGGAAAAACCTGAACCAAATGAAGACCCCAATCCTGCAAAGACCTGTTTAACTCTATGCACTCTGAATACTTCCAATTAAGTCAACTGAAGTCAGTGGAACTACCTGTGAAACGTTAAGCACCCGATACTGACCTGCAGAGGATCAGACTTACATTGGTAAATGTAGCTGAGCTTTAATTTTATTTCACTTTAGAGTCTTCAGAAACTTGTGAGATTACAAACAAATGAGGAAAATACAAATTAAAGTTGTCTTTGTTATCCTGGGACAACACCCATTCTTAGAGGCAAACTGGTTTTCAAAAAGCAATTTATTAAACAAAAGTAGGACCAAGCTAGGATTCAATGCTAAGGTATTGCTGGGACTGTTAGCCAGCCAGGATGCAATGTTTCCAAATGCGGAGTCATTAATTCAGAGTTTAAAGGTATGCGAGTCAGCTAAAGTAATAATTTAAACACTACCGTATCACGGAACTATTGAATTCAAGGCTAGCCGCACATTTTCTGCACATTAACTCAATGGGCAGGATCTGATCTCACATCAATAGATGCCAGGATTCATTCCCTTGAGATCAGTGGAGTTACAACCATTTACATGACATTAGAATCCGTGCCATGCAGCAGCACACGTTGCCACTCAGAAATATTGCAAGCCCCTATTCTCTTGGCTAGCTACCATCAACTCATATCTAGAAAACATCACAGCCGGCTGTTATGGGCACTCACCGATTCCTTGTCCCACTTTGTTGCCTGCTCCCCTCAGATGACCACAGACTAGAACATCCACACGCTGGATATGTTACAAGAATTTCCTCACCTACACCTCTGTCCAGTCTTTCCAAACACTGTAAACTCCATTTCCGTTATTGAATTTTGCTCCTTTCTAGAGACAAAGCTTCGGGACTCCCAGGCTGCATAGTGATTTGGGTATTTTCATTTCAGGATTTAACTTTTCAGCTATACACTAGCTGCAGTACAGTACTATCTGAACCTGTGTTATCCCTTCTCTTCTCCCTCTGTATACAGGGAACACATAATAGTGTGACATTAGCATACAAGTGTGAGCAACATGAATTTGGGATTACTCCTGAGTCAGGGCTGCATTTACACTTGAGAGACTAAACCACCACCAAATCTGGTTGTTCCAATCGAGTG
Organism: Terrapene triunguis; assembly: GCF_002925995.2. Lineage (NCBI taxonomy): Eukaryota > Metazoa > Chordata > Testudines > Emydidae > Terrapene > Terrapene triunguis. The sequence goes on from NW_020664588.1 coordinate 2,504,111, forward strand.
CCAGTTAAACCTTATTTTAAAGAAAATCCTCATGGAAAAGTCCTAGAGAACATAAAAAATGTCAAGTGTGCCATATGTGTTTGGATGATCGTGTAGATTTCCTTGCTACACTATTAGAGAGGATGGCTAAAAACAGGGCTTAAATTCTTATAGAGTACTTCCTGGAGCACCCTTCCTCTCCCTCCCTCCTCTTCCCCAACATGCTATAAACATTTCAGGGGGCTTGAAAATATTTCCTGGAGCTCTGCTCTGGACAGCTCCAGCTGGATTTAAGCCTGGTTAAAAAGACCTTCAGAAAGTATCTCCTTCCTTATTGAAGTCTATAGGGCTTCAGGGGAAAGTTGGAGAACTGTTGGAGACCTGTAGAATCCTAGTGGATCATAGTGTTAGGGGCCCAGTGCAGCCGCCCATCTCTGTTCAGCAGGACACTAAAACAAACAGTTAAATGCTCTCTTGAGCTGGGCTTCTAAATTCTTTAGTACGTCTCACCGAGGCCCTGGTCCTGCTCCCATTGAAGCAAGCAAACATCAGTAGCAAAACTCAGCGGTGCAATATCAGACCCTAAGAGAGTCACCTTTAGAAATGCTTGAGAGAGATTTTACATTTTCACTGGTGCTGTAGTTTCTGTCTCTGCCTATGAAGCACCAGGCTCCCTTCAGTCCTGTGATTCCAACTGGCCAGGCCTTAAAAGGAGGGAAAAAATATGAGTCATGCATTTGGAAACCTCTGAAGAGAACCTATCACCGCTTCCCCATGCATAACAGTATCACCGCATTCAGGACCAATATCCTGTAATTTACTAGTGGGGGAAATAAGTGCCTTATTCCATTGCAAAGGAAATTCACTAGCCAAAGTCCTGCACCTCAGTCAAGTGAGATCTGGGAGTGAAATTCCATTTTTGAATGAAATAAGGAAACTTTGCTGAAGCCACGGACAGGTTCCAGGGATAGTGTCCATATGGGCCCTGCTCCAGCACCCACTTAAACATGTGTGTAACTTTACTCATGGAAGTAAGTTTACACATATGCTTATGGGCCTGCTGGACTGGGGCCTTAGTTTCCTCCTCAGCCATCATGATCACTTCGAGTGACTGAAATAGAGTTTGGTAGAAACCTATTCGGTCACCTAGTTCCTGCCCTGGCGAGCACAGAATTTCCCCCTAGCGCCTTGTCTCTTTGGCTTTTACGTGTCAAAGTAACAGCTCTCCCACCCCTTTCCCTGGGAGACTTTTGCCCATAAATCTGTTAGGAAGCGGCTCCTGCCAATTAGTCCAAGGTTTACTGCCTTCCGTTTCCTCGTGCTCTTTGTTCCAGTGTAAATAATTCATCTCCCTGTCTGGTATTTAAAACCTTCAAATATAATTTCCCCTGCCTTTATTCCTGCTTCGTCCAGCTAGGAATATTCATTTACTGAAACCCTGCCTCTGGCAACTCCTCCGCCTGCTGCTCTTCTGCGAGCTACTCCCGGTTTGTCAGCTGCTTTCTGGCAATGACATGCTCAGAGCTGTCGGTGGCATTCCAGATACCAGCCAGAGACAGCTACCGGCCCTGTCCATGGCCATCTGCCTCCATGTGTGCGGCCAACGTCATACTGCAGACAGGGGAGGGATGAGCCAACGTAAGCGTGGAGACACACCATGACACAGGGCATCCTCATGTCCCCACCCTGTCCTGGAGGGGAGGTGACAGGGAGCCCCGCTCCTCCCTCTAAGAGACTGAAGGACAGCAGCCTGGGGCCCCCTAGTCTCTCATAATGGCATTTCCTCTGGAGAGGCTGGGTGGTTGGGCTGGCCAGGCCCTTCTCCTTCTGCCATACACAGAGCCCTATGGAGCGGTGTTGGCAGGGACGACAGAGAAGTGGATCTTGGTGTCCACCCCCCTTGGAGAGGCGTATGGACGTTCCCCTCTCAGAATGGCATTTCCCCTTGAGAGGCTGGGTGGGCTGGCCAGGAAAGGCATGTGGCCGTTCCCCTCTCTCAGAGATATTGTTCCAGACACCCTGCAGATTTACAGACTTTTTGAAGATTTTCTTTGCCACCATGGGGGCTGGAAACTTAGTTTTTGTTTTAAATGAAAGCTGAGATGATGCTGTGATCACATGACTCCAGGACCTTGCCCTTTCCCCCCCAAACTCTATGTCTCTATGGAACTTTCTTTTGTCATCTCTGGTGTTTGCAAAACCTCCTGTTTCAATGTCCTCTGTAAATGCACCTGCTATGGCATGTGAATGACTAGTGCAATGTAACTCAGGTGACAAATGCAGCATGATGTTTAACCCCCACTTGCAGGTCATTAAGATTTTAAATCAGACCAGACCCAATGCCAATTAACCATTAGACAACTCACCCTAGCCCAGTACTTTGCCATTTACCAATAGCAAAGCTAACTCAGTTCCCCTGGACCCACCAGGGCAGGCAGATAAACTTGATGGCTACAGGACAGAGCATCATTACCTCCTACCTTAGAAGATGGGAGGGGTTCTGTCCTCGGGGAGGAGGGGTCAAACAGGTGGGTTTCACTGTCACACCAACATAGGGTGACCGGATAGCAAGTATGAAAAATCAGGACAGAGTGTGGGGGATAATAGGCACTTATATAAGAAAAATCCCCAAATATCAGGACTGTCCCTATAAAATCAGGACATCTGGTCACCCTACACCGACACCCTAGATTACAAAGAGAAGGTGCGAAAGGAACTGTGCCTCTGCTGATGAGATGCTGGCATACAGTGACCTAGCTGCAGCCCAGCCACCCACAGACAGTCCCTTATTAGGGTTATTACGGAGAATGTTTCTGTTAGACTTGAGAGGAGACATCGTTACACCACTCGTCCTTAGCAGCCGTCTAATCATGACCACACCTGCGACAAATTGGGAACACGCCTGGGCTTTTTCATAGGAATATCACGTGTCCTGGCTCAATTGTGCATTGCTGCCTGAGCGAATGCACTGAGTTAAATCAAAGGAGGCTCCAAAGGGGGGTTGTTAAGGAGCCCACAAAGGGTAAAACAGTGACACGGATAAGGCAAGATCAGGTGCCCCGCTTCAAAGGAGTTAATAGAACAATGGCTGGGCCTGTAATTGCAGGGATCACCTCTGGAGCCCTTTTTAAAAATTGGCATCACATTAGCTATTCTCCAGTCATCTGGTACAGAAGCTGATTTCAATGATAGGTTACAGACTACAGTGAGTAGTTCTGCAATTTCACATTTGAGTTCCTTCAGAACTCTTGGGTGATACCATCTGTTCCTGGTGACTTATTACTGTTTAGTTTATCAATTTGTTCCAAAACCTCCGCTAATGACACTCAGACATTAATTCAGGTGACTCCATCTGAAGGGACAGACTGACTCTCCGAAGTTGATCAAAAATAACCTGATGAAGCTTTTACCCCTTTGATCCTTTCTTATGGCCACTTTCCCATTAATCCTCCAGATGACACAGGCTCTAAGCACACACAACTCTGTGTATTCAACTCTATGGGCTACTAGTGTCAAAACCTGCAAGATCACACTCTAAAGATCTGATGTATTTTTGGCTTGGGGTTCCCACATAGAAGGGGGAGGCTTCCAGAAGTTCCCTGGTTGAAATGATGCTGCTGGCAAAGGCAAAATCTCAGGAAACGAGAAAATAACGTTGGCAGCAGCAGTGTGTGACTTTGTGCATGCCCGGAGATGAGGATGTTTGTGACAGCATGTGAGGGCAGGTGTGGGGTGGAACAAGGCAAATAGGATTTATCAGGACAAACTGTGCCCTACAGTAGGTTTGTGGGGTCCCCAAGAATTTCCATAGGAGCCACAAGTGCTCCTCCAAGGGCAACATTCAGAACCTAAATTATATTTGATGCAGGGACAGACTCTGACCACCTGCATTAGTAAGTCGCTTCCTTCAAAGCAGCATTGCATCCTGCTCTGTTTTCAAAAAGCACCTGAAGCTTTTCTCCCTATGCCTCAAGGGTGTTAGAGCAGCCACTTTTGTCCCTTTGGCCGAGACCAAACCAGGAAGTGGTGGAATAACGCAAGGAAGACGCTTTATTTGAGCTTTCTAGCCCCGATTTGCAAACGAGCGATTCAGACGGTTGAAGTAAGTTTCCTGGAGCCAGGTTCTCAGCTGACGTAAATCAGTATGTCATAACTATAAAGGGAAGGGTGGCTGCTCTCCTGTGTACAGTGCTATGGAATCCCTCCTGGCCAGAGACTCCAAACTGGCCAGAGACTCCAAAATCCTTTTACCTGTAAAGGGTTTAAGAAGCTTGGGTAACCTAGCTGACACCTGACCCAGAGGACCAATAAGGGGACAAGATACTTTCAAATCTTGGGGGGGGGAAAGGTTTGTGTGTGTGCCCTTTGTTTAAGGGGTGGTTCGCTCTTGGGACTGAGAGGGACCAGACATCAATCCAGGTTCTCCCCATCTTTCTAAACAAGTCTCTCCTATTTCAAACTTGTAAGTAAAAAGCCAGGCAAGGCGTCTTAGATTTACTTTGTTTTCTCAACTTGTAATGTACCTTTTACTAGAGTGTTTATCTTTGTTTGCTGTACTTTGAACCTAAGACAGAGGGGGGTCCTCTGAGCTCTTTAAGTTTAATTACCCTGTAAAGCTATTTTCCATACTGATTTTACAGAGATGATTTTTACCTTTTTCTTTAATTAAAAGCCTTCTTTTTTAAGAACCAGATTGATTTCTCCTTGTTTTAAGATCCAAGGGGGTTTGGATCTGTATTCACCAGGAGTTGGTGAAAGGAGGGTGGGAGGAAGGAGGGGGAATGGTTAATTTCTCCTTGTTTTAAGATCCAAGGGGGTTTGGATCTGTGTTCACCAAGGAATTGGTGAAAGGTTTCTCAAGGCTTCCCAGGGAGGGAATTCTTAAGATGGTGGCAGCGGACCAGAGCTAAGCTGGTAGTTAAGCTTAGGAGTCCTCATGCAGGCCCCTACATTTGTACCCTAAAGTTCAAAGTGGGGATACAGCCTTGACACAGTATAACCTCACAGAGCTCAGCAGAGCTATGCAGCTTGATGCCACTTGAGAATTTGACCGTCTAACTTTTGGAGGTGTAACTGAACCAAACCAACTCCTGATTCTGATCTCCCCTCGGTTTTATAGCCGTGTAACCAAACCAACTCCTGATTCTGATGTCCCCTCGGTTTTATAGCCGTGTAACCAAAGCAACTCCTGATTCTGATCTCCCCTCGGTTTTATAGCCGTGTAACCAAACTAACTCACACACTTACTCCTGATAAAACCAGAGTTATGGAGAGCACAACCACACCTTGAACCTTTTGGAGCTAACTCACTGATTTCAAGTCCATGGAGAAGATGAGGCAGGGTGGATTGATTTAAATCACCAATTTAAATCATGATTTAAAACTGATTATTTAAATCAAAGGTTTTCTGATTCCTAAATCATGATTTAAATTAGGAATCAGAAAACCTTTGATTAAAATAATCAGTTTTAATTGCATTTTGCAGTTATACTTTTTAGTTATTTTCCTGCAGAGAGGTTGATTTTCACTGGTTGGTACCATTAAAACATTGATTTGCAACTAAATATAGTCTTTACCCTAAAATTGGTGTTTCTTTTTGCTAATCAGGAGGATATGGTATATCTATATACATTTATTTGAGCAACTATCTAGTTTAACTTATATTTATTCACATTCTTATTATGTTAGGAAATGGTAAATGAGGCATTTCTTATTTAATAGAGGATTAATAATAATTTGTGTCATGCACTATTTGGATGGAAATTCAAATTTAATTTAAAATGCACCAAGACAGCATTTTAATTTTGTTTTCAAATTAATACCTTAATTGTGCTTAATACATAAGAAAAAAAGTTCTCCAAAAAAGTTCATCAAACCATGTTGTGCATTTAAAACTAGCCAATTTATTAAACAAAGGAACTATTACCTGTAATTGGTTAAATGAAATGATTGTTTCTGGTCACTATGTACTTCAAGATTTTAGAACTAGTAGATCTCATTCTCTGTCAATTAGTTTTTATTCATAAATTGAAAGAGGAAAACAAGGTTTTCTGCTTTTCAGTTTCCAATAAGTTTCTTAGCTTTGAATGAACTTGTCATTGGACTGAACTATTTGAATAAACTGAAATGAAGAAAATATTCTCTCTGCACCTGCACAAGAGGCTATTGCTGTCAAAAAATGGTTTATCATGTCAACAAATTCTGGGTCCAGGTGTTTAGCCAATGACTTCCCACAGTTCTGTGGTCTGATGTTCTCTAAAACTTTGCAGCAAATATTGCTACTGAATATTATTTTTGTTTTTAATTTAAATCTTAATAGATTGTAATAATTTTAGAGCTCAACATAGGCCTGGTCTACACTATGACTTTAGGTCGAATTTAGCAGCGTTAAATCGAATTAAGCTTGGACACGTCCACACGACGAAGCCCTTTTTTTCGACTTAAAGGGCCCTTTAAACCGGTTTCTTTACTCCACCTCCGACGAGGGGATTAGCGCTAAAATCGGCCTTTGCGGGTCGGATTTGGGGTAGTGTGGACGGAATTCGACGTTATTGGCCTCCAAGAGCTATCCCACAGTGCTTCATTGTGACCACTTTGGACAGCACTCTCAACTCAGATGCACTGACCAGGTAGACAGGAAAAGCCCCGCGAACTTTTGAATTTCATTTCCTGTTTGCCCAGCGTGGAGAGCACAGGTGACTATGCAGAGCTCATCAGCACAGGTAACCATGATGGAGTCCCAGGATCGCAAAAGAGCTCCAGCATGGACAGAACGGGAGGTACGGTATCTGCTCGCCATATGGGGAGATGAATCAGTGCTAGCTGAACTCCGTAGCAGTAAACGAAATGGCAAAATATTAGAAAAAGTCTCCAAGGCCATGAAGGACAGAGGCCATAACAGGGACGCACAGCAGAGCCGCGTCAAAATTAAGGAGCTAAGGCAAACCTACCACAAAGCCAGAGAGGCAAACGGAAGGTCTGGGACAGAGCCGCAAACATGCCGCTTCTACGCGGAGCTGCATGCCATTCTAGGGGGTGCAGCCACCACTACCCAACCATGTGCTTTGACTCCATCAATGGAGAATCACGTAACAGGGAAGCGGGTTCGGGGTACGAGGAAGATGATAATGAAGACAATGAAGATACCTCACAGCAAGGAAGCAGAGAAACCGGTTTCCCCAACAGCCAGGATATGTTTATCACCCTGGACCTGGAACCAGTAACCCCCGAACTCACCCAAGGCATGCTCCCAGACCCTGAGGGCACACAAGGGACCTCTGGTGAGTGTACCTTTGTAAATATTACACATGGTTTAAAAGCAAGCGTGTTTAATGATTAATGATTAATTTGCCCTGGCAATCGCGGCCAGTACAGCTACTGGAAAAGTCTGTTAACGTGTATGGGGCTGGAGCGGAAATCCTCCAGGGACATCTCCAGAAAGCTCTCCTTCATGTACTCCCAAAGCCTTTGCAAAAGGTTTCTGGGGAGGGCTGCCTTATCCCGTCTGCCATGGTAGGACAAGACCACGCCATGGTGGTAAAGACCACGCCACGCCAGTAACACGTAGTCTGGAATCATTGCATAACAAAGCATGGCAGCGTATGGTCCCGGTGTTTGCTGGCATGCAGACAACATCCATTCCTTATCGCTCTTTGTTATCCTCAGGAGAGTGATATCATTCACGGTCACCTGGTTGAGATGGGGTGATTTTATTAAGGGGACATTCAGAGGTGCCCGTTCCTGCTCGGCTGAACAGAAATGTTCCCCGCTGTTAGCCACGCAGTAGGAGGGAGGGGTGAAGTGATCATCCCAGAGAATTGGTTGTGTGTGGGGGGTAGTTGGGTTTGTGCTGCATGTTAACCCGGAAACCGCAGCCCCTCCTTTTACATTGCAAACCCATTTTAAATGGCCAACCCAACAGGTGCTTGGTATGGGAAACGAGGGTGCTACTGTTTGAAACCATTCCCACATGTTAAGAAGGTTAAAAAAGCCAAAAGACTGTGGCTTACCATGGCTGCCTGCAAGCCGAAATCTGTTGCCTGGCACTGCGTGAGTGATCTCTCACACCAAACTGGCAGGCCCTCAATATAAGAGGAAAAATGCGACCTTGTAACGAAAGCACATGTGCTGTGTAATGTGAACAGCAAAATTTAACGTGAAAGACTGTACCCATTGTTCTCTAAAATGTGTCTTTTTTAACCACCTCTCCCTTCTCCTCCACCAGCTGCAAATGTTTCTCCTTCACAGAGGCTAGTGAAGATTAGAAGGAGAAATAGGCGGACTCGGGATGATATGTTCTCAGAGCTCCAGATGTCCTCCCACGCTGACAGAGCACAGCAGAATGCATGGAGGCAGTCAATGTCAGAGTGCAAAAAAGCACAGTATGAACGAGAGGAGAGGTGGCGGGCTGAATCGTGGGCTGAAGAGAGCAAGTGGCGGGCTGAAGAGGATAGGTGGCATCAGCTTGCTGACAGAAGGCAAGAGTCGATGCTCCGGCTGCTGGAGCATCAAACTGAAATGCTCCAGCGTATGGTTGAGCTGCAGGAAAGGCAGCAGGAGCAGAGACCACCGCTACAGCCCCTGTGTAACCAACAGCCCTCCTCCCCAAGTTCCATAGCCTCCTCACCCAGACGCCCAAGAACGCGGTGGGGGGGCCTCCGGCCACCCAGTCACTCCACCCCAGATGATTGCCCAAGCATCAGAAGGCTGGCCTTCAATAAGTGTTAAAGTTTTAAAGTTTTAAACTGCAGTGTGTCCTTTTCCTTCCCTCCTCCCCCACCCCTCCTGGGCTACCTTGGCAGTTATCCCCCTAGTTGTGTGATGAATTAATAAAGAATGCATGAATGTGAAGTAACAATGACTTTATTGCCTCTGCAAGCCGTGCTCGAAGCGGGAGGGGAGGGTGGTTAGTTTACAGGGAAGTAGAGTGAACCGTGGGGGGGGGGAGGGCGGAGGGTTCATCAAGGAGAAACAAACAGAAGTTTCACTCCGTAGCCTGGCCAGTCACAAAACTCATTTTCAAAGCTTCTCTGATGCGCACCGCACCCTGCTGTACTCTTCTAACCGCCCTGGTGTCTGGCTGCACGTAATCAGTGGCCAGGCGATTTGCCTCAACCTCCCACCCCGCCATAAATGTCTCCCCCTTACTCTCTCAGATATTGTGGAGCGCACAGCAAGCAGCAATAACAATTGGAATATTGGCTTCGCTGAGGTCTATCCGAGTCAGTAAACTGCGCCAGTGCGCTTTTAAACATCCAAATGCACATTCCACCACCATTCGGCACTTGCTCAGCCTATAGTTGAACAGGTCCTGACTACTGTCCAGGCTGCCTGTGTACGGCTTCATGAGCCATGGCATTAAGGGGTAGGCTGGGTCCCCAAGGATAACGATAGGCATTTCAACATCCCCAACGGTTATTTTCTGGTCCGGGAAGAAAGTCCCTTCCTCCAGCTTTTGAAACAGACCAGAGTTCCTGAAGACGCGAGCATCATGTACCTTTCCCGACCATCCCACGTTGATGTTAGTGAAACGTCTCTTGTGATCCAGCAGGGCTTGCAGCAGCATTGAAAAGTACCCCTTGTGGTTTATGTACTCGGTGGCTTGGTGCTCCGGTGACAAGATAGGGATATGGGTTCCGTCTATCGCCCCACCAGTTTGGGAATCCCATTGCAGCAAAGCCATCCACTATGACCTGCACGTTTCCCAGAGTCACTACCCTTGATATCAGCAGGTCTTTGATTGCGTTGGCTACTTGGATCACAGCAGCCTCCACAGTAGATTTGCCCACTCCAAATTGATTCCCGACTGACCGGTAGCTGTCTGGCGTTGCAAGCTTCCACAGGGCTATCGCTGCTCGCTTCTCAACTGTGAGGGCTGCTCTCATCCTGGTATATTGGTGCTTCAGGGCAGGGGAAAGCAAGTCACAAAGTTCCATGAAAGTGCCCTTACGCATGCGAAAGTTTCGCAGCCACTGGGAATGGTCCCACACCTGCAACACGATGTGGTCCCACCAGTCTGTGCTTGTTTCCCGAGCCCAGAATCGGTGTTCCATGGCATGAACCTGCCCCAGTAATACCATGATTTGCACATTGCTGGGGCCTGTACTTTGTGAGAGGTCTATGTCCGTGTCAATTTCCCCATCAGTCTCGTCACCGCGCTGCAATCGCTGCAATCACCTCCTCGCCTGGTTTGCTTTGGCATGTTCTGGCTCTGCATATACTTCAGGACAATGTGTGTGGTGTTCATAGTGCTCATAATTGCCGCGGTGATCTGAGCGGGCTCCATGATCCCAGTGCTATGGCGTCTGGGCTGAAAAAAGGTACAAAACTATTGTCTGATGGAGGGAGAGAGGGGCGAGTGACAACATGGCTTACAGGTACAGGGAATTAAAATCAACAAAGGTGGCTATGCATCAGGGAGAAACACAAACAACTGTCACCCAGAATGGCCCCCCCAAAGATTGAACTCAAAACCCTGGGTTTAGCAGGCCATTGATTTCACGGAGGGAGGGGGAGGCAAATGAATACAGAACAAATCTGGTCCATCTATTTTTTACATCTTAAGCTGGCAGCAGACGGTGCAGCATGACTGATAGCCATCGGCATCTTCTGGGTGCTTGGCAGAAGATGCTGTACTACGACTGCTAGCCATCATCGTCAAGACGGTTCAATAGGACTGCCGGCAGGACTGAGTCTCCAGGAGACAAAACATGTCTGCCTAGGTGCCTCTGATCGAACTCACTGAGGAGTACGACGACGACGGATACCAGTTGTAATACACCGTCTACTGCCAAAAGGCAAGGGGCTACTGCTGTGTAGCAATGCAGCCCCACGTCTGCCAGCACCCAGATAGCCGATGACGGCTACCAGTCATACTGCACCGTCTACTGCCAAAAGGCAATTAGCTGCTGCTGTGTAGCAATGCAGTACCACGTCTGCCGGCACCCAGATGACATATGGTGACGGTGAGCTGAGCTGAGCGGGCTCCATGCTTGCCATGGTATGTTGTCTGCACAGGTAACCCAGGTAAAAAGGCGCAAAGTGATTGTCTGCCGTTGCTCTGACGGAGGGGGAGGGGCCTGATGACATGTACCCAGAACCCCCCGCGACACTGTTTTTGCATCATCGGGCATTGGGATCTCAACCCAGAATTCCAATGGGCGGCGGAGACTGCGGGAACTGTGGGATAGCTACCCACAGTGCAACGCTCCGGAAGTCGACGTTAGCCTCGGTACTGTGGACGCGGTCCGCCAACTTCATGCACTTAGAGCATTTTATGTGGGGACACACACAATCGACTGTATAAAACCGATTTCTATAAAACCGGCTTCTATAAACTCGACCTAATTTCGTAGTGTAGACATACCCATAGGTTGCCCGTTTCAAATGTAATTGTAAATTGCTTTATTTAAAAAAAACAACAACTGTATTTAATTTAAATAAAAAAATCCCATATAAATCAAAATGTCCATTAAAAAAAAAAGATTCTTATCCACCCTGACTGGAGCGGTTGCTAGTTGTAGGCTCTATATCCTCCATGTTTTCTCTCAGACTGATTCTAGTGCTTGGTGTTGCTGCCGAATGCCTTTCCCCCAGCAGTATGCGCATGCTGGTGCCCAACATAAACAGAATTCAATTTCTTATTCAAAGTATGTTCTCTGGGGCTACGATTTCAGCCTGGACCATCAGAATCGATTTGCACAGACATCATTCTTTCTCCCCTAATGAATTAAAAATTAACCCACCAGTTGGTTTAGTTCAGTGATTTTCACCAGCTCTAATCTTTAGCCATATATATTACAAATATTTCTTCCCAAGTATACAGGCTATCACTCTACTGGCATCGCTGTATTTTGAGTGTGTTTTTCTCCTGCAGTCTGTGTAAATATTTCAGCAGTTGTTGCTCACATGGATCAATGTTCTTTAAATAAGTAGTTTTAGACTTCACGGGGGGAGGGATAGCTCAGTGGTTTGAGCATTGGCCTGCTAAACCCAGGGTTGTGAGTTCAATCCTTGAGGGGGCCACTTAGGGATCTGGGGCAAAATCAGTACTTGGTCCTGCTAGTGAAGGCAGGGGGCTGGACTCAATGACCTTTCAAGGTCCCTTCCAGTTCTAGGAGATAGGATATCTCCATTATATTATTATTATATTATCCCATTGCTTAAAGTTAAGCCAACATTGAAGTGTTTTACTGAAAGGGGATAGATTTAGGCATGTGCTTAAGCACTTTGGTGAACTCGGGTCCCGGTGTGGTCCCTGTCCCCACAAGCCTGCCCCCAGTGCCTGGCTCCCCAGCTGCTCCTGGTTCCTGTCCTCCGATCCAGGGCCCCTGTCTTCTCCCAATTCCTGCTGTCCTGCTCTACTCCAGATCCCTGCCCCTCTGGCTCTGCCCCTCAACTTGCTAGCTAATGCTGTCTTCGGTTTTGACCCTTGACTCTGACCACTAGACCTGACCCCCCATACCCTGGTCATTGCAGGGAGTCCCCTTCACACTGGTGAAAGCAGAGCTGGCTGCCCTGCCACCACTGAGGAAAGCTCGTAAGAAGCAGAGTGCTTCTTTTTCGACTGATGAGATGGTACATCCCCTCACTCCTATCCTAAGGAGTGCTTATTTCTCTCTGTGTAAAATCTGCCTCCTCCTCTTGTGCACTCACCCCCGCTCCTCTCACTACCCAGGCTGAAACTCTGAAAATTGTATTCAAAAGAGTGGACTTCCTGTTCCATGTCAGGAAAGGTCACAATATTTTGTTTCCATAAGGTAGTTTTGAAATTTCTTAAACGGCACATTTCAGTATTTTTATTACATGGTAAATTGTGAAATTTTGGCTTTTCAAAAAAGAACTAGATAAGTTAATGGAGGATCGGTCCATCAATGGCTATTAGCCAGGATGGACAGGGATGGTGTCCCTAACCTCTGTTTGCCGGAAGCTGGGAATGGGTGACAGGGGATGGATCACTTGATGATTCCCTGTTCTGTTCATTCCCTCTGGGGCACCTGGCATTGACCACTGTCAGAAGACAGGAGACTGGGCTAGATGGACCTTTGGTCTGACCCAATATGGCCATTCTTATGTTTATCCCAATTTGGATTGAAAAATCTTGAAATGGTGGAATTTGACATGGGATGGAAATGCCATTTTCCTACCAGCTCTATTGAAAACCATTTGATTAACACATTATGCAAACGTATTTTAACGTATAGATTTTTCTCAAACTAATCACTATGTTTTTTATTGCTGCTCTCTGATTGCATTACTGTAAAGTTATAAGCAGAAAGAAGGAAATCTATAAGATTTCAAGATAGCTACATTAATATTTCCGTGGAAAATGTCATGTAAACACATATTTGCATGAATGTTCACAAGATTTTCAGTGAAATATTCTTGTGAACAAAACCAAACCTCCACTACTGCAGATATTCATGGGACATTTTTAAAAGAGGTTATGAATACCATCAAAGTAAATGTGTGGGTCTGATTCCAATTAATCCTTGCAAATACTATTTTGCATTCACTTAGCTCTACTCAGGACACAGTATTGAAATCACCATCGCTTGATTATTTCTGGACTAAAGTCTTTCAAGTGCAGCAAAGGCAACCTGATAAAAGGATACTCTGAACTGACCTTTTAGGTGGAAGCTGCTATATTTCCGCTCTGGAGAAAGAGACGTAACGTTAAAGCCAGTATTCTGAAGCCACAGGTCTGCCCCCTTTTCGGGGCAAGGTCACAAGTTCCACTCAACTTTGAGAGCTGTGGTGTTCATGGGAATTATATTAGGGAATCCTTCAGCAAACATCCTAATATAAGGATAGAAGCTCCAATGGCTATCTGAGGCGAATGTGACACCTCCTTGATTGATCACAACTATCAAACTCACGAAGCAGGGGTTCTCCATCCACCAGGGCTTCTGTCAATCCATGTGGCACCTAGGGGAGATGATAGAGCCCCTTGAGGATAACTGAAGACAGCCCACACCACAGCAAGGGAGGAATGAGGGTTCTCCCAACCTGGAGAGAGAGTGCAAAGGCAGGCCATTGCCCACTGGTTGTATTCATGAGCGGTCAGAAGACTGGTCCCATCTCCTCAACTACTCTGCAAATCTCTGCTACGAGGTTTTCACTTTTTGGTTGTGCATAGCTGGCTGGCCTTCCCCATGGGTTTATCCACTCACTGACTCCTGGTGGCCATGGACCAAAAAGCAGAGGAGATTTTTTGCTGATGAATCCCATCCCTTTAAGATCTTTCCATGTGGGGTACAAATAAACTGAAATTAAAATAAGGCTTGTTTAGTTCCTGCATAAACACCGCCTGACACAAAATCTTTACAATACAAATTAGGAGCATTGAACAAAGAATGGGATACTCATACCAAGTGATTAACTTCTCCAGTGTCGAGTCAGCCCACTAGAAGCCTTTATTAATCATCAATCATTTACATTCTATTCAAATGAAGGTGCCTGCCTGCCAGCAATAGCAGTTAGCCCTGGGTGCTCTGCCAGGTGACACTAATGGCATTGATTAGGTCGCAGTCACAGACATCTCTGACTAATCTGAGCTTGTTTGATTGTGACTGTTCATCTTCTCACTCCCACGGCTCCATCAACACCCTGCAGAGCACTTCACTCTCTAAATAACTGTCCCCCATTGCTGAAATCAACTACAATTAATCAATGCATGAATTTGCCCATTAGAGTGACAAAACTCCCAAGGAAATAAACTCCACGTAGGTGGCAGATGATTTCCAAGTATTCTTTCCCCCACAGGAAAAAAGGGTGCTCCCTCATTCCCAAAGGGCGAGAAACGATGGCTCCAATTTTGGGGGAGTGGAAGGATTAAATCAGAGTGACTTTTCCAGTTACTCGGGCTTATCATGCCATATCCTGGCATTTCAGCACTTCACCACCCAGCCTTACTGCACTCGTAAAGCCAAAGCTGGAGTGGGGGTATTTTTAAAATGTAATTTCTTTTGTTTCTTCAAAAAGCCAAAAAAATCCACAATCTGGGTGTTTGGCTGGACCCCATTGAAATCTCCTGTCCTGTGCACACTACAGAGCTGTCCAAAGCCCCTGGAACTCCTTCCACTGACTTCAACAAGCTCTGAATCAGAGCTTCAATGAGCCATGCATCTATGTTAGCAGTGAACACAGGGGGAGCATCGCCTTCTTTTGCTGAGAAGTCTGGCCAAAAAGCACTCAGCCAATTTTACCAGAACTCAAGGCCACTTTTCAAATTGCAGCCTGTTTTCTGGCCGACTTTCAACTGCCTGCACCCCACTGTTTTGGTGCTGGAGATGTTTAAAAGAAAAGGTCAGATATTTTATTTTATTTTTTCTTTCTATAATGGTAAAAGTACATGTTTTTCACTCTCCTCCCAGGAGAAAGTTCTCTGCAGCTCTTTTTTTATAGCAAACCTGACTGATTTGTCATTGCTCCTGACAAACACAAACTAACAATTCCATTCTAAAAAACAATTCCATTCACGTATTGACCTTAGCTAGGTTACTGTGTTCACCTACCTACCTACCTGTCCTACCTACCTTTCATTAACCAAATCGGAATAGTCTCGGAGCTCAAAATGAGTTATGCTCCATTTAGAGCTTATTCAACTGCTCTTTGAAAATCAGAAAGAAAACAAAAAGCGAGCAGAGAAATCAAACACATTGGCAACAAAATCAGACAAACCACAAATGTTTTCACTTAGCAGCTGACGAGCAAAAGTCACTTTGAGCTCTGATTTATCAGCAATCTGTGCTAAGGAATATACTAAAAAGCAGCAGAGAGTCCTGTGGCACCTTATGGACTAACAGACGTATTGGAGCATAAGCTTTCGTGGGTGAATACCCACTTCGTCAGACGCATGTAGTGGAAGTTTCCAGAGGCAGGTATAGATATGCAGGCAAGACTGATTCTTGCCTGCATATTTATACCTGCCTCTGGAAACTTCCACTACATGCATCTGAAGAAGTGAGGTTCTCACCCACGAAAGCTCATGCTCCCAATACTTCTGTTAGTCTTAAAGGTGCCACAGGACCCTCTGTTGCTTTTTACAGATCCAGACTAACACAGCTACCCCTTTGATAAGGAATATACTGTACATGGAAATCCTGGCACCACTTATGGAAGAAGCACTAGTAGAAATAAAGATGGCAAGTGTATGCTGCCATGTTTCTGTCGTTTTGTGGGTAGTTTTATTCCTGAAATGCCTAATTTGTAGCATGTTATTGTGTTTTGTGAAATGACAGGAACAGTACACTGCATGCTTTCAGTCTATGCTTTTTCTAATCTAAGGTTTCACCCACACACCAGGAACATGAGCCCTGGATTTTTGTAAAACATGTTTAATTTTGACAGATTCATCGATTTTAAGGCTAGAAGGGTCCATACCGAGCAACACTGAACTCCCACATAACAGAGACCATAGAATTTCACCCAGTGATTCCTGCATCAAGCCCATGAGGTTACCCAAAGTGGTGCCAAAAGGAGGGTAAAATAAAAGAGAGTGGATTTTTCTTTGCAGAACAAAATGATTAACAACCAAATAGACACTATTTGCTTGGACCGCATTCACTTGGGAGCTTTGTTGCTGCTCTCATTAATATGCTGTTAAGACAACTGAGATATGGAAAACACTGAGTGTGACAAACCAAACGGAAAGTCGGATAATGACAATGTGAGGAAAAAGCTGTACTATGTTCCGAGCAATTCTGCCAGGGCGCAGTCTGGGACGTTGCTGAGTGTTCTCAACTCCCAGTGACTTAAACAGGAATTGAGCATGCTTAGCATGGTGCAGGACCATGGACTATGAGAGTCAGAGAGTTTGAGGTGAGAAGGGACCACTAGCTCATCTACAAGCCACCAACACTAAACCCAACAACCAAAATGGGACCAAAGTACTACAACCCAGAGGAGACTACACAAGATCTCATGATCTTTTTATGATGCTTTTGTGCAACTAACAAAAAAAGGCTTGCGTTGCTCTTGGTCAGTAAAAATACAGCCCCAAATTGCACACACAGACAAACTCATCATGATTATTTTGAATGTTGGCTGTCTGAAATGTAATTGCACGGAAGCTTTTTTCTTTTTAGTCGTTAGCAAAACCTGTCGCTTCTCTTTCCTCGGGAAGCTGCACCTGCATGCCAAGGGATGTCAGCTTCAATCAGAACTAAGTGAAAGCTGTATTGTAAACATTCAATAAGCTGGCAAATCACAGGCATCAAATACATTATGCTAATATGCACAGGAAACGTTTTACTGCTGCCAAGATCTCCAAATGGCTTATGTGAAGCAAAACACTCGAAAACACTCGAAACACTTGGCCCATCTGATTCACCCCCCCACCATCGTGAAAACATGTTCTCCTCAGAAACTGCCTGAGGGTAGCAGGAGAACAAGGGAATAGGTGGAAACATCTCCAATCACAGAACATGTTACACAACCGGTACAGGTCTGACCGCTAGAACGGAGACTGGAGTGGGGTTGAAGGGAACGACTGAGGGAGGGAGAGTGGAACTGAGTGATGGGATAAGAGACTGGAGGGAGAGAACTGGGAGCAAGAATGGGAATTAATGGACTGTGGAGAGGGCTAGAATCAATGGAGGATAATGCAGAGCAGGGTTAGAATTGATGGGCTGTTGGTGGGAGGACTGATGTACTTGCTGGGGGAAAACTGATGAATTGTCGGGGAACTGATGGGAACTGAGATCATTTAAATCATATGTTGTGCATTTTTCTCTTTGCTGGCCCATTGTCTGGCTCCCCAATATGCTGCCTGGGGCACGAAATGACACCATCTGGCCCTGCTCCCATGTCCAGTAGCACAGCCTGTCTGCTCAGTGTGTCAGTAAAAGGTCATTGTTTACTTCATCATCACATGCTCCAAAGAGACACCCACACTGCGCTCTCTCATGGAGACTTTACACTTGTTTTTTCTTCTTTTTATATAAAATGATGGTCACTCTCACTGCATGTCTGTGGTTCTCCTTTACATGACTCTCCTCATGAACATACTGGACCAGAACCACAACTGGTGTAACTCTGTGCAAATCAATGTAGTTACTAGAATGGATTTGGTCGGACCAATCTCAAAGAGATTCCACAACCTCCCTAGGCAATTTATTCCAGTGCTTAACCACCCTGACAGGAAGTTTTTCCTAACGTCCAACCTAAACTGCCCTTGCTGCAATTTAAGCCCATTGCTTTTAAGAGGTGATTCAGAACTTGCAGCTGAGGTTTGGAAGAACTAATAGGATACTATCTATATAAATGGCTAAACATTATCTTATACTGTGGAACAAGAGCTACAGTAGAATTCTTGAAACTGCCAAAAATCTAAAGCAACCACATTCCGCTGATATGCTAAATCTACAGGCACAACAGACGCAGCAATCACAGCCTGGAGAGACTTCGGTATCTGCCATCTGAATGCTGAGCAGTGCACATAATAGTGAGTCGGTCTATAGTGCAGAGGAGCACGTGGTTCGGACATCCCTTAGGGGAGGATCTATTAATAGAGAATCTCTATGTCCTAGTGAGGATGAGGGGATGGGAAATGATAAAATACAGGCAGGGTCTGATCAGAAACAATCAAATAAAAAAGAGGCCCATTCAATTGCATCGTGTAATGGCAGACAGCTAAAAGGAGACAAGTTTTTCAAGTGCTTATATACCAACCTGTGGAACTCCTTGCCAGAGGATGTTGTGAAGGCCAAGACAATAACAGGGTTCAAAAAAGAACGAGATAAATTCATGGAGGATAGGGCCATCAATGGCTATTAGCCAGGATGGATAGGAATGGTGTCCCTAGCCTCTGTTTGCCAGAAGTTGGGAATGGGCGACAAGGGATGTATCACTCGATGATTCCCTGTTCTGTTCATTCCCTCTGGGGCACCTGGCACTGGCCACTGTTGGAAGACAGGACACTGGGCTAGACGGACCTTTGGTCTGACCCAGTATGGCCGTTCTGCTGTTCTTCTATGTTCTGCAAAGATGCAGCATGGTTCTCTTGCTGTGAGATGCACAAGAAGATGCAGCCCACTTCCTACTCACTCCCTTTGGGATACCTGGTAAAGAGCATGAGGCGCTCCAGTTTGAGTCTCAGCTTTTGAAACAGAGGCATAAATAGGAGGTCCTGCTAGCAGCTGAGGGACTCCACTAGTGAGATAGGCCCATATCAGTGTGCGCTCCAGCTGGTGGATAGCGTAGGAGCACTTTCCCAAGCAAACAGGCTGTGTACTCCCTGTTCTGAGAGCCTCAGGGTGTGGGGACGGCAGTGGGCTTTAGACTGTCTCAGCAAAATGCAGAAGAGGATGATCGTTCTCTCATAATCAGGAAGGAAATGTTTCCCCTAGAGCTAGAACCAACTACTAACGTGATGAAACATTGAGAAATTATTAGTTCTATTGCAACGGCAACTGGAGGGGCCAGTCAGGGATCAGACGTCATTGTGCTGGGCACCGTACAAGCCAGTAACACAGAGACAGTCCCTGGCACCATGATGTCACAGGCTGGGATAAGACCTGGCAGGTGAATGAAGAGACAAATGGAGGTGGGCTGGCTTGGGTGACAAAATGACAAAGACATATGCATACAATTTGCATTCTCAATGGCTGCAGGAATCACAGGTGGTCTCCAGCCTGAGCAAAGCCAGACGGCAGCGATCTGTAGGTTCAAATGAAGGACAGGAGAGAAGACAAGGGGTTGGATCTGTGACGTTTGGCAGAGTTTTCTTCAAGGATAAGAGGCGGTGTGACAGTGCCCCCCATAAGGCTTTATGGACTATGCTTATGATTGTGTATGTAACATAACTGGAATATGTTTTAGGCTACATATGCTATGTAATATATCTCTGCAAAGGTTCTGATCTACTGAATATATTCATCCTATCTGTATGCATGTGTCATTTTTGTATTCGAAATTATGAATATTGGCTGTGTACTGGCTTGATTTTAACTAGTCTAGTAGAGCATTTGGTCAGCTTCTTGAGAAAAGTGCAAATTAAGTGCCCAATCAAAAACCACTTAAGCCAATAATGAACTTGAAGATGCCAATCCACATCTGAGCCTTCCCAGGAAAGTGGGTTGGCTGGTAAAAACTGAGTCATGCATGGACATGTGGCTTGCCCATGTGACTTCAAAAGTCCATCTTGGAGCTGGACTTTGCATAGGAGGGGGTCTCCACCCACAAGAGAAAGTCTATTTAAACTCCTAGGAGACCCCACCATTTTGTCTCCATCCCAAAGGATGCCTGAAAGAAACTGGAACAAAGGACAGTAACTACAGGGGGTGTGAGTGATTTCTGGACCCAGACTAGAAGGAGACTAGTCTGTAAAAGGAAGCTTACTGGAATTGGTGAGGATTTATTTGTATTCAGTTTCTTAGACTTGTGTGTTCTATTTTATTTTACTTGGTAATTCACTTTGTTCTGTCTGTCACTACTTGGAACCACTTAAATCCTACTTTCTGTATTTAATAAAATCACTTTTTAGTTATTAATTAACTCAGAGTATGTATTAATACCTGGGGGGAGGGGCAAACAGCTGTGCATATCTCTTTATCAGTGTTATAGAGGGCAAACAATTTATGAGTTTACCCTGTATAAAGCTTATACAGGGCTTATACAGGGTAAAACGGATTTATTTGGGGTTTGGACCCTACTGGGAGTTGGGCATCTGAGTGTTAAAGACAGGAACAGTTCTGTAAGTTGCTTTCAGTTAAGCCTACAGCTGTTAGGGGACATGGTTCAGACCCTGGGTCTGGATTTGCAGCAGGCTAGCGGGTCTGACTCAAACCAGGCAGGGCACTGAAGTCCTAAGCTGCCAGGGCAGGAAAGCAGGGGCAGAAGTAGTCTTGGCACGTCAGTTGGCAGCCCCAAGGGGGTTTCTGTGATTCAACCCATCACAGGCAGCATGGAAGAAAGCACAAAGGTGCTTGTGGGAAATAAGGATTAGTAGTGCTAATAATTTCCAAGTGATGTGTCACTGTCTATATGGGAAATGTGTTGTGAATGTTATCCAAATGGCCATGGAATTAATCTGTAATGATGTTAAATTCAAATTATTATTCATTTAATCTGAGCCTAATGTCTGAGATATTATTCCATAGCCAATGAGTTATGACATGCTGGAAAGAGTCCCTGAATGGTGTTATCAGGTGCAACAGTCCCTGGTCTGGGTTGTAATCACAGGGGGGGGGGGACAGACTTTTCTAACAGCTACAGGCTCCCACCCATTCTTTCTTGCCATACATCATGCTTCCAGCCAAGCCTTCCGCTGAGAGGATGCACGCAAAAAAGTCTGACCCAAGCCATAGGATCTGATAATCAGTCACATGAAAAGCACAAAGTTATTTTGGTCAAGTCTGCACAAATATGTCTTATTTTATCATAAAAAACCCCCAGCACAATCCAATCAATTGCATCTAGTGATAGAAAATTGTATTGTCTCTTTTGAAATAAGTGGGTTTATATTCAAATCAGGTTGCATCCATTTTTGATAAAAATAAATCCCTGGCTTAAGGCTCCATAAAGTTTATTATGTATTTTTAAAAGTTAGCCAAGTAGCTAATGTGAGCTTTAAATATCTTTATCCTGCAAAGCTACGCTGCCAAGATAATTATTTCTACCTTCACCTTCATGGCTAATCAGTGCAAAGTGGAGTATAAGGGGATGGTTCAAATGAAGCTTGCAGTTGTTTTCAATTTCACAATTAATAAATAACTGCTCAGGGTGAGACAAATGAATTTCTCTCCATGTTGTACTGCATATCGTAGTGACAACATAGGAGAAGGTTTCCAAAGGGCAGTTAGGCAGCCAACTTCCATGGATTTAGCTGGGTGCCTACCTGCACTCTGTCATTTTAAAATCTCCCCCTTGAGTTTGTGTCCCAAGTGGACCCTGGAAAATGGAGCAAACAATGTCACTGAAAGGGTAAAAAACGAGAAAGAGTCCTGTGGCACCTTATAGACTAACAGACGTATTGGAGCATAAGCGTTCGTGGGTGAATACCCACTCCGTCAGACGCAAGAAAGCTTATGCTCTAATACGTCTGTTAGTCTATAAGATGCCACAGGACTCTTTCTTGCTTTTTACAGATCTAGACTAACACAGCTACCTCTCTGATACTTGAAAGGGTAAAGTTAGTCTTCCATTTTTCAGTTCTATTTTTAAAGTTCAGAGGTCACTAGTTTCTTAAGGCATTTCTCTGGTTGCAGGGAGACTGTGCATTTTCTAGGGCTTAGACCACTAATGTGGGTGAATTGTTCATAATATCTACAGTAGGTTCAACATTAAAAGTGCAGGACCTGAAAAAGTCACGACAGTGATTACCAGTGATGAGCTCCACCAACCCTACACCATCCTACAGGGGATGGATCACTTGATGATTCCCTGTTCTGTTCATTCCCTCTGGGGCCCCTGGCATTGGCCACTGTTGGAGGACAGGACACTGGGCTAGATGGACCTTTGCTCTGACCCAGTATGACCGTTCTTATGGTAATCTAATAAGGCAGAATTGGACTGTTTTGCCTACAGACCCTAAAAGGCCCATGAAGACCTGATTTTGAACCTATCAGGTTAATGCTGAAATCCACTGATTCATCATGTAATTATATCTTCCATTTACCATCCCCACCTCCCCTCCCACTCCAGCCCTGTGTGGTACCTACAGCATTCCTCTGTCATGATCAGAATTGCAAGGAAAGAGTCTAAGAATATTTAGTCATTTTTTTAGCCACAGGCACGAAACATTTACTAACTAAATATGTGCAACCACATATTGTCATTGGGATCCCTCCCTCATCCCTCCAGTATCCCCATATCAATAATAGGTGGTCTCTCTCCAACTAGTACAATCTTTCAGAGCAGAAGACAAAAAAATAAGTGCAAGTCCTGAATATGTTGCCTTAGCTTGATTCATCTGTCTGTAAACATGGCCACACGGTAGGTGAACAAGAGCAGACAATACACCAGCAGGGCTCTTGAGCGATGAGGGGCTGTACTGATATTTACATTAAAAACCCCACATTTGATAGCAGTTCTTTAAAGACATTGCATTTCATCATTCTTAGAGACACATTACGGCAGCATGGGCTGTAAATTGCTTCTTAGGATCTAGGATAGTCTATTTGGTGAAATTTGAGGCAGATGACAATAATTCTGTCCATAAGAAGTCAGTGTGGGCACTGGGGGAGGCATAACTGTTTCTCATGGCAATTCTTAGAGAACTGATTAGTCCTTGGCTCATTAGCTCAATAGTGATCAATGGCTCTATACTGTTTAGGTAACGTCCTTGCACATGAGAACTGCATAATAACAATCCTTATGACAGATTTACTTATGACACATTTGCAGCACAACGGCCCATTTTACGATTAAAAGATTTAAAGGGCTGGCAAAACTGTGCACCAGAGGGGCCTACTTCAAACAGGTGAGGGCACCTACACCTACACTGAAGTCAGTGGATGGTGCAAGTGCCCAGAACCTTCTGGGGTCAGTCCTCAGATGAGCCAGAAGGAGATCAACTGCCATTATTGCCCAGGCAGCCAGGTAACTGTCCGTGTAAGTACCAATTTGTGCACACAAGTAACTGGTATAGTTGGGCCAATGTGGGGTTTTACCAGTGCAGAAAGAGGGTGTGTTTGTGCATACCGATGGTAGAGCTAGCTACTGGCACAGCACTATGAAAACATGGGCCAACAGAGTCATTCCAATGATTCTTTTCAAAACCCAAATTTCATGGAAAATTATATACTTAAAAGAAAATTGGTTTCCAGGTAGGCTCCTGTACAGCGTGTACTCCTGCCATTGAAAATAGCCACAACTCTGGGTTTTTTTCCCAAATGTTTAAGAACATTAAACCAAAATATTTGTATATCGAATTACAACAATGCAGCAAATTGTCAGCTCCCTTGTAAAAAATGGATTCAGAAATAAATCGCGTGCATCATCTCTCCTCCAAGAAAGCAGCTATAGAAAACTTCATGAAAGCCACCTTAAGTTTCGGCCCTGATCTTGCAGTTCCTGCTCAGGCAGAACTCCAGTTGACTTTTGCCTGAATAAAGGCCTGCAAGATCTTGCCCTGAGCCCTTGTAGAAGGTGCTGCATTTACAGTAGTAGAGAGCAACGCCCACTCTTTATCCACAGAGCAGTCCCATAAGGAGAGTGGGAATGCAATGCCTGACACCAGGCCACAACTCAGAACTGAAAGGGGAGCTGTTAAGACCAAGAGAGCAGTACAGCAAACATTGAACTCTCCGATAAGATTACCAACCAGGATGCCAATTAATGCCAATATTGAGGATGCTGTAATTTATAATTACTACTGGTCTGTGTGAAATGGCATGGAACCAACTCATGAAAATGGACTTGTGTGGGAAAGAGTTATTCAAAGAAAAGGATTGGCAAAAAGGGGGTGGGTGGTGTTCATTGTGTTTGCTTTGAGGTTAGCTCGGAGCTTTCAAGTTTGTCTAAGCCCAAAGCTCTAAAAAGAACCTGTGCACGTTTAAATCCAGGTGAACAGAGTCTGCAGTTTAAATTTGTGAAAGCTGTCCAAAGAGAACCCCACAGACTGCACACTGCCCCATGGACATTATACGTTACTGATGACACACTTCTTTTTGAAATGCAAACTACCGTGAAAGGTAGACGGTAAGATTTGCACTGTGCTGTATTTTCAGTGTGGTTTTCTCCTTCTCATTGACAATGGGAACTGTGCTTCATTCACTGCCCACTATCAAGAACACTATTCCCAGGATGCTTGCATTTCTAGAGCACTTATACTGCCTTGTGCACCAATAAATCTCCTGCTGTTTAGAGTTCTCTTTCCTCTCATGTACATTTATTACTGTAATCCAGTCCAGGTCACTTTAGCATTCAATGCTTTTCCTCCTACAGAATGAAATGTGTGACATTTCTGCACTCATATTATATGTTGTAATGGCATGGCACCCACCTCTCGCAGGCACTCCCTTCTAGTCAGGTGTGTCTGCGGTCTTTAAACCAGCCCCGGTCCAGCTATTGGGCCGGACCCCCAGGCCTTCCTCTCTGGAGGCAATGGTTTTGCCCCCTTAGTCTGTTTTAGCTTGGCCTCCTGACAGCTCAGTCCCCTTCTGAGGGTTTACTGCTGTCCAATTGTAGACCTTCCCTCAGTCAACTATGGGGGGAGACCTGGGCCCATCCACTACTCCGGGTCCCTGCCCAGGGACCCTACTTATAGTAGCCACATGACGCCATGTCCCTGTAGCAAAGCTGCCTTCAGTTCCTTAGGCCACTTTCCCATGGACCCGGCCTTCACCGATGCCTTATCCTTAGCTCAGGCCCAGCTGCCAGCCAGGAGCTCTTCCTCACTACCCCGTCCCTACTACCGTAGCACTGAGCTCTCAGCTGTGTCACAGTTCCCTTTAGCCAGCCAGGAGCACCCTCTGCACTCCTCTAGCTCCAGCAAGGAACTGCCTGTCTCTGGCTCTGCAGCTTCTTTTGTATAGGGCCCTCCTGGGCCCGGATTGACTGCTTCACCTGCAACCACTCTAGCCTGCTTGGAGGACCTCTCTGCTGCTCCTTTCCTGGAACGAATATGGCAGGACCCTGAGGCCGTCCAACAGGTTGCCTCTGGGCCTAGTTCACCCTGTCACATAGTTTTCTTGGCTATAATTTATGTGCATTCTCTCACCATCTCTGACTCCCAATCCCTTCTCTTGCCTTACTTATTCCGTTAGGCCTTCCTTGACTGGGTTGCAGGTATCTGCTCTCAATTAGAGTTGGCTGGGAATGTTTTTGATGATTTTTTTTCCTGGAAAATGCTGATTCATTGAAACAAAAACCTTCCATAGGAATGTGTCCGTTTGATTTAAGCTTTTGTCAGGAAAGTTTCTCAGGTCCAGGAAAAAGTTTCTGGTCAGTAGCCCAGTGGTCCGGGCATTCACTGTGGATGTGAGAGATTCAAGTCCCTGATTGCAATCAGAAAGAGCAGGGACTTGAACATGGGCCCCCACAACCCAGGGGGTCTCTCACTTTTTGTGAAAAACTTTGAAAGATCCATTTTATCCCAGTTAGGAATAGGAAAAGTTGTGAAAACTCAGAAAGTGTCTGGGAGAGGAAACCATTTCCTGCCCAGCTGTAGTGACACATGAAATAGATGTCTGCTGTGACCTGAAGAAGAGCTCTGTGTAAGCTCTAAAGCTTGTCTCTCTCACCCACAGAACTTGGTCCAATAAAAGATATCACCCACCTTGTCTCTCTAAGAACCTTTTTGTGCCCTTGGAAATGTCCTAGAGCTCCATACATTCAGTGAAGCTGTAGAAGCACACACTATTGAAGTATCTGCTTCTAAATTATACCGTCGTCAGACTAATAGATTCCAAGGCCAGATGGGACCACTGTGATCTAAGCTGACCTCCTGTATAACACAGGCCATAGAACTTCCCCAAAATAATTCTTAGAGCAGAGCTTTTAGAAAAAAAATCCAATATTGATTTTAAAATAGCCAGTGATGGAGCATCCACCATGATCCTTGGTAAATTGTTCCAGTGGTTTATTACACTCTGTTAAAAATGTATGCCTTATTTCCAGTCTGAATTTGTCTAGCTTCAACTTCCATCCATTGGATTGTGTTAGACCTGTCTCTGCTAGATTGAAGAGCCCATTATTAAATATTTATTCCCCATGTAAGTACTTACAGACTGTGATCAAGTCATCCCTTAACCTTCTCTTTGTTAAGTTAAATAGATTGAGATCTTTGAGTCTGATCACTATAAGGCAGGGTTTCTAATCCTGTATTCATTCCTGTGGCTCTTCTCTGAACCCTCTCCAATGTATCACCATCCTTCTGGGTGGGCTAGTACGAAACATCCATCCTAAGTGGGCTAGTACTTTAAAACATGCATGTTCGCAGACCATTCAGAAAGAGAGAAAGTGGTGAAATTTGCCCATAAGTCATTTGCCCAGCCTTAATTATTGACATGTCCTATCCATTTAGAAAACCAAATGGTTAAAAAAGGTCAGATGTTATTGTAAAAGCTGCACGAATAGGTACAACAATACATGTAATAATGAAGCAGCTTCCAGCACTTTAAACAAAAGCTTCAAGGCAAATATACTTTTAGAAAATTAAGATCTCAGGGAAACTAAAAAACAAACATCCCATAGCAGCTTCTTACCAATGCAGGTCCCACTAAAGTAAAAAACCTCAGAGTGAGAACCAGCCTTTGTCTAGCTTGAGCCTCCAACCTGCAAAGCATTTCTAGAGGGCTGCTGCAAAACTTGGTCTAAACCAAGGCTAGACTCCCAGGCTAACCAAACACGTCAAAGCTGATTCAAATCATTCAAGCTGGGCAAGTCTTGGCCTGAACCAGGCTAAGCCTTACAAAGCTGGAACTGGCCTCTGTCTAAGCCAAGCTCCTCAGCAAGATGACTCTTTCAAAGCTGGGGCAAACCTTATTGCTCCTAAACATCCTCATCCTCCAACCCTGCTAACAGGTACGCTAAACTCCAGCCAATCAGCAATCAGTCTCAGGGACTGACCAGTCCATCATGGGACTAAGAGCCTGTGATTTCCACCCCTTCTTGTCAACTGTTGAGAATAGCCCACTTACACCTTAATTGAATTGGCTTGTTAGCACTGAGTCCCCACTTGGTAAGGCAACTCCTAGCTTTTCATGTGCTGTGTATTTATATCTCCCTACTGTATGTTCCACTCCATGCATCCGATGAAGTGGGTTTTAGCCCACCAAAGCTTATGCTCAAATAAATTTGTTAGTCTCTAAGGTGCCACAAAGACTCTTTGTTGTTTTTGGTGATTCTGCAATGTGCATGTGGGTCTTCAACTGGGAACTCCGAGCCAATGCAGAGAGTAGCATCAGGAATGTAGGGCATGTCAGCCATTCATTCCTGGCAATGACTTGTAACAATCCAAAAATTGCTGAATCATGTTCATTCAAGCGTTTATTAAAAGAATTGGGCTGGATTGTGCCATCCAAACTCCAGTCCTTATTCCCGTAGTCTCATTTTCCTGAGTAAAGGCTGCAGGATCTGCCCATTATGCTAAAGGTCAATCATGTATTCATTACAAATATTTCAGCCTTTTTGCAATTGTATTCACTATAGAATATTTTTAGAAAAAAATACAGAAAAAATA
Source organism: Terrapene triunguis (assembly GCF_002925995.2). Lineage (NCBI taxonomy): Eukaryota > Metazoa > Chordata > Testudines > Emydidae > Terrapene > Terrapene triunguis. The sequence continues at coordinate 2,532,216 of NW_020664588.1, forward strand.
ACTTTGAATCATAACCAATCACACGTGACTTCCAAAACACCAATGGAATTTCAAGACAGATTGTATGAAGAGGTAATTAAGTTTGTGATTTTGAATATACTTAGATGTAAATAAAGTTTCATTTCTGAGCAATTGCTTTATGAATCTGAGTCTTATTTAATTAATGAGTTCAGTTTGAATCAACGACAAAGCACATACTGGATAGATTTAAAAGTGCATATTCTATTATGTGAACATTAACTGTGGCTTTATCAAGGACTTACTGAATAATTGCAATATTTTAATACAAAGAAAGCAAAAAAAGCTGGACTCAGGGGGGCTATCGTTTATCATATAATGCAGTTTTAAAATCAGAGCATGCAAATATCTAAGGGCCTTAGAATACAAAAATAAGAGACATTTGAAAATAAAACATGCATTCCTTTTTGTCACCCCACGGTGAAAAGAAGAGAATACCAGAGGTTGTGTCAGTGCGAGATGTGAGGGATGGAGACCAGTATGGAAGGAGGTCCATGAAGTACAATACATTGTGTGTCTTGACAGTGCTCTGCTACACGGTAAATAACATTGCCAGAGTGGTTAAACATACCAGGCCCAATTCTGCCCTGCCAGTGCCTTGAATGGGATTGCCTAGTATACGTGGGAGAAGGATTTGGCCCAGGATGCACGAAAGTGGATCAATGTTGTGCTAAGTGTTTTAACATAGTAGACTAATAGGAAGCAAGTCAGGAAAAGGGATCAGAGACTCCTTTCATTTGCACCAGTTTGAATGCAGAGAGGAGTCGTAAGTGCAGGACTGAAAGCAGAACATGGCTGGGCTAAAACGCTGAGACAAAATTCCATGTAACGAATAGGTCATTTCATTTCAGTGTATTGGACAGCACAGACTCTCAAAATTAGCTCAACGCCAAAGGAACATCCCAAAGGTGTACTTACTTCAGTCCCAGCTATATACCATTGTCACAGCTACTTATCAGTTGTGGTGGACTCCAATAGATGCATCTGGACAGACAGGCCAACCAGTAGATTTACCCTAGCTACAGTGAACACTGGCAGATCAACTAATTGTGCTGTGCTAAGTATCAGATTCCTATTTCCCATGCACAAAATACAGAGTTTTCCGAAGTAGATACTAAGAAACAAATCTCTGTGAGGGATTCTGAGGCATATCACGGTGCAGAATCCAACCCCTAATAGCCAGCACCAAAGTTGGAGCCCAGTACTATGAGTCCTTCATGCCCCTTATTCTTGATTATGGACAATACAGGCTCCTCTCCTTTTATTATCCTAGTTTAAAATAAAATTAGGCACAACTAATGATGGAGTCACATAATACTTTTAATGCAGAGGGGTCTCAAATTGTGTTACAAACTAATATTCATCTCTAAACTGCTGCCAGTTCTGGAGTAGACTACGATGGTCACTCTGTGCCAGAAATCCTACAAAACACTTTTATTACAGCCATGGAGAAGTGAAGGGAAATGTAGGTAGGCAAAACATATTTGCCTGTGTTTAGGTTGTCCTATCTGGATATTTATATGGCCCTTCTCCCCGTGTTATCTGAGCACCTCACAATCAGGTAATGCATTTTATCCTCCCAGTCCTCCCTGTGAAGTGGGCAAATGCTATCCCCACCTTACAAGTGGAGAATTGGCAGAAGAAAGAGTAAATGACCTGTCCAAGGTCATACATGGTGTCTGTGGCAGAGGCAAGAATTGAACCTAGGACCGAGTGCAGTGGCCTAGCCACTAGGCCATCCTTCCACCCACTGTCAAGACACTAGAGCCAGGGTACAGGGGGAGGCTGAAAGCCCTAGTGTGTGGAGAAGGGACATGGAATCTTTAATAACCACTAGAAGTCTAGAAATTGCTTTTATGTCTTATCTAAAAGGTGGCCCCTCCAACAGCACATTGCCAATGTTATCTGGAAGCATTTGTTCAGTACCAATCATGCTCCTAGTTCTCTAGTCAGAAGGAAATATGGGGATTTTAGAAAGTGTCAGAAATACAAAAATCAGTAAGAGAAGAAAAGGAAAGAATAAGAAATGTATAAGCAGCAACTTCCCTCTGTTCTTTCCAGGAACTGGAATACCAGGAGATGGCTTCTGTCATTCATGCCGGCAAGTATGCTTGCAAGTACATGCTGTTATGAAGAATGGCATTTGCTCTGCTGGCTAACCCCCAGTCCTACCTGCTTCCAGGACAGAAGTGATAACCCAATATGTAGAATAAAGAGAAATGGCCTTTGTTCAAGCTGGACTTGGGAGCATACATCACTGCTGGACATCTTTACTTGCATCAGTGAGCAGTTACTTACCTGAAGAACTCTACTGAAGTAGATAGGACTATTTTTGTGTGCATGTGTGTGAGAGAGACATTACTCACCAATATGAGTTAAAGGTTCACAATTAGACCTTTATCTAATATGAAATGCTTTTCCTTTTCCAGAAACATGTTTCCCGGATACAGATGCAGTATGTAACCAGCACTGGATGAGAGCATTTGTGGGACAGCCATTTCTGCCCGGGCATCAAGACAAACGATGTCTTTTAGATCCGCCTTGCCAGTCTGCCTGGGAGATCATGCTTTTACACATCAGACTCCCATTCATGCCTGCAAGATGGCACAGGACAGTCTGCATGTGCTGGTTTCTCCATTTGTCCACCAGTTGAGCCGAAGTATTTTCTATCACATTCAAAATTATCTCTTGCTTAAACTCAGTTTGCACACTGCAAGTATTGCAAACTACTACAAAACCTGTGTGCGAACTCCAGACCCCTGCTGAAAGCAGCTTACAGCATAAAAGGATTCCACGCAAAAGAACTATAAAAAGTTTACAAGGGAGCGTGTGTGGCAGGGCAGAGGGGTAGTCTAGAGAATTGCAGGCGGAGTCAATGCAAAGTCAGTGTTCTGCTACAGACGCTACCCTGGGAAACAGTAACTCTCAGAGATTTTTTTTTTAATATATAGAATATATACACTGAGGTGCTGAACACAAATTGCTGGGTTTCCCCAATGCATATATGTGTATATGTGTGTGTATGTTAATACTGCACTGGGGAACAGCAGCAATTTCTATTCAGCACCTCAGTGTCAGAAAATAGAAAGGTTTCCATGGATGTCTAAGGCCTGGTCTACACTGGGGGGCGGGATTGATCTAAGTTACGCAACTTCAGCTACGTGAATAACGTAGCTGAAGTCGATGTACTTAGATTGACTTACCGTGGTGTCATCACTACGGTGAGTCGACTGCTGCCACTCCTCCATCGACTCTGCCTGTGCCTCTCGCGGCACTGGAGTACAGGAGTTGACGGGAGAGCGCTCGGGGGTAGATTTATCGCGTCTAGTCTAGACGCGATATATCGATCCCCGCTGGATCGATCGCTGTCCGCCGATCCGGCCGGTAGTAAAGACATACCCTGAGACTATAGAGGCAACATGCTAATTGTACATCTCACAGCACACTGCAAGAGGTTTGGAAATATTTGCTCTACATTGCCGTACGCCATGTCCCCTTATTATGGACCCTGCAGCCTACTCTATCTGCCGCAGCACAGCTGGTGTGGTTTTAGATCTGGTTAATGGATATACGTATCTAGTCACCTCCATGCTGGCTACCACAGCACAAACTCCCCATCTCCTGAACGTGTGGGAGGATTTGGATTAACTCGCCCTGTTCCTCAAGTGCAGTGAATCTGAGGATGTTAGCACTTTCCGCACATTTTTACTAAAATGGAGAGCCCATGGCCTGAAGTAGATTAAAGGTTACGCATACGTGGCCAAAAAGCATTCCAAACTACAAGACCAGGCGTGGCCCTCTACACCATTGCTCCATCTTCAAAAGGTCACCCATAAAACTCCCATTGTAGATCTTTCAATGTCACTCCAGTAGTCCAGCTCTTGCTGCAGCACAGATATTAGAACTCACTTCACCACAGTTCACCAGCCATTTTATAAATGTCAGCTCTTAAGTCTTACATGGGAAAGTGCAGTAAAGCATCGGCCTGGCCTTTTGGCAGCCGCTGGAGTATTACCTCAGAAAGGCCAGAGGTACACTACTACATTATCAGAACATCAGCCGTTAAGAGGACATGTTCAGAACTGCTTGATGTTGCTTGAATCCTCATCACTACTCAAAACTTTGAGGCAGAAAGAAAACATAAAGCAAACTTTCAGAAATCATTGGCAGAAAACAAATGTCAAAAAATAAGAAAAGTAATGAATTACTAGCCTTGGTCTTACACAAGTGAGTACTTATTGGTAGAAATGGGGCATGAAATGAACCATTTATATTTTAATTGAAGTATAAAGAGGACATAGCTCATATATTCTGCACATTTATCACAAGTAACTGGTTTGAGGAATACCAATATAGATGCTTAAATTCCTTACCAACTCTGATCTCTGTTCTTGCTTGTGATAATGTCCTATGTGATTTATTTCAAATGGATCTACAATATGAATGCCCCAGAATCCCCTCTTGAAAGCTGATTGGGAGTGCACCTTACGAGTCATTCATCTTTGGCTACATTAATGTTTTTAGATTTAATTGGTGTTGGTCCTGCTTTGAGCAGGGGATTGGACTAGATGACCTCCTGAGGTCTCTTCCAAACCTAATATTCTATGATTCTAATGTTTTCAGGCAATTGGTGTTCAGTAAGGCATAAAAACCACTGTACTTACTGTTGCAGTGATTCAAAAAAAAAAAAAAGCCTATAACCCTCTCTTCCTTCATACTGATACAAGTCTGTATTACCTGAATAACCATCGTTCTATAATGTTTGACATTGTGCTAACAAACAGAAAATGTTTTCCCTGACAGCTTATCAGAGAAAGCTTGTAACATAAGTACATTCACAGTAACTAAGGTCACTTCAGTGCACCGCAAACAAGCCATACAGTAATCACTGTTAATTACAACTTCAACATACTGTACCAACTGGAGCTAGAGAGTAGAATCATAAAAATGTAAAGTTGGAAGGTACCTTGCAACGTCCTCAAGTCCGGCCCACTGTGCTGAAGTAGGACTAAGTAAACCTAGACCATCTCTGACAGATGTTTGTCTAGCCTGTTCTTAAAAAAAACAAAACAAAACAAAAAAAAACACTACCAATCACAGGACTCCACAACCTACCTTTGAAGCCTATTCCAGAGCTTAACTACTCTTAGATACAAAGTTTTTTCCTAATATCTATCCTACATCTCCCTTGCTGCATTAAGCCCATTATTTCTCGTCCTGCCTTCAGAGAACATGGAGCACAATTGATCAGCGTCCTCTTTATAATAGCCCTTAACATATTGGAAGACTTATCAGGTTCCGCCCTCCCTCCCCCCACACATACTCTTCTTCTCTCAAGACTAACCATACCCAGTTTTTTAAACCTTTCCTCATAGGTCAAGTTTGCTAAACCTTTTCTTTTTTTTTCGCTCTTCTCTGGACCTTCTCCGATTTGTCCACATCATTCCTAACGAGTGGTGCCCAGAACTAGACAGTGCTCCGCACCAGTGCTGAGTAGTGTGTGTCAGTTACCTCCTGTGTTTTGCATATGATACTCCTGTTAATACACCCCAGAATGATAATAGCCTCGTTCACAACTGTGTCACACTGTTGACTAATATTCAATTTGTGATCCACTAGAATCCTCATCTTTTTCAGCAGTGCTACACCTGGCCGTTTATTCCCCACTTTGTAGTTGTGCATTTGAGTTTTCCTTCTTAAGTGAAGTACTTTGCACTTGTCTTTATTGAATTTCATCGTGTTGATTTCAGACCAATCCTCCAATTTGTCAAGATCATTTGGAATTCTAATCCTGTCCTTCAAAGTACTTGCAGTCCCTCCCAGCTTTCGCCCTATCCACTCGGCCATTAACCCTGTCAAAGAAGGAAGTTAGGTTGGTTTGGCCTGATTTGTTCTTGACAAATCCATGCTGGTAACTCCTTATAACACTATTATCCTCTAGGTGCGTACAAACTGATTGCTGAATAATCTATAATTCCCTGGATCCATTTTGTTCCTCTTTTTAAAGATAGCGACTATGTTTGCTCTTCTCCAGTCCACTGGGATCTCACCCATCCTCCATGAGTCCTCAAAGATAATTGCTAATGGTTCTAAGATTGATTCAGCTAGTTCCTTCAGTACCCTGGGATGAATTTCATCAGGCTTTCCTGACTTGAATACACCCCACTTATCTAGATAGTCTTTAACCTGTTTGTTCCCTATTTTGGCTTGCATTGCTTCCCCTTCATTATTAATATTAATTGTGTTGAGTACCTTTTTAATTAACCTTTTTAATGAAGATTGAAGCAAAATAGGCATTAAACACCTCAGCCTTCCCTGCTAAGAGGAGAACCTACACTTTCTTTCATCTTTCTCTTGTTACTAATGTATTTAAAGAACCTTTTATTGGATGCTATGTGCCCTGTAAAGTGGAACTCATTTTGGGCCTTCACCTTTCTAATTTTGTTCTTACATGTTTGTGTTAGTCTTTTGTATTCCTCATTAGCAATTTGCCCATGTTTCCACTTTTCATAAGATTTCTCTTTGATTTTCAGGTCATTAAATTGCTCCTAATGGAGCCATATTGCCCTCTTACTATTTTTCCTATCTTTCCATTGCTTTGGGTTAGTTTGCAGTTGTACCCTTAATATTATCTCTTTGAGAAACTGCCAGCTCTCCTGAAATCCTTTCCCCCTTAGTTTTCTTCCCATTGGAGCTTACCTACAAGTTCTCTGTCTGTTAATGTCTGGTTTTTTGTAGTCCATTATCCTTCTTCTGCAGCTCTCATTCCTTCTTTCTCTAAGGGCTGGTCTACACTTATCCCCCAAATCGAAGTAAGGTACGCAAATTCAGCTACGTGAATAATGTAGCTGAATTCGACATACCTTACTTCGACCTTACCGCGGTTCAGACGCGGTCCACACGCGGCAGGCAGGCTCCCCGTCGACTTCGCGGTACTCCTCTCACTGAGCTGGAGTACCGCAGTCGACGGGGATCACTTCCTGGTTCGATTTATCGCGTCCAGACCAGACGCGATAAATCGAACTCGGAACTTCGATCCGCAGCCGTCGAACTAACCGGTAAGTGTAGACTAGCCCTAAGAATCATGAAATCTATGATTTCCTGATCACTTTCACCCAAATTGCCTTCCACCTTCAGATTTGCCAACAATTCTTCCCTGATGGTCAGAAACAAGTAGAAAATGGCTGTCTCCCCAGTTACTTCTTCCACTTCCTGAAACAAAAAAGTTGTCCCTGATAGATTCCAAGAACTTATTGGACATTTTGTATTTTGCCATATGACTTTTCCAACAGACGTCTGGGCAGGTAATATCTCCCATTACAATTAGGTTTTGGTTAGTTCTGTTATTTGTTCTAGCAATGCCTCATGCACCTGTAGGAGACCTCTACCGTGAAGTCACCCCTATTTTTTTACCCCCTTTATCTTTACCCAGAGATTTTCAACTTGTTCTAAGGTCCCGATGGAGTTGAGAAGCAGACAAGAGTATATATTCTTGATGCATAATGCACTACCTCCTCTCTTTTTATCCTGCCTGTTCTTCCTGAACAAGCTAAGCCCCTCTATATCAATATTCCAGTCATGAGACTTTTCCCACCAAGTCCCTGTGATGCCAATTAAGTCATGCTTTAGCTGATGTACCAGTACTACTCGCTCTTCCTGTTTATTCCCCAGACTCCTTGCATTTATGTATGGACATTTCAGATGTTGAACAGATTCCCCCACTGATTTCACTCTTGTTGCTCCTCTGACCCTATTGTAATTTTCCATGATCCCGTCCCCACAACATCCAGCCCTCTACTAGAATTGCCTCTTTTTATGCTTACCTGTGGGCTTTTATCATTCACCACAAACTGGCGGCTTCTGTCCCTCTGGGCTGGGCCTGTCTTTCTGCTCCAGGTGTTACAACCTGGCACATGGGGTCATCGCACAACTCATTTAAACTTGACTCTGCCACCCCTCCATCATGGAGAAGGCATGGCCAGGCCAAACATGAGAGGTGCCATGACCCCCATATGCCAGGTCACAATGCCTACAGCAGTGAGCTGGGCACAGTCCTGTGGGACCGGAGCCACCACTGCAGGGTGAGCAGAGGGCGGGATTGCTCTCCAAATTACCCCCCTCCCCTGGGATGTTTCCTTCTCGCCTGGCCAGGATTGGGGTACAGTGATGGGCAGAGGGTGCTGCGGGTGGTTGGCACCCCCTTGGTAGGGACCGTGGCACAGGAGGAGGGATTTATATATATTGTATTTAAAGAGGAATAATTGAGTTTTGATACTTGTGACTTCACACACCATTTCCCCTTAAACATATGACTTTTACATTTACCATGACAAAAAAACATGTTACAAACCTGTAGCTCTAATTATAGTTAGTCTGACCTCCTGCATAACACAGCCTGATGATTTCAGCAAGTTAGATTAGATGACTCTTGTGGTCCCTTCAAACCCTATGATTCTTAAGTATTTCCTACATCAAGCCCACATCTTAGGGTTGAGCTAGAGTATTTTTTTTTTTAGAAAGGGACTCTCAATCTTGATTTAAAGATTTCCAGATATAGAAAATCCAAGACATCCTATGATAAATTGTTCCAATGGTTAATTCCCACCACTGTTAAAAATGCATGCCTTATTTCTAATCTACGTTCAGTTTCCAGCCGTTGGATCTTCTTCAGCCATTATTCTGCTAGATTAAAGAGTTCTCCTACTACCAGAATTCTCTTGACTATAATCAAGTCACCTCTCAACCTTTTCTTGGATAAGCTAAATATATTGCGCTTCTTAAGTTTCTCACTGTAAATCAGGTTTTCCAGACTTCAAATCATTCTGGTAGCTATTTTTTGAGTCCTTTCAAATGTTTAAACATCTTTAAGTGTGGACACCAGAACTGGACACAGTATTTCAGTAATGTTCTCACCAATGCTGTATTCAAAGATAATACCTCCTTATTTCGATTCCGTATTTCCCTGTTTATATGCCAAGAATTGTATTAGCCCTCTAAACCACAACTCACGTTCAATTGCTTGCCCATCATAACCTCTAAGTCATCATCAGTCACTGCTTTCTAGGAGGCAGTTCCTCCCCACACCCTACTGTGGCCTGTATATTCTTTGTTCCTAGATCTATGACCTTTGCATTTGGCTGGGCTATAACACACATGATTTGAATGAGCTCAGTTTACCAAGAGATTCAGTTCAGTTTGAAGTGACCTTAACATTTCCCAGTCCATATAGTGATTCCAGGAGTAACACCCTATTCTGCTCAGAAGAAAAACTCTTTGCTTTTGACCCAATCCTGCGAAGATCTATGCATAAAGAGTGCCATTGAAAGCTGTGGGACCAAGGGCTGAATTCTGCACCATTCGAGTCAATGGGAGCTTGGTCAATGACTCCTGTATGCATGGAGAGATGTTCGTAGAATAAGGTTATGAACCAAAAGTTATGAATGAGAGCATTAGTCTTTTGCAGCTTGTAAAGCATCTTGAGTTGATATAAGGCCTGTGTCAAGTCAGCCCAAATATTGCAAAGCATCAGTCTGTTCCAGATTCACAGCCCTCCCTTTGCAAAGGAAATGGAGTCTGGGTGTTCTCCCTCCCTGCGGCTGCCAGGCAGGGAGTGTTCCACACACGATTGAGATCGGAATGTTTATTTCAGTCTCTCTCTCAGCTGCAGTCTGTGAGTTCTCTTTCTGCACTTGAGGATTTCTGACTGGTTTGCCAGAGAGGTTATTTTCACTGAAGATATGAGCTGTTCTGAGTTGTTCATCTTCTATGGAGGAAAGCGCTTCATTGTAAATGAAAATCCAACAACATGCAGTATGTATGGCTAAACAGACCAGTGCTTGCAGACGGTACCACTCAGACTTTACAGACAAAAGGAGTAGCAGGTTTCAACGCTTTGCATTTTTCTTGTGAGTTAAAGCACTATCCCTTAACAGTATAACTACATGTGGAAGGCACTTGAATCAAGAGCCCAGCCATTTCCAACTCATCTCCACCAACGTGCTGCAAGACAGGATTCCAGCTGTGCAACGCAAGCAAAATAAATATTTCTATATGCTCTGGATTTGAATATAGATAAATATTTCTGTGAAAGAAAAATAAAACAGGCCCTGCTGCCACCTTGAGTATGGAACTTCCTGCCCATAGGAACGCTGGCACATTTCAGGCACTTCATCCACTAAGCTCCGATACAAAACGTTTCTACTTTTACAGCTCCCTTGAGGCATCAGGGGGCCATGGCCAGGATGGCTTCCTGTATAACGCACAACTCCACGGCTGAGAAACCATTGGCAAAAGGATGCCTTGGCTCCCCCTGTCATCAGCCTAGGAACTGGGAACTGGAAAAGCAGGAACTCCCACACACCAACAGATTTGTTATTTGCTTCATTTTTAAGTTATCTGTTGCCAGGTGCTTTCAATGGGGATGTGACAATTCCCTACACCACGCTCACTGTGTTTGTCATGCTTCCTGTCGCGTGAGGTTTTCATGCCTGGCTGCTTTGGAACAGGCCTGGGGAGCAGGGGGCAGTTTCGATCACAAAAAAACAGCTTATGGCAACGATGGAAGCTCTGGGTTCAACCCTGGGGCCCAACTCAAGGCAAAGCTGCTGCCACTTTGCACCAGTCTGTTAATGCAAAGGCAACATAAACCCATAGTAGCTCCTAACTTCATCCCCACAGAGGGTGTGGCTTGAAAACCAATTCGCTGTCAGAACAGCCCATTGGAACATGCACTGCCAAACATAAATCAGAGCAGCCCTCAGGTCACCGACTTCCCTCATCTGCCCTGTCACATCCCTGGGAGACGGCAGAAAGGCTGGGGTTGTGACAAGGAAGCAGGGTCACACGTGGAAGGGCCTTTCCTAGCCAAACCAAAGGTTAATCAGTCCTCAGACTCCCTGAGGGTTGCTGAGCCCCAGCAAATCTGGGGCAGTTCAGGGACATAAACAAACACAAAATATGATTTTTTCCTGCATGCAGGCTCCCCTGTGGAGCGTTCGTTCAGTTCTTCTCTTGACTTCCTCCCAGGCAAGGTCATGCCGAGGTCCAGGCTGATCCAGAGAAATGGTGCACATTAACAGCAGCCTTTATTCTGGTTTTGTGTAATCCAACTGAATTGTATAATCCACCTCTGAGCCTCGAAACCAGAGTAGTTTTATACAGTAACCCTGCACTAACCAAGAGATGAAGATAGAGTGGCTGTGAAATCCTGGCCCCATGGAAGTCAATGCAAAATTCCCCTGGTCTTCAGTGAGCCAGGATCTCACCCAAGATTTTCATTTGTTTCGTTCTTGGCATAAGCTGCAGTAACTGGTATGTCATGAAAATATGGGAACACTAGAAGTGCTCGGGTGCAGCAAATATGACCGTTCACCCCAGGGCAGGCTGAAGTCTATGTTAATACAGCATTGCCTCCAGTCAGGGAAAGCATTCACACTTCAAATACAAACAGCCACTCACCTAGACATACATACGGCTATGATGAGTAGCTGCATAATCATGTCTGGCATTGGTTAGGCAAGTGGTGAGCTGAGACTTTCATTTTCCACTAAATTCTGTTCATTTTGTTAGCTCACCCACCCACCCGTCCATGCCTCCTGCTCTGTTGATCTGTTCAGCCCACCTGACACATCCTGTCTGACACCTAGACAGTGCTGTGTGGGGCAGAGACTGCCTTTGCTATTGGTGTGTACAGCGCCCAGCATGGTGGGGCCCTGTCCTTGACGGACGTTCTTAGGTACACCCATAACACAAATAAATAACGTGTCTGTGAGCCCTGTCCTCTTCCTGCACCTCCACTTCCTGTTAGATGTGACAGACAAGGAAGGAATAAAACATAGATCATTATACCCCAGTCCTCCAATCAGACCTGTGCAGTCACAAATTCTCCCTTATGAACCTGATTACAACAGTGAGACTTTGATTGCCAGCTCTTTGGAGTGGGGACTCATCTCCTCTGAGTTTCCTGTGAAGTCACTAGCAGCCCTGTAACCGCTGTAAAATAAAGATATAAGAGATGCACATTAAACTGGCCTTGGTAGCAGCAGAAGGAACTGCAACCCTACCGTGTGGCAGGAACTGCAATCCAAATCAGAAACACAACTAACAAGTCAAGTCTGTATTGTTAAAAAGCAGTGACTGAGCTCTGAGGAAAGCTAACACATGTGACTAGATGACAAAGGAGGAACTTTGCTGGAAAGAAAACATCCGTGCCGTTAACACGTACTGCCTTTTAAGGGATATCCAGAATTCGGCTCTCTCTTCTCCAGACCTTTTAACTCGCCAGATCATGGTGTCACATGAGAACAGCTTCCATGCTGGGTGTGGTACTTTGTATGGACTTCACCATCATACCCAGGTCAACAGTCCTCAGGCTGACCTTGGAGTAGAGTACACAGCCTGTTTCTTTCCTATCAGCCATGAGATTTCAGCCCAAGATACTCATAGCAAGTGTCCTAATGATGAGGCTATGTAGAGTCACTCTCTCTCTCACTGGGTCTTCCACGTCACAAGTGAGCGCCCTTTCCACTGGGCTGTCAGACATAAGGGCTCTGCTGCCGCCGCGGCCATGTTTTGTGACTAGTCCTTCCTTTCCTTTGCTTTTTTAAATAAAATGGATAAAAATGTCCAGCACTGATTTTTTATTTTTTTGGAGGGGGGGGTGGTTTGAACTGCCAACAAACCTAAAATCAGCTCTACCAACAAACGTGGTCCCTGTGATTTCATCTTCAAAGACAAAGAGAGCTATTTTTCACAGCAGGGAGTTCCATTTCCGCAGTTCCCTTTTTCTTTCATTTTCTTAATTACTGGAGCCAGGGAAAAAAAACAAAACAAAATGAAATTCTCCAAACTCGCTTGCACTGGCTAGCGCCAAGCTCAGCTCCCCGACAAATCAACGGGAGCAGGATTTTACCTTTGATGACTTCAGAGGATTCCTTAGTCCTAGCCTCTCCCAAATCACAAAGCAACGTGAGTGATCCCAGCACCAACCGCACCTTCTGAAAGCCAGCAACTTCTACCAGAGAAACACATTCTCGGATCTGCCACTGGAGCCCAGGGTCAGTATCTTCAGAAGCACGCTGAGAGTCTATTACATGAATTCCCACTTTTTGTGCACTACTCAGATGACGAGGTCAGAAACATTTTGTGTTTTTAAAATCCTCTTTCGAAACCATGTGACATTGTTTGCTCTTCTGAGATGACCTTTGTTTACCAAAAAAGTAAACGCTTTTGAAGGTTTAAAACCATGAGCTAATTCCAGGTCTTTACAGAGCATGTCTGACTATCGACCGACTCAAAATCTAACATCAGAATGACAATAAAAGTTTGATATTCCCAATCTCTGTATATTTGGATATTAATGTTACTTTGAAGAAAGGTTGAACACTTGTATTCCTTGCTAGACCCTTTATTGTTCAGTTATTGCTGGAATAGACTATCTACATTCTTACATTTAAAAGGGCTGTGAGAGTACATCTTGGTGAATATTTTCTAACAAATTATGTATTGCACTAGAATGGGTTACCTAGGGAGGTGGTGGAATCTCCTTCCTTAGAGGTTTTTAAGTCAGGCTTAACGAAGCCCTGGCTGGGATGATTTAGTTGGGGTTGGTCCTGCTTTGAGCAGGGGGTTGGACTAGATGACCTCCTGAGGTCCCGTCCAACCCTGATATTCTATGATTCTATGATTTAATCCATTTCAGCACTTTTTCCCATTCACAAACCATCTTCAAAACAGATAAAAGTTTTGTTTCAATTCTGAATAATTTACACAATAACTTACTCAAATAATTCTTTTTCTACAACTCATCCATGAGTTGAGTTTGTTGCAAGTATCCCAGCTCTTTTTCTTGGACACCAAGGTCACATAGTACATTTCTGTTGCCGGATGGGATGGGTGAAGCAGGTTTCCAGAGCATGTCCTTGTTTCTGTAATTCACAGTTTCAATGAACTTTCCTACCAGTAAACTCATGGGCCAGAATATCCATGGAAAACAACTGAAGAGGGGCACACAGCAAAACAAATGTATAGACATGTTTTTAGCAATATTTGCCAACCTCTAAATGGCTGTAAAATTAAATTTAAACATTTTATTTTAACAAAAAATATATATAAATGTATAAGCATTTTACTGCAGTTGAGTTCTTTTTTAAGGAAAGGGGCTTGCAAACTGAAACCTCTGCACTGCCTCACGAACTGCAGCAGTTTTAGTTTCAGGACATCCGAAAAGTTATTCTACCTACATATTAATCAATTTTTTAAAAAGCATGTGTTTAAAACTCATTGTTTCCCCTACTTGATTCACAATTATTTTTATTTATTTATTTAATTTAATTAATGCTAATAAAAGGGACACATTTCTTCAAAACATACCTTCATGTAAAGCAGAGATTTAAATCTGTTACTTTAAATTATATTTATATCACAAGTTGGCCCTGATCCAAAGACTTAGGCTCATAAGGAAATTTAGCAGAATTCAATGAGACGTCATGTGTGTAAAGTCATTCACATGCCTAAATACTTGCAGTATCAGGGCTTAAATTACCAGGGAGACAAGATCTTACATGGAGCAGTAATTTTGTTTCAGGTTGGGCATTCTCAGTTCTGAATCATGCCCTTTATATAGAGCTAGCTGGTTATTTATTTGATTTTATGTATTTATTGGGGAAAAGCAGACTAACGACCTCAGAGAATTGGTAGGCAAGGTCCCTTGGGAAGAAAATCTAAGGGAAAAACAAAAGCGTTCAGGAGAGCTGCTGGCAGTTTTTCAAAGAGACAACGTTACAGCACAACAGCAGACTATGCCGATGGGAAAGAAAGCTAGGAAGAATAGTTAGATCAAGGATCTGGACTAGATGATCTCACGAGGTCCCTTCCAGCCCTATATTGCCACGATTCTATGAATATTGGTTCTAATTATGTGATTTTTTTGGCTGGGACCACAGGGTGTGATGTGTAAAACAGTCATTCTCTGACTTCTGAGAGACTTTTGCCTACAGGTCCACTTAAATTACAAGATGGCTTCTAACGCATGCCTTATTTGTTAGCTGCTAAAGGAGCATCCTATTGAAACATGCTGCCCCATCACTCACTCCATGAATCTCTGTCCACCCCACACTGCTCAGACGTAGGTCTTTGCATACTGGACTACTATGCCCACCAGAGTCCCAATTCAGCAATGTACTTAAGCACATGCCTAACTCTAAGCAAGTGAGCAGTCCCTCTGAAGTCAGTAGGGTTACTCACATGCTTAAGAATCCTCCCAAATCAGGTTCTAGGAGACCTTCGACACATTACTGTGATCACAGGGCCTATTACAGATCCTCCACACGAGGAAACAAAGGACCGGTATCTGCTCTGCCAATAGGACTAGTTTGTCGACCTAATGACACACAGGGTGAAATCTTGAACCTATTCAAAACCAATTCAAACCTATTCAAAACCTTGAACCTATTCAAAAAATCAACAGCAAAATTCCTCTCAACTTCAGTGGGGCCAGAATTTCAGTCAGAGAATTAATTTCTACTCTACTGCATAGATAAAACCTGCAATCACACATATCTCCATTACGCTGACTTCTAAAACAATGTTGAGTTTTAATTTATTTTTTATTGTGTTTACAACTATTTACCTGGGGTGTTCGTTTGTGCATATGTGGTTTTTGTGCTGTGTAGGAAGGCCGATTACCTGGCCCTGGCCCTGGGCATATCCTCTAGCACCAAGGCCCATTGCTTATTGTTTCTATTTAAATTTTCTATTAAAAGGTTTTTTTGATTTGTTTTTTTTAAAGGCAACAGCTGCAATGCAGAGAAGTGTAAATTCCAAACTGACAGCAGATCACCACAGCCTCATACTGAGGTGCGCAGTGACTAACAGAAAACGCAATGATCAGAACTAATGCATGGCCAGAAGGTTAAAAAAATAAACAAGGAGATTGGGGAAAAAATAAGGCAGGTCATAATAGAAACTTTTAGCCTTTTTATTACTATGAATAAAGTAGAGAAAGCATTGCAGTCAAACACCTTCATACCTCCTAGGGCAAAAGTCTCATCCCTCCTTCACAGACATTCCTCTCATTTCAATTCTTGTATGAATATGGCACCGGTTCTCTCGGTACAGTACTTCAAGGCACAATGACTATTGTGTTAAACTAGAAACAAACCCTGTTAATTGAGGATAATTTTTGATTCTCACAGTTCATTTGACTGTGAATTAATTTATAAGATCCCTGTATACGTTAAACAATTTCCAAGGGATTCCTTACTCTTCAGGGGATGGCCAGGAATCCCTTAGAAATCATCTAATGTATACAGGGATCTTATATATTAATTCGCAGTCAAATGAACTGTGAGAATCAAAAATTATCCTCTTGTACACTTCCTTATTTATTGTAGGCCAAATCCTCATTACCCCTCGAGATTTGCCTGAGTCACATATGCTGGCTAATTGTCTCCCCCTAGTGGGCAGCTCTCCTTATGACTCAGAACCTGATGACTCGCAGTTAACAGGACTAGTCCTTTACAGTTCAGGTGGAAGGATTTGTACTTTGGGGACCTGATCCAACCCTGAACCAGAATGAGAGCTCAATTAGGTCATAGCGTCATAGATTTTAAGGCCAAAAGGACTATTAGATCATCTAGTCTGACCCCCGTATATAAGAGGCCATTAAGTTGCACACAGTTATCCCTGTATTGAGCCAAATAACTTGTTTGACTAAAGTGTATCTTCCAGAAAGTCATCCAGGCTTGAACCGAAGGCATCAAGATATGCAAATCCACCACTTCCCTGAGTAGTCTGTTCCAATGGTTAATCACCTGCACTGTTAAAAAATTGCGCCTTATTTTTAATTTGAATTTGTCTGCTTCAGCTTCCAGCCAGTGGTTCTTGCTCTGCCTCTCTCAGATAGATTAAAGAGCCTTTTAGCACCTGCTATTTTCTCCCCAGGATGTAAGAACACACTGAAATTCAGTCTTCTGTTTAATAAACAGATTGAGCTCAAGTCTCTCACTGTGAGACATTTCTCCAGCCTTCAAATCATTTTCGCGCCTCATCTCTGCACCCTCGCCAATTTTCCAGCATCCTTTCTGAACACCAGAAAGGTGGACACCAGAGCTGACCACAGTATTTCAGTATCAGACTCACCAATGCCCTATATAGACGTGAAATCACCTCCCTCTGCCTCTACTCACTGTTCCCCTGAATGTGTGTCCAAGGATCACATCAGCCCTTTTTGCCCCAGCACCGCCTGGGAGCTCATGTTGAGTGGTTTGTCCACTCTGACCCCTAAATCCATTTCAGAGTCCCTGCTTCCCAGCATGAAGTCCCCATTCTGTAGGTGTGGCCTGCATTTCTTGTTCCTAAAGGTAGGAATTTGCATTTGACTATTAAAATACATTTTGTTTGATTGGGCCCAGCTTATCAAGTGATTCAGATCATTCTACATGACTGCCCTGCCCTTCTCATTATTTACCACTCCTTCAATCTTTCTGCCATCCACACATTTTGTTTGCAGTGATTTTATATTTACTTCCAAATCATTGATAAAATGTTGACTAGCACCAGGGCTACTAGCATCCCTGGAGAACCCGCATTCGATGACAACTCCCCATTGACAACTACTTTTTGCCATGTCAGTTGGCCAGTTCTTAATCCATTTAACGTGTGCCCTATTGATATTGTATAGTGCTATTTTTTTTAATCAGATGTTGTGTGGTACTAAGTCAAACACCTTAAGTCTAAGTACTTTGCCCAGGAGGTGGGTGTGCAGTTACTGGGTTGGAGTTCTGCTGACAACTGTGACCATTATAGGACTGATGCCAGTTTGTTGCCAAATGGCTAAGTAAAGAGTGCATAAAGGCTTCAGGACTTGGTTGTCTCTTGGATGGCATGTGGTTAATCACCCCTAAAATGAACACAAGGTAGACAAGGAGTACTTGTGGCACCTCAGAGACTAACAAATTTATTAGTCTCTAAGGTGCCACAAGTACTCCTGTTCTTTTTGCGGATACAGACTAACACGGCTGCTACTCTGAAGCAGGGATTTAAACTCCAGTGATCTATCACCACTGATATTTTTAGATTCCCTTGTCCTTTTAATTCTCCGTATGTTTTCAACACTATCCACTAATTAGATAAGTTATGGCCTTGAGAGTTCTGAATGCCAATTATCTAGGGGCCGTTTCTCTCCATTCCCCAGAGCAGCCACTGATGTTTGCCGCATTCCTGTACAAAGGAAAAACTGGGTTTTCTCCGCCCCCCTCTAATTTCCTTCAGTGATAGTTAGCGGTTCCTTGTAAAAATAATAGGTGAAGACATTTCAGGCAGAATGTTGATTTTCAAGTTGATGCCCCTATTAATCTTTAAAGCACTTCTCTACAATACGTATTATCTCTATAGGGAAAGGGAGGCACCGACAAGTTAAGGGACTAAAGTCACTGTAACAGTAGGATCAAAATTGTGGAGATCCTTCTGGTCTAAGTCTTGCTCTCTGAAAGATGCTCTGTCTCGGAGAGGAAGATACACCATGGTGTGCGCATGTTGCACCATGCTCGCACCTAGAAGGTGGGCTATTTTCATGATCTAACCACCCACCTGCCGCTCTTCAGCAAGAACACGAGCAATGGGCACGAAGGGATGACTCGGAGATGCCACCATCAGAGAGGCTCAACTCTGCACAAAGACAAGGGTCTGCTCACTTGGATCCGGGCCTAAGAATACAGCTTGTTCTCATCCTGCCTTTGTGTTCACATCCACACTCACTTTGGGAGGAATCTTTAATGGATATTGGCGTGATATGTGAACTGGAGATTCTATTGTTATAACTAGCAAGATGTCAGCATTTACCGACCATGACCGCTCCCCGATGTCCGAGATCCCCCTGATATTTCCTGTTGTCAGTACAAGGAAATGCCTGTGGCAGGTGAAATACCGCAGAGCCTCTCCAACGCTGGCATTTTAAAACAGTGACTGGTGTAACTCTGGGCTCAAGCACTGTCCACAGCCCCCTATGCCCGCCCCATTTGCCATGCCTGGTCCATACAGCTGTGTGGGGCTACTCATGCCCATAACCATTTATGGCCAAGCTCATCCTTAAGAACCCTCATTTATTGATGTATTCTTAAGTTGTAAAGGCTGTACAATTAGACAGGACAGCAGAGGGTATCAGCTGGAGCTGTATGAAAATGAGGACTGTGTGTGAGAGAGAAGAAACATTGGCATAAAAACTGCTGTCATTTCTTTCCAAGCTGTTTTCTGACACTTTTTTTTCCTTAAAACCACCATTTTTGAATTAAATGTCCTGGGATTAGAAATTTTACACATTTTAAACATGAATTGATTTTTTATTGGATTTTTTTATTTATTTAGCCAATGAGAGGGGTTTGATCAAAATTCATGTTTGAAAGACAAACTCCCCGTTTTCACCCCTCAGGCTCGCTTATGCTTGAGACCGCCCTGGCTTTGAATGAAGTTGTATCAGAGTTCTTGATACAATCTTATTTTCAGACTTTGAGCTGAGATGGAAAAACTCTAGCTGCACAAAGATCCCGCCGTGCATTTTAAATGTTCCACCCGCCCCATGTGATGGTTTGTTACCCTCCCCTTCAGCTTCAGTCCAATCTAAGCACTAGTGGGGAGCACCCAGATCAGACTCAGCCCCTCATCTGCCAGAAATTGCTACCCAGTGCAACACACATGGTGCCTGTCGTACCCACAGCGCCAACTGGCTCAGTTTTTGACTTCAGTGGGAGTTTGAAGCATGGAATGACTGTGGGACCGAGCCCAGGGCATGAAGTTTGCGAGTGTCTAGGCTCACTGTAAAATATTCTGACTCACCATGTCTAGATGGGCTCAAACTTCCTGTCTGAACAGACACAGCCTGCTGAGATTATAAAACACTTCACACGCCACAAACCTCAATTGCTCCCATCCGATCATCTTGGATCAAGTCTTATACTGATGCCTGTAGCCATCTTCCTTCTACGTTGGGCATGAACTATTATTTGGCCGTTCTTATGCTTTGTTTTTGAGAGTCCCACTTCACAGTCATGATTTGTGACAGTGCCATCTTCTATTAGTCCGTCATCGACAGAAAAAGGAAATTAGCAAAAGCAGCTAGTATCTCAAGGCAAAGTGAACTGACTGGCTAACGTTCATTTCCAATGTAAGCCCCCAACATCTTCCTACCTCAGGCGGTCCGCATATAAAGAATCCTTGTTAAGCAAAGACGTTAGACGGGTGCTAAATATCATCATAAAATGGTCTGGAATAAAATATTCCAAGTGGCCTAGATACACTTTAATAAGGTGTGCTAATATCTATGGATTGTATGTGTTATAAAAAACTGGTTCCCCCCTCTTAAATACATCACGTTCCGCACAGTTTTCTCGCATAGTAGTTATTAGGGAATGCACAAGTGGTACAATAAGCATGGGGAAAGTTCAAAATACACAATACAAAGTAGCGAGATAAAACAGAGCTGTGTAAGTCCAAAAAAATGAAAATGTCAAAAGGGGTTTGGCAGCGTCACACAGGTCAGCCATTCAATAGCTCGAGGGTGAGCAGCATGGAGTCTTGTAAATGCCCTCTGACAGACCAGTAAGATATAATCAGCCATTCACTAAGTGTGCCGCGTCCTCAGCGGCATCGCAGCTAAACAGCAGGTTGTTCCCGAGTCCCCAGGTGTGGCCATTTGCCAAATCTCACCACCCCGCGTCTGAAACAGTGGGGCTTGCAGCCGAGGCAGCGTGGCAGCTCAAAGCCAGGCAGTCTCTCATCAGGCTGAGTGATGAGGAAGCAGTTTCTTACCGAAGGAACAGATTGTTCCCATTCTGCTTGCCACAGACTAGTTATAGACCTAAGAGGCAAGCAGTCTTCTTCTATTCTGTGAATATACACAGTTGAAGAATTTTGCAGCTAGTGAAAGTGCAGTAACAAGGGTCTATGCGCGCCCACATTTCTTTCAAAGGTGCTACCTTTAGAGGAATAAGAAAACTACTTTGTCTGCATAGTCTTGATTAGCAAAGGGGAAGTTCTGATGCTTCCCAAAACCTGGAATGCCGCCTTCTAGGTTTACACCAAATTATATTATAAGCGTAGCAGTTTAATTTGTTCTCCATTTAAGCTTTTTCTGTCCCTTTTCTAACATATGCTGTAAAACATCAGTGAGGTTCTACTAATGACCTAATTTTTAGATTCTGATCTACTGATCATAGAATAGAATAGAATAGAATAGAATAGAATAGAAGATCAGGGTTGGAAGGGACCTCAGGAAGTCATCTAGTCCAACCCCCTGCTCAAGGCAGGACCAATCCCCAACTAAATCATCCCAGCCAGGACTGTGTCAAGCCGGGCCTTAAAAACCTCTAAGGAAGGAGATTCCACCACCACCCTCCTAGTGAAAAAGTTTTTCCTAATATCCAACCTAAACCTCCCCAACTGCAACTTGAGACTGTTACTCCTTGTTCTGTCATCAGCCACCACTGAGAACAGTCTAGATCCATCCTCTTTGGAACCCCCTTTCAGATAGTTGAAAGCAGCTATCAAATCCCCCCTCACTCTTCTCTTCTGCAGACTAAACAATCCCGGTTCCCTCAGCCTCTCCTCATAAGTCATCTGCTCCAGCCCCCTAATCATTTTTGTTGCCCTCCACTGGACTCTTTCCAATTTTTCCACATCCTTCTTGTAGTGTGGGGCCCAAAACTGGACACAGTACTCCAGATGAGGCCTCGCCAATATCGAATAGAGGGGAACGATCACGTCCCTCGATCTGCTGGCAATGCCCCTACTTATACAGCCCAAAATGCCGTTAGCCTTCTTGGCAACAAGGGCACCCTGTCAACTCATATCTAGCGTCTCGTGCACTGTAACCCCAGGTCCTTTTCTGCAGCACTTCCGCTTAGCCACTCGGTCCCTAGTCTGTAGCAGTGCATGGGATTCTTCCTTCCTAAGTCCAGGACTCTGCACTTGTCCTTGTTGATAAGGGCCCTGCACCTTGTTTTTTCTTGGTATTATACAGATCTTTCATACTGTTTGGGCTACTAAAAGTCTTTCACCTCTCGTTAGTATGACTTAGTGCCGACCAAAAAGCATATGAGAGAGAGCTTCATAATAGCAAAGAGAGAGATGGGAGCTCTCAAAAACGATAACGCTTACTGCTATGGTGATAGCATGTCATTAACTCCTCAGCATTGGTGCGGGGCAGGAAGAGATCGTATGTAGGAGTGTTTCTGGCCTATGATTTTATGTGGAATATCATTTCATCCAATGACAGAAGCAGCCATTCTATTTTCATTGTCTCACATGTGAACATACAAGAACTCAGTTGCATCCACATTACTGTCAATGTACTATGGCACCAGCTGCAGCTGGGCCAAAGGAAGGTCCCTTCATTTATTTATTGCTTCATATTTATAAAATGCCACTCCTGGTGCCATCCAATGCTCTAGGCGCCTACATTAAAAAGCACAACATTGGATGCCCTATTTCCCGAGGGATAGCAAACTTGGGGATCAGGTGGACAAAAGTGGAGAAGTGACCTTAAAAATCAAGAACCGCTCACGGAGAACACCCCGCCAGCAATGCCCCTCACTGATATTGCTGATCTCCACTGCGGCAATATGGCACAGGAAGAGAGGTCTCATGTAAACCGCACGATATTTTGATTAAAAAAAATAGGACTCAAACTGTGAATGTAAATGGGGAAGCAGCACCAAGCAGGTGATGCAGGGATCTGTTCTTGGCCCTACACTATGTAACTATTTATGAATGACCTAGAAGAAAACAAAATGATTGATAAAGTTTGCAGGCACAAAAATTGGTGAGTGGTAAATAATGACGCAAACAAACAATATTCATTTTAATATGGCTACATGTAAATCGCTAGGAACAAAGAACTTAGGCCATAGTGAAAGAATGGAATACTCCTTCCTCAGCAGCAATGGCTGAAAAAGAGATGAAGGTTGTAGGGAATAATCAGCTGAACATGAGCTCCCAGTGTGACACTGTGGCCAAAAGAGCTAATGTGATCCTGGGATGCATAAATGGGGTAATCTGAAGGAGGAGTACAGAGGTGACTTTATCTCTGTATTTGGGACTGGTGTGACCACTGCTGGAATACTATGTCCAGTTCTGGTGCCCACAATTCAGGAAGGTGCCCACAATTGATAAGTTGGAGAGGGTTCAGAGAAGAGCCACAAGAATGATTAAAGGATTAGAAAATGGCCCTTATTGTGATAGACTAAAAAGCGGACTCTATTTATCATGTAGAGAGGATTAAGGGTGACTCGCTCACAGTCTATAAGCACCCACATAGGGCACCAATCTGAGTAACAGGCTCTCCAATCAAGACTGGATGTTTTTCTAAAAGATTTGCAGGAATTATTTCCAGGAAGTTCTATGGCCTGTGTTATCCAGGTGGTCAGGCTAGAGGATCACGGTAGTCCCTTCTGGCCTTGGAATCTATGAATAAATAGGTGACAATATCATCAACCCATGCAACACCCAGCAAGAGAGCAGCCATTTGGGTTCTCTCTAATATGTAGGAATGGAGCCACTGAAGAGCAGGTGTATCCACCATGCTAGTGACAACAAACAAGCTGGGAAAAATATCCCCCAGTCGTCTGTCCTGCCAGCTGCTGATAAATCCGAGAGACTCAGCATGGAGGCCGTTTTCATCCATTGCTGAGAGATCAACACACACAGCACAACAATGTTCATGTTCAATAATATGGGAAAGGGCTTGGGGACAATATATTGCCTATAAAGATTCATAGACTCATAGACTCATAGACTTTAAGGTCAGAAGGGACCAATATGGTCATCTAGTCTGACCCCCCGCATGATGCAGGCCACAAAAACTGACCCCCCCACTTTCCCTTAACTCTGCTGTTGAAGTCCTGAGATCGTGATCTAAAGACTTCAAGTCGCAGAGAATCTTCCAGCTTGCGACCCCTGCCCTATGCTGCGGAGGAAGGCGAAAAACCTCCAGGGCCACTGCCAATCTACCCTGGAGGAAAATTCCTTCCCGAGCCCAAATATGGCGATCAGCAGAACCCCGAGCATACAGGCAAGATTCTCTAGCCAGACCCTCATTTTACCAGCGATGGCCGTTATTGCCTAATTGATTAGAATCACGTAATCCCATCAAACCATTCCCTCCATAAACTTATCTAGCCTAATCTTGAAGCCAAAGAGGTCTTTCGCCCCCACCGTTTCCCTCGGAAGGCTGTTCCAAAATTTCACCCCTCTGACTGTTAGAAACCTTCGTCTAATTTCAAGCCTAAATTTCCCCATGGCCAGTTTATATCCATTCGTTCTCGTGTCCACATTAGCACTGAGCTGAAATAATTCCTCTCCCTCCCTGGTATTTATCCCTTTGATATATTTAAAGAGAGCAATCATATCCCCCCTCAGCCTTCTTTTGGTTAGGCTAAACAAACCAAGCTCCTCGAGTCTCTTTTCATAGGAAAGGTTTTCCATTCCTCGGATCATCCTAGTTGCCCTTCTCTGCACCCGTTCCAGTTTCAGTTCATCCCTTTTAAACATAGGAGACCAGAACTGCACACAGTACTCCAAGTGAGGTCTCACCAGCGCTTTGTATAACGGAAGCAGCACCTCCCTGTCCCTACTAGAAATGCCTCGCCTTATGCATCCCAAGATCGCATTAGCTTTTTTCACAGCCACGTCGCATTGCCGACTCATAGTCATCCTGCGATCAACCAGGACTCCGAGGTCCTTCTCCTCCTCAGTCACTTCTAACCTATGCGTCCCTAGCTTATAACTGAAATTCTTATTAGTCATCCCTAAATGCATCACCCTACACTTCTCACTATTAAATCTCATCCTATTACTATTACTCCAATTTACAAGGTCATCCAAGTCTCCCTGCAGAATATCCCGATCCTTCTCCGAGTTGGCAATGCCTCCCAACTTTGTGTCATCCGCAAACTTTATCAGCCCACTCCTACATTTGGTTCCGAGGTCAGTAATGAATAGATTAAATAAAATCGGACCCAGAACCGATCCTTGAGGAACCCCACTGGTGACCTCCCTCCAATCTGACAGTTCACCTTTCAGTACTACCCGCTGCAGTCTCCCCTTTAACCAGTTCCTTATCCACGTCTGGATTTTCCTATCGATCCCCATCTTATCCAATTTAACCAATAATTCCTCATGCGGAACTGTATCAAACGCTTTACTAAAATCGAGGTATATTAGATCCACCGCATTTCCTTTATCTAGAAGGTCTGTTACTTTCTCAAAGAAGGAGATCAGGTTGGTTTGGCACGACCTGCCTTTCGTAAACCCATGTTGTAATCTGTCCCAGTTGCCATTCACCTCCAGGTCCTTAACTACTTTCTCCTTCAAAATTTTTTCCAAGATCTTACATACTACAGAAGTTAAACTAACAGGCCTGTAGTTACCCGGGTCACTTTTTTTCCCCTTCTTGAAAATAGGAACCACATTAGCTATTCTCCAGTCCAACGGTACCACCCCCGAGTTTACAGATTCATTAAAAATTGTCGCCAAGGGGCTCGCAATTTCTCGCGCCAGTTCCTTCAATATTCTAGGATGAAGATCATCCGGTCCGCCCGATTTAGTCCCGTTTAGCTGGTCAAGTTTGGCTTCCACCTCTGATACTGTAATGTCTATCCCCCCTCCTACATTCCCCTCTGTCCTACTCCCTCTATTCCTAAACCCTTCATTAGCCTTATTAAAGACCGAAGCAAAATATTCATTTAGATATTGTGCCATGCCTAGATTATTCTTAATCTCCACTCCATCCACATTCTTCAGCGGTCCCACTTCCTCTTTCTTTGTTTTCTTCCTATTTATATGGCTATAAAACCTCTTACTTTTGGATTTAATTCCCCTCGCAAGGTCCAACTCTACACGGCTTTTGGCCTTTCTCACCGCATCCCTACATGCTCTAAACTCACTAAGGTAGGTTTCCTTGCTGATCCCTCCCTTCTTCCATTCTCTGTACGCTTTCTGCTTTTTCTTAATCGCTCCTTTGAGACTCCCGCTCATCCAGCTAGGTCTAAATCTCCTGCCCACTAATCGTTTTCCCTTTCTTGGGATACAGGCCTCAGACATTTCATGCAACTTCTGCTTGAAATAATCCCAGGCGTCATCTGCCTTTAAATCCCTAAGTATGTTAGCCCAATCCACTTCCCTAAGTAGTTGCCTTAATTTATTAAAGTTGGCCTTTTTGAAATTGTAAACCTTAGTTATAGTATCATTTCTGTTAATCCTTCCATTTAGTTTAAACCGAATTAGCTTATGGTCACTCGAGCCAAGGTTGTCCCCTACGACCATTTCCTCAACGAGGTCCTCACTACTCACCAGCACTAAATCTAAAATGGCATCCCCCCTCGTTGGTTCAGTTACTACTTGATGAAGGAATTCATCTGCTAGCATGTCTAAGAACATCTGAGCCCTGTTATTGTTACTAGCATTTGTTACCCAATCTATATCTGGGAAATTAAAGTCCCCCATGATGACACAGTTCTTATCAGTTTTTACTTCCCTAAAAACATTTAGTAGTTCTCTGTCCGCCTCCAGGCTAGATCCTGGCGGTCTATAGCACACCTCAAGCACTATCTCGGGGGAGGCTCTTGTAGTTCTTTTATGCAGTGTAATTGTTGCCCATACAGACTCTGTCTTATCCATTCCATCACTTATTATTTCTTTACATTTTAGCTCATTATTGACATATAAAGCCACTCCCTCACTTTTGCCTTTTTTCCGGTCATTCCTAAACAGCACATACCCTTCCATACCTGTACTCCAGTCATGACTACCGTTCCACCACGTTTCGGTTATTCCAACGATATCAGGTTTCATTTCTTGGACCAGGAGCTCCAATTCCTCCATTTTGTTACCTAGGCTTCTCGCATTGGTGTATAAACATCTTACCGTATGCTGTCTATCCTTTCTCCCATTAGTTATGCAATTTGGAACGGACCCCATGCTGTCCATCCGCCCCCTCTTTCTTATGTCCAATTCCCTACCCCTACCTATGTCTGTGCTTATCTCCTCACACTCCTTTTCAGTGTTGGAATCTGGCGTGGAGATTAACTGAACATCTCCCAACCATCTCCCCCAAGTTCCTAGTTTAAAGCCCTTTTAATGAGATGAGCCAGCCTCCCTCCCAGAAGTCTATTCCCTTCCCTACTCAGGTGAAGTCCATCCCGCGAGAACAGCTGTCTGTCCCCGAAAGCCTCCCAGTGGCCATACATCCCTAAGCCCTCCTTATAGCACCACTCCCTTAGCCAGCTATTTATCCTCACAATTCTGTCAGCCCTTTGCTGTCCTTCTCTAGGAACAGGCAGAATCCCACTAAAGATAATCTGAGCCTCCACTTCCTTAAGTGTCTTCCCCAGCCTGGCGTAATCTCCCTTAATTCTCTCTAGCGAGAACCTAGCTGTGTCGTTTGTTCCTACGTGAAGGATGATCAAAGGGTTCTTACCTGCTCCTTTTAGGATCCTTTTCAACCGCAGGTCCACATCCCATATCTTAGCGCCCGGCAGACAGCACACCCTTCTGTTTTCAGGGTCCGCTCTGGTCACAGGCCTGTCCAACCTCCTCAGCAAGGAGTCTCCAATCACATAAACCTGCCTTTGCCTGGTGACAGTACTCTGTACAAATCTATCCCCTGTCCCCTGTAATTGTACCTCTTGTGTCTCTCTATTTTCCCTTATAGTCCCCCTAGTGCCATCCTTTATCCTACTGGGGCCCGGTATAGGTGCTGTCTCCATCAACTCCTGCCCTCTCTCTATCGGACTAGCCGCTCTTCTCTTCTTCCTCTGCCTCCCACCATCAGTTTCCACCTGCTGCCTCTCTTCCTCGTCATCTAAACACTCAAACCTGTTCCTGAGTTCTATTCCCCCCTCACTAGCCCTCCTTTTCCTTGGCCTGCTCCTCACAGTCACATGCTTCCACTAATCTTGCTCTGCCCCTGGCCTTCCCTCCTCACAGACCATAGCCTTTGCTTCCACCTGCACCCCTGAGCATTCCCCTTCTGCCACACCCAGCTTCTGCTCCATTAGCTGCTCGAATCCCCTTCTAAACTCCACCATAGTATCTACCTGCATCTGGAGCCCTCTAATCTTTTCCTCTAGCAGGTCTATTAGGCGGCATTTCATGCACACATACCTTTGTTCAGGCTCCCCAGCGAGGACCATGTACATACCACAGCTGCCGCATGCAATCATCTGCATTGTGTCCCCTGCTGCTTGGCTCATGGCTGCGGTGGTCTCTGCCTGCTGCTCCTGTGGCAACACAGCACACCGCGCCCTCCTGCCTCCCCTTCCACCTCCCCCTGTAAACTCCCACTTAAACTCCCCTGTTAGCAGCCCTGTTTGCCGGCTCCTGGTGCCGCTGCTCGCAGCAGTTAAGAGTAATCCATTGCTCTTTAGAATTCCACACCAAAGAACAGGCCAGCCTATGATGATTATTCATCAAGAAATGCTGTTCAGTTTCTTTTCTGTGAAGCTGAATATCTCAAAATGAGAGACATAAGTGGCAGAAAAAAATGGTGTGGAGAGCTTCTTACAGAGAACATAAGAACATAAGAGTGGCCATACTGGGTCAGACCAAAGGTCCATCCAACCCAGTATCCTATCTACCAACAGTGGCCAATGCCAGGTGTTCCAGAGGGAGTGAACCTAACAGGCAATGATCAAGTGATCTCTCTCCTGCCGTCCATCTCCACCCTCTGACAAACAGAGGCTAGGGACACCCTTCCTTACCCATCCTGGCTAACAGCCGTTAATGGACTTAACCTCCATGAATTTATCTAGTTTATCTAGTTGTGAGGATTCACAACATCCTCAGGCAAGGAGTTCCACAGGTTGACTGTGTGCTGTGTGAAGAAGAACTTCCTTTTTATTTGTTTTAAACCTGCTGCCCATTAATTTCATTTGGTGGCCCCTAGTTCTTATATCATGGGAAAAAGTATATCACTTTTCCTTATTCAGTTTCTCCACACCACTTATGATTTTTATACCTCTATCATATCCCCGCTTAATCTCCTCTTTTCCAAGCTTTAAAGTCCTAGCCTCTTAATTTCTCCTCATATGGGACCCGTTCCAAACCCCTAATCATTTTAGTTGCCCTTCTCTGAACCGTTTCTAATGCCAGTATATCTTTTTTGAGATGAGGAGACCACATCTGTACGCAGTATTCAAGATGTGGGTGTACCATGGATTTATATAAGGGCAATAAGATATTCTCCGTCTTATTCTCTATCCCTTTTTAGAGACTGCAATCATATTGAGATCTGGGGAAAATTTGGCATTAAAAAGAAAGCTGTACTTTGAAAACCTGTTAATGTAAGCAGCATAAACAAAACATTAATTAAATAAAGCAGAATGTATTGAGAAAGCAAATGTCTTTTGTATCTTACTGCAGTTCACGACTATGAACCTGTTTAAGATGGTTCTTACTTTGCTAAAAATTGCATATCCTCCATTCATAGCTATGTGTCTGTCAGAAGGGTGGTGTGTACACCAGGTCTATGCCCCAATCTCCCCAACAGCTGTGCAATAATCATAAAGCTTGCCATGAATTCAGCCCCAAAACATATTCCTGTCTGTTCTTTTACACATTAAGTGTCACATCTTTTGCAACATGGAATAAAATAATTTTAAAGATATGCTTAAGCAAAATTACTCAACAAATAATAAGAATACTTTTGCAATAATTATGGTGCAATCTACATCAGGAATCAAGTTAGTTCCTTTACGTTTCTTTAGTGATCTTAAAAAGAAAAGTTGCATTTACTGTACAGTGTACTGCACAGACGTCTCCAAAGTCACATGATTCATCACTTATAGTTCATGAAGGCGCCTATATTTATTGGCACTTTAGAAACTTGTATTAACCTGAGAAATTTTCAGCTTCTCAAAGTTCTTAATGGAATCCAAATGCAATACAGCCACTCTAACTCAACATAATCACTGAAATGTAGCGAACACTTATTCCCGGATTGGTTTTAGTGGAGGTGTTGTATTTCCAGTCCTCTTTCTCTTCCTGATTGAAATGTTATTTCAGAGTTTTTTTGTTTTTTCAACTTCTCTACTGAAATCTTAATTTGTACATTTTGGAAGATAGCATTACAACCTTTGACTCTACAGGTCATTTGTTTTAAAAGATTCCCACCCAGGTCATTTACACCTGTCGCCGCTGGTTTCAACAAGAGCTTTAGAATATCACATTTCCTGGAAGAGGTCCACATGAAAAGGGAATAATGACAAAAAGGGAATTATAAAAGCTTCCTGGCCACAGGTAAATCTTTATGGAGACCTTTGGCATTGGCAATTGCTCTCAGAGAAACAGAGAGCTGGTTCCAGAGAGTGATATACAGGCTTCCAGTCATTTATTTGGATTTATAGAAATGCTGTTCACACCCTTTCAGCCTGAACATCATAAAAATACAACAAAATCCATGCAGACATAACCAAAGAGCAGCATTGACATCAGGCTTGCCCACTACCAGCAAGCCAATCACCTGTAGAGGTCAAAGTCCCCTGTCCTAGACTCCTCTCCCACACTCACACCTTCCCTGCCCCACCACTTGGTTTTCAATAACCTGGTACCCGGCCAATGGAAGCTGTGGAGCCAGCGCTGGGGCAGCGTGCAGAGATTCCCTGAATGCCCCTCGCCTAGGGGCCGCTGGGGCACATTGGCGAGCCAGTGCTCGCGGCTCCAGCCCCAGGGGGGCTGAGGCTCGGGGACCGGTGTCCGCCCCATGGCACAGAGACTTCACGCGGGCCAGAAGAAAAGAAGCAGCGGGCCACATTTGGCCTGCGGGGCTCCCTTAGCCCCAGGCCCTAAGAACATAAGGGCATAAGAACGGCCGTACTGGGTCAGACCAAAGGTCCATCCAGCCCAGCATCCCGTCTGCCGACAGTGGCCAATGCCAGGTGCCCCAGAGGGAGTGAACCTAGCAGGTAATGATCAAGTGATCTCTCTCCTGCCATCCATCTCCATCCTCTGACAAACAGAGGCTAGGGACACCCTTCCTTACCCATCCTGGCTAATATCCATTAACAGACTTAACCTCCATGAATTTATATAGTTCTCTTTTAAATGCTGTTATAGTCCTAGCCTTCACAACCTCCTCAGGTAAGGAGTTCCACAAGTTGACTGTGCGCTGCGTGAAGAAGAACTTCCTTGTATTTGTTTTAAACCTGCTGCCTATTAATTTCATTTGGTGACCCCTAGTTCTTGTATTATGGGAATAAGTAAATAACTTTTCCTTATCCACTTTCTCCACATCACTCATGATTTTACATACCTCTATCATATCCCCCCTTAGTCTCCTCTTTTCCAAGCTGAAGAGTCCTAGCCTCTTTAATCTCGCCTCATATGGGACCCATTCCAAACCCCTAACCATTTTAGTTGCCCTTCTCTGAACCTTTTCTAATGCCAGTATATCTTTTTTGAGATAAGGAGACCACATCTGTACGCAGCCCTGGGCTGCAGCTCCTAAAGCCCCTGCATTAATCCGGCCCTGCTGCTCGCTAGTCCTTCCTCCTGTGTTGTGTGCTTATAACATGTAGAATGACAGGAACTGAGCTAGGGGGGGTGGGAAATGAGGCACAGGGAGCCAGCAAAAGAGAAAGAGGGAATTGAGGAACTGACAGGCACATGAGCAGCTACCATCAAAACCACTGTCTGTCAAAAATGACATTTCCACAAAACGTTCTGAGTTTGACAAAACGTCATTTTCCAACAGAAAAATATTCTGTCCGAAAATGTTCCAGAGATCCACCTTTAGGTACTATGCCCCGATCACGCAAACCTTACATTAAAATGTGCTCTGTACTGATTACTTACACTGGTTAGTCTTGCTTTTGCCTGATCTGACTCCAGGAACTTCCCAACCAACTGTGCATTTCATAGTGTTACTGAAAATGCCTGGTGGGCAGAGCCTACGCGGAGATGCAGCTGTAACCCAGGACTACTTGAGACTGATCAGCCTGCTACAGCGTCGGCTGAGAGAGATGGGTCTTTTAGCTCCGGCAGTAGAGGCTTCTACATTAAGCTCCAGAGGTCCCAGGTTTGGTCCCAGGGGTCTGTCGGCGTTACATCAGCTGGAGAGCCCAGATATGCTCCCCCCATGACCCAGTGGCAGAGTTTCTTCCTTATTCAACCATCCTGGGATGAGGTCTGCTGCTTCCCCCCTGGAACAGGAGGTTTGGCCCCCTAAACTGAAGAGACAGATTTCAAGATGTCCTAGTGTCCAAAGAACTTGTTTAAGGATGCCTGAAATGTCCTGGGTTGTCATTTTGTCAGTCAAAACATTCAGGGTTTACAAAAAAAAAAAATCTACAGAATGTGTGTTCTTGAGGTATTACTCCCCAATATACAGCATTGTGCACACACTTTTCATCCCCATCATTTAGTGACACATGTGCCTCCCAAGGCACAATGCACCTCATGGCGTGTCAGGCAACACCATTGCAACACCAGTCCACACAGTGGATGACTCAGTCTAGCCCGTGTGAAACCTCTGCTCTGGCTCCTCGTGGGGCAGGGAAACTGAGGAATATGAAAGTAGATTCCTGCCCCTTGACTCTCTATGGTCATGAGGGGGGAATTGAAGGGCAGAGGACGAAGAGCCAGAAGTTAGCAATAATGACACCAACACACAATATCTCTCTCTCTCACACACACACACACACTTTGATCCCCCTAAAAATGCTGCTATTAATTTGGGATTTTGATTTGCAGCTCCTGAGACATCTGCCTGGAGGCCTGGCACCTATGTGCTGCTTCCTTTGCTCTCCCTTTCCACCCGTTTCCATGCTTCTACAACAGAGCTTTCTGCTTGTTTATAAAGAAACAGAGGTGGCGTCACGGCTGGCTCAGACAACTATAAACCGACGGGCAGATTTCCAGCTGCAGCAGAACTGGGTTGTGTTTTTCACACCCCTGCAATTCACAAACCCTTTTCTGATGGTTTTGTAAGTGGAATAAATCAGTGGAAACTTTTAGCTACTTATATGCAGATGAGTATTTTATGTTTGACATGTTTATTCACTGCTACATAATCAGTGTTATTTAGTGTGCGCTTCTTTAATATATGTATTTACGCTCTTTAGCGTCGGGCTTGTAAAGAACCATTTTCCCAGGTCCCCCCAGCTGCTTAAGTCGTGAGCTATGAATGACAAGCCAATAAAGAGAGAATCCTCTTCCCTCACTACCCAAATTATACACAATTGCCTCCATGTCTCACAAGGGAACTCTTACTACAGAATTGAGCCGCTTACTACTTACTCCCTTCTGATTAGCTCCGGAGTGAAGAAACACTTTTGACACTATCGAATGGAATCCATTCGGATCTTTTAACATGCAACGAACTACTTGTCACATGCAGTCTTCAAGGATGGATAACCACTCTGTACTCAAAGAAAGAATAGGATGCTTGACCTCAGCGGATAATGGCATCACCACAAGCCTGAACAAACTCTTATTGAATCTTTAAGCAGTTAAGAACTGTTTGAGCGTTGCTACCCGGAAATTAACGATTTAGTCACCCTAAGAAAACAAGGGTGATACAGTAACCGGCTTTTAAGGCTCCAGTGGGCAGTTTAGATAAAGTGTAGAACAGACAGCCAGGCTTTTGCGGATATCATGCATCTCTGCCTCTTTGCCACGCTATTCTCATGTTGACAGCTGGGGTTGTGCACTCTCTTCCAGAGCGATGGACATAGTGAATCTGTCATTTTGGTGACCGGGAGACAACCTGTAACTAAAGCTCATCACGCTATTAAACAGCCCTAGCCAGCAACCTGTGTTCAGCTGCATGTCCAGCCTTCAGCAAGACTGTCTTCAGTGAGCACTGGATCAGTGCCTTCATGTGTGTGCCTGGTAACATGCCTTGAAGGTTTCCCAAACTTAGGCTCTGATGGACCATCAGATGGAACACATTTGAGAGCCAAAGACTTCCCCACTGAGAACACCGTGGCAGATGCTCCCAGTAGTTTGGACTGATGGGAAGAGTGTTCCAGATGATGGGAACAGTAACAACGGGGAATAGGAATATGACAGTCTCTGAGAGAATCTTTGCTCAAACAGCCTCTCCTCCACAAGCGCATTTTGCAAGGGTACACGCCTACCAGTTGGCCGAGATAGAAGAAACAACATAGGGCTCAGAACTATAGATCTCCTAAGAGCTCAGACAGAAGTGGGCAGGAAGACAGTTGTGATCTGATGATTCTAAGAAATTCTACAAAATACATAACAGCAAAAACATTTAAATTACGGTATGGTAGGAAGGGGCTCCTTTCCATGGGAAAAACATTCTACAAACACACATTTTTGTTTTAAATATTTCTCTTTTTTTTCAGATTTTAATCAAAAATCTATTTTTAACCTTTTTTTTCAGTTGCAATGTTTTGGTTTTTAGTTGCCCAAAGCAAAAAGCAAAACAAGAAAGACTTTGATTTTTTAACAACCCTCAATTGACAAATTTCCATTTTCTACAAAACCTTTCAATTTTAATCAAAAACATTCTATTAAAAAAACCAGAACATTTTGACACGCTCTGGTTGAAATGAAGATGACAGTTCCTTATGCAAAAATGCTTTATTAATAAATAATAATAATACCACCTAGCTCTTTTTATAACACTTTTCATCAGTAGATTTCAAAGCAGTTCACAAAAAAGGTCAAGATCTTTACCCTCATTTTACAGGTGGGGAAACTGAGGCACACAGCAGGAAAGTGACTTGCCCAAGGTCACCCAGCAGGACAGTAGCGAGCCAGGAGTAGAACTCAGAGTTAAATACTGCTAAAAATAACTTTTAAAATTTGAAGATTTAATTGAGTTCAACTGAATACTAAATTAAAGGGGCAGGCCTGTAGCTCCTGGCAATGTCCTGTTTGTTTCTATCGACCATCTACCTTCCTGTCTTTATCCTGAGCTATTGTGCAATGTCAATAGAACAGCAGGCACTCAGAAATTAGCTGCAGAGTAACCAAAAGTCCTGGGGATGGGCGAAGTGGCCTTTGCTAACAGAGAAATGTCCCCCGAGAAGAGCGTAATGGATCTGGGCGATTCCACGACAGTAAAAGTCCATACGTAAAAATGCTGCTAATTGGCAGCTTGAGTTTGGGGAATCCAGGTACTTTGCAGAATTACGATGGGAGAGCTCATCCACAGTGTTCGCTGAACAAAGTGTTTGTCCCTTAAGCCTATGGGCTATTCTCATTTGATAGCGGTACGAGCAGAGTGCAGTGCCTGCAGAGAACTGTACCTGAAACACGAGATTAAGCACAAGGCAAGTCCTGTTTTCACAGCAACCGTTCAAGTATAGTTGAACATCTACAGTTTGGCACCAATTACTTTTAATTGATCCTATTCGGTTTAGGCTGCCATATGGAAAGCTGATGTCCTCAGTGTATCCAGAGTTTGGAAATTAGCTTGGCGAAATGGAACAAAACGAGACTGACCTTGCCTGGCCAACAGGAAAGTCCGCCGGCCTGATCAGGATTGGTGAGCACAGCATTGTATGCTTAGCATGTATATTCTATTTGATAATTGTTAATAAATTGAGGATAAGGATATTACTGTGTAAGGCTCTTTCACTGGTAAAAGGTCCTGCAGACTCACAAAGAGTACGCCCTGAGCCCTAGGAATTGGGTAATGGTGGGTGTCTAAATTAAGAGGGTTACACCTTGAACCCTAGGAACTGGGTGCCCCCTAGGGTATGCGATTAACAGGGAATTTTGTGCAGGTAACAGGTCTGTCTCTTTGGCAGTCTTTTGGGGTCACCCCTTTGAAGTTTGGCTTTTCAGCTGGTATGGTGTCTTTAAATAAGGTCTACCTCCAGCCTCTCCTGCTTTATAAGTGGTCCATGCAGTTTCAGGAATGGTGAGGCCTGTGACTGTCTCTCTCTTGGCTCATCTGTCTCTGTGGCCAGCAGTCCCTGAGGTCCAGCAGTCTTCTTCCCGTTCACTGCCCCCTCCTGTGGCAGCTTTTCCCCTTTTAAGCTCCCCCTTTCCAGGCAGAGCAAGCCTTACAGGTGTGTCTGGTGAGTGCTGAGTGAGTTCAGAAGAGCTTGTTAATCTCCTCGCTACTACTACTACTCCTCCCTTCCCACATGCCATGTCCCCTCTTCATCATCTCTTTTCTATGGTGAACAGCCCATCTTTTTAATCTCTCCTCCTATAGAAGCTGTTCCATACCCCTCATCATTTTTGTTGCCTTTATCTGTATTTTTTCAATTCTAATGTATCATTTTTGAGATGCGGCAACAAGAACTGCACACAGTATTCAAGATGTGGGCATACCATGGATTTATATAGTGGTATTACGATATTATCTGTCTTATTTTCTATCGCTTGTCTAATGATTCCTAAGATTCTGTTGACTTTTTTGACTGCTGCTGCAAACTGAGCAAATGTTTCCAAACATTATCCATGATGACGCCAAGATCTCTTTCCTGAGTGGTAACAGCTAATTTAGACCCCACCATTTTGTTTGTATATTTGGGATTATGTTTTCCAGTCTGCATTACTTTGGATTTATCAACACTGAATTTCATCTGCTATTTTGTTGCCCAGTCACCCAGTTTTGTGAGATCCCTTCATAACTCTTCACAATCAGCTTTAGACTTAGCTCTCTCAACGGATTTTGAATCGTCTGATGATGATAATCAATGGGACATGGCAATACCAGGGTACAAAATACACAGGAATGACAGAGCAGGCACGCTGGTTGGGGAGTGGCATTGTATTTTGAAGAAAGCATACAGTAAAAGATAGTGAATATCTTAAATGAATCAAACTGTACCATAGAATCTCTATGGATAGAAATTCCATGACTGAATGGTAAGAGTACAGCAGTAATAATATATTATCAACCACCTGACCAAGATGGTGATGTAAAATATTCAGGGAGATTAGAGAAGCTACAAAACCAGAAAACTCAATAATAATGTGGAATTTCAACAATCCCCACATTGACCGTAACATGTCACCTAAGGAGAGGGTGCAGAGATAAAGTTTCTTGACATCATTGATGACTGCTTCTTGGAGCAGCTAGTCCTGGAACCCACCAGGGGAGAGGCAGTTCTTGATTTAGTCCTACGTGTAGCACAGGATCTGGTCCAAGAGGGGAATACAATTGAACCACTCAATAATAGCAAACATACTGTAATTAAATTTAACATCCGTGTTGAGGGGGAAATACCAAATAAACCCACTACAGTAGCATTTAACTTCAAAAAAGGGGAAGCCCACAAAAATGAGGAGGCTAGTTAAATGGAAATTAAAAGGAACATTCAGAAGAGTGAAATGCCTGCAAGCTGCATGGAAACTCTTTAAAAGGACCACACATACCCCCCAAACAAAAAAAATAAAAAACAGTAAGCCACCGTAGCTAAACATGGCTAAGAAAGGCTGTTCAGCCTTTAAAAATTGGAATTCAAATTGTACTGAGGAAAATAGAAAGGAGCATAAAGTTTGGCAAGTCATGTGTAAAAGTATAATTAGGCAGGCCAATTTTATTTTTTTTTTTTTATTTTTTTGAGGAACAACTAGCAAAAGACAAAAACTAGCAGCAGTTTTTTTCAAGTACATCAGAAGCAGAAAGCCTGCCAAACAATCAGTGTGGTCACTGGATGATCAAGATGCTAAAATAGTAGTCAAGGAAGACAAGCTGTTGCAGAGAAGCTAAAGGAATTCTTTGCATTGCTCTTCACTGCAGAGGATGGTGAGGGAGATTCCCAAACCTGAGCCATTCTTTTTAGATGAGAAATCTAAGGAACTGTCCCATCTTGAGGTGTCCTTAGAGGTGTTTTTGGAATAAATTGATAAATTAAACAGTAATTAATCCCCAGGATCAGATGGTATTCACCCAACAGTTCTGCAGGGACTCGAATACAAAATTGTAAAACTGTTAATTGTGGTATATAATCTATTGCTTAAATCAGCCTCTGCAAATGTGAAACAGATTTTTATAAAAGGCTCCAGAGGTGATCATGGCAATTACAGCCAGTAAGCCTAACTTCAGTAGTAGGCAAACTGGTTGCAACTACAGTAAAAAACAGAATGATCAGACACAGCAATAAATTTGTAAAATGAAATCTTGCCTCTATTAGAATTCTTTGAAGATAGTCAGTAAACTTGTGGAAAAGTGGGAGCCAGTAGGTATAATGTACTTGGACTTTCAGAAAGCCTTGGACAGGCCCCTCACCAACAGCTCTTAAGCAAAGTAAGCAGTCATGGGATAAGAGGGAAGGTACTCTCCTGGATCAGTAACTGGTTAAAAGACAGGGAACAAAAGGTAGGGATAAATGGTCAGTTTTCACAGTGGAGAGGTAAGTAGGGGGTGGGACGGAACGCATCCCTTTATTCACACTGTACACACTAATATAATAGTTGTACAAGGCATGCCTCAGGAGGTACCCTTTGAAAACACAACCTGCTGATCAGTAATATCGTGGTAAAATACATGAATTGTAAAGTTATGAACATAAGCTGAAATCATGACAGAAGTGTATCTCCCAGATAAGTCAGGGGAGCGGCTAAACCAGTTTCTCAAAGACAAAGGGAAAGCAGATGCCTCAGCCAGTTGTCAACAAAGCTGATGGGCCGTTACCTATCATGTGGCCTTTCTTTGGCAAGAAATGGGGGCAAAAATAAATCGATCTGCATCTTAGAGAAACAGCATGAGGTCTCTTTCCTCCGACAGACCCCCGTCTCTTGGTTCTCAGCTGGAAATGCTTTTCAAAGAGTTAAAAGGGAGGAGCAAACACCCCAAGATCCCTCTCTTCTCTCTCCTGTCCATCTCACTCTTTGCACCTGAAAAAACAAAACAGCAGTTGTTGGACTCGGTAGGAGGGGGGACTGTGTATTCTTGTGCCATCCTCTCAGGAATATGTTTGCTTGGTCAGCTGATACCTAGTGTTACTATTCTAAGAAGGCCTACTTTGGTTCATAGCCTTCTGTGGGTCATACTTTTATTCATGCTTAGGGCTCCAGCAAGGCCTACATGGACTAGCTCCGCTGGGTCATGAGAATTCTGGCAAAATTTACTCTCTTGATGGAAAGGGATTCTGTAACAGGGGGCATCTCCTAATTCTCCACAGGGGCCAGGAAGGCTCCTTTATAGCCCCTTTATTTGCACCCACTCAGAACCAGACACAGTCTGGCCAATAATTATCTCCATGTTTCGTTTTTCATGACAAGAGTCATGGACAAAAAGAAAATGAGCGCTATGCCTAACTTTTGCTGGCATAAGGGACAGAGTGCCCTAGTAAGCCTGTCTTTTGATTTGCTTCATTAACTGATGACCTAATTAGTTCCCATCTCTTTAAAATTGTTTCCTCAGAATCTCTTATTTTGGGGAAGTAACAAACACCATATCCTGAATCTGCCGAGGCTTCTTTAGCCACACTGTAATGGTGTGGCTATCCTTATATTTATAGAGAGAGAAAGAGAGTACTGATCTATTAAGATAGCCAAAGTACTTTTCTCCTTAGTTTTTCATTTTTCTCTCTCTTCTCCATTGATTGTAATCCCAAAACACCAACATCATTTTATACCCATTTCTTTCAAATTGACACACATTGATTTTCCTCCCCATTTGTAATTGTACTCAAGGCAACTTTGGCTTCATTTAATATACTTCCTTCTTTGTGCATCAGTTTTATTATTAATGTTAGCAGTTTTACGCACTACTCTGGGAATAGAGGTTGCTAGCTACTAGGGAAGAACCAGCCAAAGAAATACAACAGGTATAGCAAAACAGGATCCTGCTGGTGATATGGGTTCACTTCATTTTAAAAGGAAAGCACTGTATGCAGAAACAAAATGAAGTGAAAAGAAATACAAGAAAGATTTTAAAAATGCTTCATTGTATGGATTTGTATTAATTCCACAGTAAGCTTAAAACAAAATACTAGGATGAAATATTTGTTGAGCTCCATATGGTTAAAACAGATTGAATAAAGATCTAGTGTTTTCC
This sequence comes from Terrapene triunguis, assembly GCF_002925995.2. NCBI lineage: Eukaryota > Metazoa > Chordata > Testudines > Emydidae > Terrapene > Terrapene triunguis. The sequence continues at coordinate 2,572,213 of NW_020664588.1, forward strand.
AATGCCCTCAGGCACAGAAATCCAAAACATCCAAAGAATCACATTACAAAAGACCTCATTAAAATTAAAACGGAATAAACAGAATCAACAGCACGGGCCCCGGGGGTTTGATTGCTGACTACGAAAGGTACAAATGCAAAAAGCAGCATTAAGAAAACAAAGCTACACAGTATTCATCAATGTCAGAGTCTCACCATCAGTAGGATTCGTTTTTGTACCTTCAGCCCTTACAGCTTCACTGCGAGATTCGCTTTTCCCATTTTCACTACTCGTCCACAATATCCTAGAATCCTAGAATCACAGAATATCAGGGTTGGAAGGGACCTCAGGAGGTCATCTAGTCCAACCCTCTGCTCAAAGCAGGACCAATCCCCAACTAAATCATCCCAGCCAGGGCTTTGTCAAGCCGGGCCTTAAAAACCTCTAAGGAAGGAGATTCCACCACCTCCCTAGGTAACCCATTCCAGTGCTTCACCACCCTCCTAGTGAAAAGGTTTTTCCTAATATCCAACCTAAACCTCCCCAACTGCAACTTGAGACCATTACTCCTTGTTCTGTCATCAGGTACCACTGAGAACAGTCTAGATCCATCCTCTTTGGAACCCCCCTTCAGGTACTTGAAAGCAGCTATCAAATCCCACCTCATTCTTCTCTTCTGGAGACTAAACAATCCCAGTTCCCTCAGCCTCTCCTCATAAGTCATGTGCTCCAGCCCCCTAATCATTTTTGTTGCCCTCCGCTGGACTCTTTCCAATTTTTCCACATCCTTCTTGTAGTGTGGGGCCCCAAACTGGACACAGTTCTCCAGATGAGGCCTCACCAATGTTGAATAAAGGGGAACGATCACGTGAAGGTACCATGAAATTACACATGAACCAAACTACTTTACTGTTCATTGCCAAATGCAACTCCAAGCAATTGTTTTTCCCTGTAATGATTTTGGCACTGAGTATCCCTGTGACTGCATCACTTCTCATACTATACCAGGGGTCGGCAACCTTTCAGACGTGCTCTGCCGAGTCTTCATTTATTCACTCTCATTTAAGGTTTCACATGCCAATAATACATTTTAACGTTTTTAGAAGGTCTCTTTCTATAAGTCTATAATATGTAACTAAACTATTGTTGTAGGTAAAGTAAATAAGGTTTTTAAAATGTTTAAGAAGCTTCATTTAAAATTAAATTAAAATGCAGAGCCTCCCGGACCAGTGGCCAGGACCCAGGCAGTGTGAATGCCACTGAAAATCGGCTCGCGTGCTGCCTTCAGTGTTATACCAATAAAATAAAAACCAGCAGGATCTTATTAAGAGGGATAAGGCAAAGATGACACATTTATTGTAAATATAATGGTAAAGCAAAAGATAAAAGTAAACAATGTTGTTTGACTACTTATTCCTATCACTACTTATTCCTTATACACACACACACACACACACACACACACACACACACACACACATATATATATATTCATTTACACAATCATTCATTTAAGTTCTGTATGGGTGTTATAGTTACCAGCCTAGAAGTTGCTCATGCCAAGTTACTGGCTTGGTCATGAGGATGGAGCCGAGTCTGTGTCAGGTGCACCTGATGCTCCTGGAGGCTGGCAGCAGAACCAGAGACTCAAAGTCATCAGTCTTGAGAGTCCATTCTTATAGGAATTAATTCCTATGTTAGTCTATGGGAGCTGTTTCATTCTGCTGTTGCTGACTCAATCAGCAGATGGCACATTCCTGGGCACATTCTTGGGCACATTCCTGGTGGCTCCAAACTGTCCAAAGTTTGTGTTTCTCATCCTTCCAGGTGATGGGGTGGATCCCAGTTTACCCTCCGGGGGTTGTCTGGTCATCCACTTGACACATTTTTCGGCTGATGGATACTCCCTTTCTAGGCTGGCACCTCCCTAACCATTCATGTATATCAAGCATTCATCAGCATACATTCCATATCTTAACCATATTTTAATTTACTGTCTCCACCACTTTCAGGGTGTGTGCTAATTCATTTGAGACTCCCGGCCCTTTAATCACAGAGGGTGGGGGGTCTGTCCTAGGTGCCGTTGCTATTACAATGAAGTGAAAGTCACTTAACGGCTTATAGTGTTTGTTTACATTGTATCAATTACTTCAAGAACAAAGTCAATTAACTTGTTTGTAAGTTTTACATAGTAATAAAGTATCTTTCACAGGATAGATACAATCAATGGTTTCTACAGACAATAGCTTACAAGTTTTAACAGAAGACCCAAGAGATTTTTGTACTTGGTGAAACTGTTGGATTTTAAAGTGTGGGGGACAAATTATGAGGGGGTCACTGTCACTTGGGGGAATCACTGTTAGTACCTTCTTTAATTATCCCTACATAATCCCCCTTTTGACACTACGATATTTATATAAGCGTTAGTGTCACTTTCTTTTTAACCTGTTTAAGAGAAGGTACTGCGAGGCAACATGTGTTTGTGATTTCAATTTAGCGTACATTTTTTTTTATCTGAAAACACATGCCACACATACCAATTATACAAATACAATTTAATATTAAGACTACTATCAAGGGGTGTAACATTACTGATAGGATGCCAGTGGTAGTCGGGGACCATCCAGAGAATATATCATACCGTACCATGGCAGTCAAGATTAGCTGGAGCCACTGAGGCTGCCGATAGAACATTCTCAGTAGGAGGCCCTCAGCTATGGAACTTGCTTCCCTTTTTGGTCTGACCAAGTCCTAAATCTATACTGCCTTTCAGGACATGCCCCAAAGTCTTTCACCACATCTTTTTCGTATGCAGTGGGAGCTTTGAGTAGGAAGGGTCATGATTTGGGGAAGCTAGGGTGTGTTTTAGTCTTTTTGTGTCAAAGCAGATTTGTAAAACATGTTTTCAATGTTAATTGTTTGTGACCATAGCTTTGGAAGGCAGATGCATATTCACCGAAAATAATAAATGGAATAAATCAAAGTACGACATTCACTTTGTTCATCAAACTTTTGAACAACAGGCTGGCAAATCAAACAGCCAATCAGCCACCTTCATCCAGCCTGACACCAGCTGCACTAAAAACCCATGTCCTAAGCATGTTTACTAGCATCACAAACATTTGCTTTCAGTCACAAAAACTGAAGATTTAACAGTGGAGACAAATGGGCCCAAAGTTTGAAAGGCCTTTACATCACAGCAATGTTGGGCTGGAAGAGACCTACATAGAGATATGTGCTTACTTTCTATGTCAACGTTTTGTATGTGCAAAAGCTCAGGTTTTTCATTCAAGCTTTGGTCAGTAGTTAGATGTCTAATGACTCACCAAACTGGGCTAACGAGTCTCTCTGATGCCAGAAGGAGACCCTTGTGAGATCCAAGGTAACTCTATTCACCACAGTAGGCTACTGGGAGGAAGCTGTTTCATTAACCTCAGTCCAGACCCACTAACAGTAATAAGAGTGGTTTCCTAATCTCCATGCAATGAGCCCAGACCAAATGTGCATGGGTATGACCTTCTGCATGGCTAGGCTCCACAGCTCAAATTCCTGTCCAAAGTGATCTCAGAAGTTCATTTTACCAGACCACTAACTTGCTGGTGTTTTTCCTCAGTGGCACGGACACCCGGAAGACGTTAATACCCAAGGGTATGTCTACACTACGGGATTAATCCGAATTTAGATAATTCGAATTTGGGAAACAGGTTGTATAAATTCGATTGTGCGCGGCCACACTAAGCACATTAATTCGGTTTTTAACCACATTAATTCGGTGGTGTGCGGCCACACTACCCCATTAATTTAACCACATTAATTCGGTGGTGTGCGGCCACACTAACCCTAATTCGAATTAACAAAATCGATTTTGGAGCTACTCTGCTCGTCGAGGTGGAGTACAGAAATCGATTTTAAGTGCCCTTTAATTCGAATTAACTGGCTCTGTAGTGTGGACGGGTGAAGGGTTAATTCGGATTAACGCAGCTAAATCCGAATTAAAGTCGTAGTGTAGACCAGGCCCAAGGCTGGGTGCCTGACAGAGCTTTGAGCTACCAGATAAAGATGTTTAGGAATCCCCCCCAAATATTTTACTGCACGTAGGACTACAGCAAAGGAACGGTCATCCCTGTCACCGTCTCTCTACGGAGCCATTTCACACCTTAGCCAGGATTCCCACCCCAAAGATTATGAGGGCCCGATCCAAAGCCTATTGAAGACAATGAAAAGCTCCTGCAGAGTCCATGTGCCTCTGTCACATTTTCATTATCGAGGTACGAGGGATGCCAGACATGTGTTTGTACAGCACCATTCCCTGGACCATTCCCAGTGCCGATGCTTGTCAGACTCCCAATACTGGGAACAGAGGCCTCCACAGAGAAAGGAAATAGAGGCTACTTACTGGAAACTAGAGTACTGCAAGGGTGTGGGCTCTGCGCGTTCATACTATGTGCCTCGCTTCACCTTTTTCTAGAGTCCTCTCAAATCCGTTAGGGTAGTGAAATCCTGTGGAAGGAAACGAAGCACCCGGGGGCAGGGAGGTCTGCTCATCCTTTGTATAACCTGCGTCCTTGAACATCCAACCTCATCAAGAGAAGCTTGTGGGGGCAACCAAAGGGCACTGAATCTAGATAGGTGAGGGCTTTGCAGTGCTACGAATGCAGCTCAGTAGCATGAATATACATACACAGCACCATCACAGAACGCCAGCAACCTCTCTCTGCACATTGTAGGCCATCTAGTCACATACGAATCCGTGCCCATATACACACGTATGAGAGAGAGAGAGAGAAAGAGAGACAGACAGACTGCACCTACAGGGAGATGAAAGCTTACCAAACAAACACTTTATTTTCATTATTAACAAAATGCTCAATAAAGCATACGAGCCTCTGGTGAATTCTAAAGGTCATTCTTTCTGGTGGAAAACAATCTACTGCATTGCATTCATTACAATGTATCTCTCTCATTATTATTTTAACAAGGAATTCTCATATCCCAGAAAGCATGAAAAAATGACCTAGGGCTTAACTCTAAAATAAGTACAATTACAATTGTTTAATTTGTTTTCTTTTATAGGGAGTTTGAAAAGATAACTCCAGGCTGATTTATGCATTTAATTTCTATTTAATTTGTAAAGTATTTTCCTTGTCCTAATATAACATTAAGAAACTAAAAGGTTTTGGATAGCATACGCATAGCTGTCTGCAGTCTTATAAGTATTTTACAGCACAATGCATTGCTCCTTCAATTACATGTAATAGGCTTTGACTTTTAGAATGGAATGCAAAGAAAGGTTGAGAATAGAATTTTTAAATATTAGCATTTTAAGAGCAGCTCTCCTGTCCAAAAGGGATAAGCATACTGAATCTAGCATTGATGATCTTGAACTCCTTGTGGTTGGCACACTGGGAAGTCACCCATTAGTTCCAATACAATTTGTATCAAAAGACCGAGTGGAAAATTTTTAACTTCCAGTGACAAAAGGTTTCAGAGTAGCAGCCGTGTTAGTCTGTATCCGCAAAAAGAACAGGAGTACTTGTGGCACCTTAGAGACTAACAAATTTATTTGAGCATAAGCTTTCGTGGGCTACAGCCCACTTCATCGGATGCATAGAATTAAACATATAGTAAGGAGATATATATACACATACAGAGAACATGAAAAGGTGGAAGTTCTCCTACCAACTCTAAGAGGCTAATTAATTAAGATGAGCTATTATCAGCAGGAGAGAAAAAAACTTTTGTAGTGATAATCAAGATGGCCCATTTCAGACCGTTTGACAAGAAGGTGTGAGGATACTTAACATGGGGAAATAGATTCTGTCACATTGAATCCAGGGCTGAACTGAAAGGTCACCTTTACCCCCTCGCCTGGTCCTGCATCAAGCTCTGCTTGGCCAGATCAGAGGATCTGGTCTGTTTTGTGGCTCTGGCCTCCCTTATGTGTGGTACTTCATCCCTTTGAGTCTAGCATGAACAATGGACTATGGTATGACTAGAGAAAGTCCCTCCCAAACGTGGCACGGTACATTGATGGAGTGGTAGGGGCCAGCTTTAACTGCTGCAGTCACTGTTTGATCTGTTCTGTGGGTAGACAGAGGACTTCAGTGCCCAGGGCTGCCAAATGGCCACTAAATCAGCTAAACAATATCAGAAACCTGGGAGCAGGGATCCAGGGAATATGGAAGGTGAAGACAGGAACGCTTCCCGGAATAGGCACTACACCTGAAGTCAGCAGTCCATGCCAGGGCTAGGTCAGGCCAGCACATCTCCATTCTCTCCACAAGTAATATTCTGTTCATGCTATGCCAGATCCCTGTAGTGCATGTGATGTGCCCCACACAGTTCAAATATGTTAAGTGATGCTAACAGGAATAAGCAACAGAGGGTCCTGTGGCACCTTTGAGACTAACAGAAGTATTGGGAGCATAAGCTTTCGTGGGTAAGAACCTCACTTCTTCAGATGCATCTGAAGAAGTGAGGTTCTTA
>NW_020664588.1:2579077-2590609 GCF_002925995.2 Terrapene triunguis
TTAAATTAATGGGGTAGTGTGGCCGCACACCACCGAATTAATGTGGTTAAAAACCGAATTAATGTGCTTAGTGTGGCCGCGCACAATCGAATTTATACAACCTGTTTCCCAAATTCGAATTATCTAAATTCGGATTAATCCCGTAGTGTAGACATACCCTTAGTCTCAAAGGTGCCACAGGACCCTCTGTTGCTTTTTACAGATTCAGACTAACACGGCTACCCCTCTGATACCTAACAGGAATGCAGCACAAAATAATCTTGCTGAGACCAAAAACATTACATATAACTATACATTGCATGTACCCTTTCAGCCCTGATCAGACAATGTTTGAAACGAGTAGATGTGATTGCTTAGTTTATTTCAAGGCTCATATTCCAAAGATATACATGTAAAGAGACAGCCTCGTCCAGTTCATCCAAACTGCTGATCCCCTTCCAGTTTGAATCCGCAAATGGACAATTCACCACTCACACAAATAAAGTCTGACTGACAGGTTTGTTAGACCAATCTCCTGACATGGTAACATGTCAATTTAAGAGGCATAAACAGCTTCGGAGAAAATATGGGCAGTTAATTGCAGGGGCATCAATTCAGATTTTGGTAGCAGGGGGCAACTTTAACCATGATTCCAAGGGCTACTTAGGCACCTGAAAACTCTAGGGTTTATTTTTTTGCAGATAACTTAGAAATTAGCTGATAGAAGCACTGTATCTAATTCCGAGAGAGAGAGAGGATTTAATAAATACTAGACCCACTTAGCTCCAACACTAACATGTTCTCACATCGTGTGTCAAGTCACTTAAGTAACACTGGTTAGATTTAAGATTTTAATGTATATTCTTTGTTACTACCTCTTGAAAACTACAATTGTTTTAATTGTAGAAAAATCTAGATGACTTTCTCTCACTTTTTTTGCAGTTCACCAAGCTAGGAATAGATGATTTAACTGTGGAAACATCCTACTAGGGCAAGGCCCCATGAGTTTATACTGCATCCAAATCTCCCCCTTTTCTGAATGTAACCTAGGCTCAGTGCTTTGCGAGTCCCTTCCCCTCCCCCCATGTTCTCTCTAAAACAACCCCTCCTTCCTCTCCCCCCTCCACAGCGGGATTCCTCTTTTACAGGTTAAACTTCCATATCCTTTGTGGAAGTAGAGCAAGAACTGACAGGGATTTGAAGGGGATTTCAATTAAAAGATCTCTTCAGTGAGCAAGAGTCAGGCTAGCTGTTCGCCTAATAACGCGAGATTTGTAGAAGTGAGGATTGTGTGAGGCAAATGAGAAAGAACTGTGTGAGAAGTTGTTGCGACCTTGTGTAGATAAATATGGAATGTAGACAAGAGTCTAAATAGATGTGAAAAATAAGATATCAGGATGACCTATGTATAAACAAAATGCAGCTGTTGCTCATTATGGTCTGTAACAAAAGGTATAAATGCTTGCTGTAATTGTTTATCTGGAGAGAGACCTGCCTAGTGGGGGAAACCCTGTGTCCTAGTGCACTCTCTCCCTCTGTGCAATTCCTTGAGAATAAAGTATCTGACTTTGAGTCCTGTGGCACCTTTAAGACTAACAGATGTATTGGAGCATAAGCTTTCGTGGGTGAATACCCACTTCGTCGGATGCACGTCACATGCATCCGACGAAGTGGGCATTCACCCACGAAAGCTTATGCTCCAATACATCTGTTAGTCTTAAAGGTGCCACAGGACTCTCTGTGGCTTTTTACAGATCCAGACTAACACGGCTACCCCTCTGATACGTATCTGACTTTGCTGCACCGAATCAGAGAGTGAGAACTCTGTTTTTCTCCAACTCCTTCATTTAATCACCAGCCCTTTCTGATCTTAATCACTCGGCCTCTGTTTGTAAACAAAATACTGGCACCTCTCCTCTGCACAACTTACATTTCACACTAATGCTGTTCTGTAGTTAAGAGCTCCACCTGGGAGCTCCCACATCTCCTGTGTGAAAGTCAGGGGGTGGGAGCTTCTGCCCTCTCCTGCCCCCCCCCCTCCAATTGGTGCCCTTGGTTAATTGAAGCCCAAAGTAGCATGTGGACAGCTGGCAGTTGACAGTTCAATATCATTATATTTCATTCTTTACCAGATTGCAAGAGTGATATGTCCCCTCAGATTCATACCAGGATTATTGCCTTTGCCAGAAGTCAAGAGTGAAGTCTATGAGGAAAAGAGTTGAGCTTAAATGATTTGGAAAGTGTGAATCCTTACAAACACTGGAGCTAAGACAAGCTCACAGAAACGGTAAGTATTTTTTACCCACAAGATTCCTCCCCAGTTTGAATACCGCTATATATTTCCACATCACATCTGAAAGAAAAGCCATCTACTCTATGAGAATTACATGCCAGCTTCCCAATGCTACGCTGGTCATTTGAAGTCAATGCATAAAGAGTTGCAAAAGATATCTCAGGGCCATGACCTAACAATGTACTGGGTGTACTTGGCCATCATAAAAAGTGATAGAGAAAACTAGAGGTAACTGTAACTTTTCAAAACATTGTCAGGCTCTGGTTTTTGTTATGTTCACAGCATACACACAGAGAAATTAGAATATTTTAGGGTTTTTTATTTTTTCTGGAAGGTTGCAGCACAACACCGCTTTATTTTTTAGAAGGTAGAACTTTAACACACAAGAACCAAAACCAGAGAGAGACAAAACAGGCTGCTCCCTAAGGCAGAGAGGCGCAACTCAACCCAGTTTGCTCAAGGCTGGCTCTTTCCAGACCGACTGCTGGAAGACTCAGACGGCACACTTCCCTACAAAGCCCCTTAGTAGGACAAGAGAGGGGGGAATAAGAAAATGCATTTGGAAAAAGCAGCAATTAATACATCAACAAATTCTATGAGGTAAGACTCTCACCCCTCAGGGGGCCATAACCGTAGTTCCAACCTCAGTCCTCCTGGCCACTATGAGTGGCTGGTGCATTCTACCTCTACCTCCTTCGCCAGCTCCCCATTTTGTTTTCTATCCTGGATCAGAGGAGTGCAAGGATACTGGCAGGCCAGGGCTGCTCTGGAAGCTCTAACACCTAAGCCAGCTGAAGTGATTTCAGCTTTAATTGCTGGGTAGAGAGGTGGGCACCAGAGCCCCTTAGATAGCTATTGCTCTCTCTGCAGCTTCAGCCCAAGCTGCCTCAGCGCGGCTCCAGATGCCACCATTCTGTGTGGTCCCCACTGCGGCTCTGTGCTGTCTGATGCCTCACAGCTGCTGCCACCCTCTGTGCCATCCATCGCCTCCATCCATCCTCTGTTCTGCACTGTCCACTCTTCTGCGACTGTCTCAGCTCCTTAGAGAGGGACCAGTGGTATCTAGAGCCTCTTACAGAGTCCTCACCACCAGAAAGATACCCTCAGCCGAAGTCAGGAACCTTTGTTTTTTTGTTTTCCCATCTCTCCTGCTCCTTCAGCTCTGTCCGGGGCCCCTTACCGAACTGGGTCTGGCTGCAGGCACAGTCACAGTGACCCCACCCAGAGCTGATGTTCATGTCTTGTCCTTGGACTTCCAAACTGTTACCTGAAATTGGGCCAGCTAGTAAGTTTAGGGAGGACGAATGACCCACCAGAGTTTGGCAGAAAGCAGCACATTTATTATACTGATGGCTAAGCTCAAAAGAAAAGGGGGGGGGGGTCACACTCAAACTCGCATACTCACGCTCCCAGGCCCGGCACGGCACTGGAGATGTCAGGATCCTTCAAGGTAAGCGTCCCACAGCGCAGCGATGGACGGTGGGATGAAGGTAAGTCTTCCCGAGGCACGATGGAATGCAACGCGGTGAACCACTGGCCAGGCGGTCCGGGCGAAGGGCCTTCACGGGAGGTACAAGCTTGTGAGTGCACTGCCGAGCACATGGCCCCTTCCCCTTTTAAGGACCTGCTCCTCATGGCCTGCGACTAGAGATGACTTGGCCGCGTCTGGTTGGTCACACTCCACCTCGGACAGTGTCCATGCAGCGTCCATGCATTGGGTGTGTGAGTGCTGCCTAATTAGAGTTCCAGACACCTTGTCTACCTGGGAGCTCTTCTGATCTTCCAGCTGCTCAACCAGCCCATTCATCCCACAAGCATCCCAGGAGGGAGGGGTGGGGGAAAGCCACTTCACAGGTATTCAAAGAGGGAGAGGAGACAAAAGGAGGGGTGGGGAGTGTAACAGACCTTTTGAGCATACAGGTTATACAGAGCATACAGATCACTGCTGCTCCTACAACACCCACAAGGTCAATAGCATTTTATTGCTCCAAAATTCAAGACTTAATTGAATTTTAACCAAAATGTCCCAAACCCAATACCTCAAACTGCCGCATAAAACCGAAATGCAAATGAGGTCTGGCCCATTCAGGCAATTCCCTTCACTCTCCAACATAGATGTCTGAGCCCAGGCTCTAGGACCCTGCAGGTGAAGGGTCCCAGAGTTCACGCTACAGCCCAAGCCAGAACATCTCCCCCACAATTAAACAGCTCCGCAACCTGAGCCCTGCAAGCCAGAGTCAGCAGGCACGGGCGGTGTGGCGGGCATCTAATTGAAGTGTAAGAATGCCCTATGGCTTCAGGCCACGGGGCTACATTAAGGACGAGTTTTTTCTAGAGCTGTAGAAGTAAACCCTGAGCCTCAGTCACTAGTGAAAATATACAAACAAGGAAATAGATTAAAAATAGGTACAAATGCTGAAAAACCGGAGACCTCAGATAGATCCTGCCATCGCCCACCTGTGTAAGACAATCTCTAATTACATTTCCTGTCTGTCTTCTGCAACAGCCCAGCTGACGTCTGTCACTTTTGGTGGACATGTGCTGTACATCTTGACATCAGATGCCATTCAGAAGTGATTTTATAGGGACAGTCCTGATATTTGGGGCTTTGTCTGATATAGGCACCTATTACCCCCCAGCCCCATCCTAATTTTTCACACTTGCTGTCTGGTCAACCTAGCTGAAAATCAGAAGAGAAGGATCAGGTTCAGACCTGGGTCAGTGTAATTTTGTCCGAATTGCGGAAGATAGACGTGTTTTCCTGCTTAGGTTTCACATCATAAAAACAATATTCAGATAAGAGGGAAAGCAGATGAATATATTTCACAAAATGCACAGTAGGTTAGAACTGCAATTCAATAAAAACACAGACACTTCAGGGGCATCCCATTGATGAAGACTCTGAAGACATTAGATATGCTGTGAATCCCCTCTCCAATTTAAGCATGTCCATCAGTAGTAAGAGATAACAATACAAATTTTGCATCCTCTTTTGCTCTTAAATGTGCAGTAATATGCTAACGAGAGGAAAGAAAACCTGCATTTAAAAGCCATGCAAGTTATATTGTCACATCAGTATTTTCTGCCCCAGAGACAGGAAACTACTGTGTGTTACTCCAGTTTCTAGGAGACCCTCACAGCTAACTAAGTGTTAAGACAGGCTTCATTATGCAGTGCTATTTGTTTCATTCTTCGCTTTTTCAAAAACAATTACTGATCACCCAGAGTAAAAGAAACCCAAGGAGAGGAAATTGGCATCTTCAATAAACTCTGGAGAGCAATTAGTCATATTTTAAATACAGTCAGCCGTAGGCTACAATATGTTGCAAAAGCAAATCAGCGCTAAAATTGTCTCTGGTAATTCAGATGATACGTTTTGAATTGGATCTCTGCTCCACTGTAGATTTATATCGTGTGTGCTGTACAGGTAGCACACTTATGTCAACTATCTGAAGAAAGCATTTGTTTGAAGCCGTTTGGCTTCTTGTATCATTTAAGAGGCCTCTGCGTTGTCATTTATCATACAAATCAATCTAACATGGATGCCACCAGGTTTTCTCCCTAACAGTCATTTCTCTATTTTGTATTCTCTGACTGAGAGTATTCTGGGACATTGTGGTGTCAGGAAAATTTGACAACAAAGCATGAAAATTATTCCTCCTTTAGAAAACCCAGATGGCTCAGAAAGACAAAATACAACTCAGCAAAAAAACAATCTGAAAGGTAGGTTACAACCAAAGCTGTTTTTTTCCAACAGTACTTCCTTTGATCAGCCTGATTAAATCAATTCAGCTGGAGTCTGCACCTCTCCCTCTATGCAATTCTCCTTCTCTCTCTCTCGCTCTTTTTTTGCCCATAAAAGCGAGAAGAAATTAGTGCAGATTTTCCTTGTCGATAACTATAGTCACACAGTAGCTGCACTTCTCGAATTGCTTTGCAGTCTTACCCTGAATTTTGGATAGAGGACATTGCTCAGAACAGTTTTTGATGACCTGGATGCCTAATTTTAGGCACAAAACTCCATTCTCCAGCATCTAAATAAGTGGGCTAATTGTTTAGAGGTCCAACTGCAATGTCTTGCTGAGCCCCTCTGAAAAACCAGGTCACTTCTTCGGGTACACCAATATGGCCTTGGGTGCTTCACTTTAGTCTCCCAACTTGTGGGCAGCACACACAGTCATACAGACACACACACACACAATCACTTTGTGGGGGGGGGCTATGAGGATGCGTGTATTTGCTTGTAAAAGTTCTCCCCCTTCATACACACAATAAGCTAATGGGCAGACGCACCAGCCTGGGGAGGTTAAAAAAAGCCTCGGAACTGTAGTTGTGTGCAAGTCCCTTTCCTTACGCCGGATTTTAGGAAGACAAAAAAGATGAAAAATCAAGAGCAAAGCGCCACAGAATTCTTGGTAACCACCACCAGAGGCCTTTCCCGACTTCTGCAAGCTGGGAGGGGAGAGGATGTGCCCGTCCCGGCGCCACTCTTAGGAGCCGATGTAAAGAGCTGCTAGAGGAAGCTCTTGCACAAGAACAGGTTTTACTGTCCCTACAAACCCCAGGAACTATGCTCCTTGTTACTGAGCGCAAGTACCTTATCTACGAACTCTTCACCCCGGCTAGGAGCCTGGGTGATCAACAAGAGGGATTGGAATTGCTCTTCATGAGCCTACATTTGACCTCATTGAGATTCGGATGTTACAATCCCTGGTTATAACCTATTTTAATAAGAACCAAGCAGGCACAGTGGGTGGGGGAGTGGCACTCTGTCAAAAATGGCATTACCTGGTTCCAAGTCCCTGATCGCTAAGAAGAAAGTGATCATGAATTCTTATGGATCAATGCCCTAATCAACCCACTACGAGATATGGGCTTTACAGTTATTATAGAGACCCAGGAGCATGAATCATGGACCATTGCAATCGGCACCTGCTACAAACCAGCATAGCACACCAGGCCGACTGGCTTTTTAAGCACCTACCTACAATGTGTATGAGAAAAAGCTGCACTATCATGTAGGACTTCAAGCTGGAGGTGTCATGCTACAAGTACTAAAAGACACTTGGAATTTCTAAAAATATAGAGAATTTCCTACCAAAAAAACACTGCATCTAACATGGAGGAATTCTATATCAGACCTCGTCTTGACAAATAAAGAGGATTTGATCACTGTACTAAACTTCAGGGGTAGCTTAGATGAAAATAATCATGGCTTTATTGCATCTGTGCAAACAGAATAAAGTCCAAACTAATAATATATACGCGGTACTTAAGAGGGCCAGTTGCACAAATATAAAAACAATTATTAGCCAGAATACCTCGGAGAAAGAAGTTAAATAGGAATATGTGACTTGGGAAGTGTTTAAGAATATTTTACTAGATGCCCAAAGAGAGACAATCCCACAAGTGAGAAAGAGGTTAAAACCCTGCTGGTTTAGAGGGAAAGTGAAAGCAGCTATGAAAATAAGACAAAGTAAATCCAGTATATAACAAAGGGGGAAAAGGGGAAATTGATAGCAATGAATCATAAAAATGTAGGACTGGAAGGGATTTTGATAGTCCTGCCTCAGTGCAAAGAACTGGACTGCATGATGTAAGTATTATCTAGAAGACCATCCCTGACAGGTGTTTGTCTAACCTGTTCTTAAAAACCTCTACCTCCCTAGGTAATTTGTTCCAGTGCTTAACTACCTTGACAGTTAGGAAGTGTTTCCTAGTGTCTCACCTAAATCTCTCTTGCTGCAATTTAAGCCCATTGCTTTTTGTCCTGTCTGCAGGGGAGAAGGAGAACAGTTTATCACCCTTCTCTTTATAACAATCTTTTATGTACTTGAAAGCTGTGATCATGGGGGATAATCAGTTACACATGATTTCCCAGTGCGACGCTGTGGCCAAAAGGGCTGATGGAAGCCTTGGATGTATAGACAATGGAATATGGCGTAGGAGTAGGGAGATATATACTGGGCTGTTGTTTTAACGCTGCCGAAATCCTGTGTCCAGTTCTGGTGTCCACAATTCAAGAAGGATGGTGATAAACTGGAGAGGGTTCAGCGAAGAGCCACGAGAATAAGTAAAGGGTTAGAAAACCTGCCTGCCAGTGATATGAGCTCCTTAAGTCTATCTATTCCGCTTAACAAAGAGAAGGTTAGGGAATGAGTTGATCACGGTTCATAAGTACCTACACGAGGAACAGAAATTTGATAATGGCGGTCTCTTCAATCCAGCAGACAAACATATAACAACAGTCACTGGCTGGAAGATGAAGCTAGACTAATTCAGACTGGAAATAAGAATATATGTTTAACAGTAAGGGTAATTAATCATTAGACCAAGTTGCCAAGGATTATAGTGATTCTCCATCACTAGACGTATTTGAATCGAGACTGTTTTTTTTCTAAAAGATCTGCTCTAGTTCAAGCCAAAGAGGAAAGGATTCAGGGGAGCCTTTGGCCTGTGTTATGCAGGAGGTCAGATTAGATTATCACAATGGTCCTTTCTGGCCTCTACAATCTGTGAATATGTGCAGATATAGAGCCCCCTGGAAAGCAGCGGTTCTCAAACTTCATTGCACCACGACCCCATTCTGATGATAAAAATTACTACGTGACCCACAGGAGGGGGACCGACGCCTCAGCCTGTCCAAGCCCTGCTGTCTTGGGGGTGCGGGTGGGGCTAAAGCCGAAGCCCAAAGGGAGCCTGTAACCTGAGCCCTGCCACTCAGGGCTGAAGCCTCAGGCTTCGGCCCCGGGCGGTGGGGGTGGGCTTCGGCGTTGGCCCTGGGCCCCAGCAAGTCTAACACCAGCCCTGGCGACCCCATTAAAATGGGGTCACGACCCACCCTTTGAGAACCACTGCTATAAAGCCACCACTGCTACAGCTTCCCCTTTATCTTTTCGAGCCCCACCCCGTATCATCCAGAGTATGGGCAGGGACCCCAGGCTCTCCTTGTTGTGACCCCTTACACACTGGGCATTAAGGAAAGAGGCCGTATAGTGTGTGACATTTCTTCTCCCACGTTCACTTCGTAAATAAAAAAAACAAAGCAAAATAACCCTTTATTGAGAAGTGAGTTCAAGCAAAGAGCTGAATGCTTGGCTGTTCTATGCCAGTTCTGAGCAGAGATGAATCCCTGAAAGCCAATTCCAATTACATTCAAGGGATATGTAACCTTGTGAGCTGTGCTAACTCTGCAAATTTAGTAAGCTTTCCCATGGGTTAGCCAATCTCTGAGCTCAAAACTTGCGTAGCCTTAACGGTTGTTATACCTTTGGGTGCCATTTGTTCTTATTTGCAATGTTCTTTTGTGGTGAGGAGGGAGTGAAAAATATGTCAACTTTTTCATGGGGAACATACAGATTTGAAGTCTTCAGATAATAAGAATTCAGCTTTGTTGTTTAAAGGTGAAGCCCAAACCTTCAATTATATTGAAATTAAAGATCTGGCAGATTATCAGGATATTTCAGCTCACATACTGCTAAATTCAATCTTTGTGTGTTTGTCTACAAACTACTGAAGAGGGGGAATGTGCAGCTAAACAGAAAGGACGGAAAAGAGAATATCTGACCACAGTAAAACTGATCTTTAAACTACTGAGGTAAACTACCGGTGGGATGCCTCCTTATAAATAGATTGAAGCAAGGTTAAATCCTCTGCAATTTACACGTTTTGGTGCTTTTTTAATGTGCAAAAAGCAATTAGACCCCAGTGTGTTAGTGAAGGTTGGTGGGTAGGGAAGAGTTCTCCATGTTTCTAAGCAATTCAAATCAGAATTTTGTAACTAACATTTGAAGAATAAAACACTCCAGTTCTATGAATGAACCCTGCACTGTTATCCAAGCAAATAGCATCTGTTCTACATGTGCCAGATTCTGCAACCTTTCTTTCAGGAAAACTTCCACTGGCTTCAGTGGAAATTTTGCTCAAGAAGGCAACAGATTTTGGCCGAGTTTGATGCCTGTTTTGTTACTCCTTAGTAAAGCAGGAAACTGTTCCATCAGAAAATGCTGATTCGATGAAACTGACATATTCCACAGGCATGTGTTTCGTAGGTTCATAGGGCTTGTCTACATGGTGGGGTAATGTGCTCTATAGAGCTGTGATTTCTTACAGACGCTAACCTGTTGCACATTAATTGGTCCATGTAGACCCTACTGGTGTGCTTTAACATGGTGCTGTTTAAACAGTACTACATTAAAGAACACCAACAGGGTCAACACAGACCAATGAATGTGCAACACATTAGTGTGTTTAGAAATCACAGCCTCTTGGGATGCACTATCCCACTGTATAGACAAGCCTAGAAAGGGCCACTGTGGTCATCTAGCTGACCTCCTCTATAACACAGGCCAGAGAACTTCCTCGAAATAACTCAGAACATATTTTTTTAGGAAAACATCTAACCTTGATTTAAAAATGGCCAGTGATGGAGAACCCACCCCAACCCATTGTAGTTACTCTCACTGTTAAACACGCACACCTGATTTGCAGCCTGAATTTATCTAGCTTCAACTTCCAGCCATTAGATCATGTTAGACCTTTCTCTGCTGACTGAGGAATCTGCTATTATCCAATTTCTGTTCCCCATACAGGCACTTACAGACTGATTAAGTCATCCCTGAACACTGTCTTTGTTCAACTCAATGGAGTGAGCCCCTTGAGTCTATTGCTAAAAGGCAGATTTTCCAATCCTGTTGTCATGCTTGTGGCTCTTCTCTGTACTGTGCTGATTCTGCCAAAGCTTTGGATGGTTTCCTGCCAGCTCACCTGCTCATCTCATCCTAAGCCAGAATTTCCTGGCCTACTATGCCTTCCAGGTTCCTGGCGGGCTTCCACAGAAGTGGGATTCCCAGGCTTCGTGGTTCACAAAGTTCCCAGGCTCTCGATCTGCCCATCTGCCAGACTGCCAGGTTCACTGGCTGGCCCATGCCCTGGGTTCCCCAGCAACCTGCCTGTCCTGCTCCTCTGGGGTCTGCCTAGCTGCCTGCTTCCCTGGGCAGCCATGCAGATGGCAAACCAAAGTATAGTTTCATTCTTTGTGTAAATGGAATTGTTCTGGAAATCCCATCCCAGGAAAATAATGGTGTTGGACTTTTCATCCTGATTTGGGATGATTTAAAAATAAATAAATCACAAAACACATTTTCATATTCAGCACCTTTGTTACAATCTCTGCAGACCTTAATGTACAGGAAGACTGATTTCCCCTCCCTCCCCTAGATGCAATCACTCCAGTGAGGGCTTTGGAAATTAGCAGGGTA
>NW_020664588.1:2615609-2694103 GCF_002925995.2 Terrapene triunguis
TGTAAGCCATCAAAGCACAAGAATTTGATTACTCCCCGCACATCCATGAAGAGGGGACGTGCAGAAGCGCTCGTCCCGTCAGCTTGGAGTCTAGGGAGACGGGAATAAGAGTCCCCAACCAGAAGGAATTAGGGTCTTTTTATGTTGTTTGGACTCCAAGGGACAAAAATTCTGTCTGGAGTGGCTCATGAGTGAGAATACCAACTTCAGGAAAGACTGTTAAGAAGCAGGGCACAAACCCCACTCCTCAGGCACTGTAACAGCCTTAACATGGAGTTACAGACAATCTCCTTGGGCACTCCAATCTATCTTCCCACCCTGTCTCTGTGATAGATGTTCACTTTACACCAAAGATCACAAATTATTCAGGTTACTCACAATCCCAAAAGACCAGTAACTTACCCCAGGTCAATTTGCACCTGAAATCTCACACCAAAGACAACGCTTGTAGCCAATCCTATAGTAAACTAACTATGGATTTTTTAACTAAGAAAAAGAAATGAGAGTTATTTACAAGGTTAAAATAGATAAACATATACACACAAATGAGTTTCAGTCTTAGGTTTCCGATAGTGATAGAGCTGCTGAAATATGCCAGCTCTATATGCCCTTTAGGGCTAACCCACATTAATCCTGGAGATCTCTTGTTTATGTTTAGGAATGTTTATGTGTTGGTTTACAAACCTGCTTAAAGTTCTGGTCTCTATTCTGATTGGCTGCTGGAGGAACGGCAGTAATTTACCATCCAGCCAAAGACCATCAGATATTCAAATGGCGAAGCATTATTCTAGCATCACTCTGTCCCGGGGAAAGATGGGGGCTCACATCTGCTCCTACTGAAGTGAAGGCAACAGGAACGTTGTCTAGCAGGCTCAAAGCTAGACAGACCTTCTCTAGTGTCCCAAAGCTCTTTCTTATAAAAAGAGCTAGGCAAACTTGTTCAGGAAAATAGTTTATTTGCTGAAAAATGCAGTTTTGATCAACCCAAAATGATCTGAAAATTTGACATGAAGCGTGTAAATCTATTTGGTACAAACTTTTTTTTTCAGGACTTGGATGCCAGTCACATAAGGGCTGGAGGAGGAGCCACTATCATCCTTACTGTTTAGCTGTGTACACACCCCCAAAAGAAAATGTTTCAGATGGAGCGATTTTTTCGGCACCGAGAGCAAACTGAAAAATCAGTTATTCCCCCAACTCTTACAATCCGTCCAACTGGTACGCAGTACGTCTGCAGTGCTAGAAGGTGCTGGAGCAGGATGTCATGGGCTGATCTCCGATGCACTGCTCTACAGCCAAAATGCTTCTGAAATAAATGTAGTCAAACTTTACTAATTCTGGGTCACTGAGAAGGAAAATGATGCTTAAAATTGTTGATTGGCTCTAGTTTTCAAGATATGCTATTGGGTCAGTATATACGACCCTTGACTTGGGAATGGCGGAGGATAAGTGAGTTATAAAGGGAAGGGATCTCAATTTAAACCAGAAATGACTAAAATACACCTTTGACTGGATCTATGAATAAATCTATGACTGGGTTTGGACAGTACTTGCTTTTTAGGCAAAACAATGAATGATGCAATCTGAAGCTGGTATTGCGTCATACATGATATGAATTGCATCATGTTGTTCCTAGAAGTCATGGATGAGGCAATCATAACGAAGCTTACATCACTCTGCTGAACAAATTGCCCTATATCAGCTCTAGAAATCATACAGTGTCGTGCTCTCTTATTTGTCAGTGTTTGATTTTGCAAAGGGACACATTTCTGTTTAGCCAAAGTGAGCAGAGATGCCTCATACTTGTGTGAACAGTGCAGATAACTTCTGCTATGATTGTGGTGAAGTGACTTTTGCATCACAAAAGCGCAGTATAACCACTATGGTTAAGAAAGCCTATCACCTTTATTTTGGCTGCAAAATTGGAGATCAGGACAAGAGGTGGGCCCCACACATATGCTGCAACACTTGTGCAGCAAATCTTCGCCAGTGGTTGAACAGGAAAGGAAATCTATGCCTTTTGCAGTGCCAATGATTTGGAGAGAGCCAACAGATCATACCAGCAATTGTTACTTCTGCATGGTGCCTCCAGTTGGGAACGGTGTGTCAAAGAAGAAAAAGTGGACTGTGCGTTATCCAAACATTCCATCAGCTATACGCCCAGTACCCCACGGAGGAGGACTGCCGGTTCCTGATGCACCAGAATCATTCTCACTTGAGTCAGACGAGGAAGAGGATGAAACTTCTGGTCCTGAACCATCAATGTCACAGGACCCACATTTTCTCCCATCCTCCTCCTCTGAACCACACCTCATAACACAAGGTGAACTGAATGACCTTGTCAGGGATTTGGAACTACCCAAGAGTAAGGCAGAGCTGTTGGGCTCCAGACTACAGCAGTGGACTCTCCTGGCAGGTGATGTTAGGGTTTCCATGTTCCGTGACCGTCAAAAGGATCTTGTCCCATTCTTCTTTATGGAAGGTGATCTTGTAGCCTGCAACAACATCAATGGTGTGATGGCAGCCCTCAACATCATTCACGATCCAGATGAGTGGAGACTGTTCACTGATTCATCGAAGACGAGTCTTAAAGCTGTTTTACTGCATAATGGCAATGTTTTGCCATCAATTCCAGTTGGTCATGCAGTCCATATGAAGGAAACCTATGACAACATGAAACAACTTTTGAGGTGCATAAACTATGACCAACATCAGTGGCAGCTTTGTAGCGATTTGAAGGTTGTTGCTCTCTTGCTTGGTCTGCAGACTGGATACACAAAGTACTGCTGTTTTCTCTGCGAATGGGATAGTAGTGCAAGAGATTCCCACTACATCAAGAAAGATTGGCCACTCCGACAGTCATTGGAGCCTGGGAGGAAAAGTGTTCAGCATTCACCACTTGTTGAATCAAGGAAGATTTTGTTACCACCCTTACACATCAAGCTGGGTCTGATGAAGAACTTTGTCAAGGACATTGACAAAACACAAGCAGCTTTCAAGTACCTCTGTGGAAAATTTCCAAGGTTAAGTGAAGCTAAGATAAAGAAAGGTGTCTTTGTTGGTCCTCAGATTCGTGAACTTCTTCGAGATGATGCATTTGACCATGCACTGCGTGGCAAGGAAAAGACGGCATGGAAAGCCTTCCAGTTAGTGGCAATAAATTTTCTCGGAAACAACAAGGCAGACAACTACAGGTTGTTGGTGGAAAACCTCCTCAAGGCATACAAAAGCGTTGGTTGCAACATGTCACTAAAGATACATTTTTTTGCACTCTCATCTAGATTTTTTCCACCGAACTGCGCAGCAGTGAGCGACGAGCACGGCAAGCGATTTCACCAGGACATTGCAACAATGGAGAAATGCTATCAGGGCAAATGGAGCCCATCAATGCTTGCAGACTATTGCTGGACAGTGACAAGAGATGCTCCATTTAATTAATACAAGAGACAAGCCAAGAAGCGCCGAGTAGACACTGAATAGGACTAAACTATGTACAGAATAGTTTTTTGCCTTTTGTTTCATAATATATTTTATTTATATAACCCTTTTGCTGATTTTTAAAGTGTTACATAAACAGGACAGGTGAAAGATTATCATGTAAAGCAACCATAAACACACGAAAAGACCTAGGTTTACAATTTATGATTAAAACTCTACTATCTACACAATATACATAGACATAAAATGTAAAAACTTAAATATCTTAGAAACAGTAGCCAATCAGTTGTTTTAATTGTCATATTTGAATTCAGCCCATCAAAATACATAATAAATAGCACATTTGATCTCTGAAGCAGACGACTTCTCAAAAATTGTAGACCAGTGTGACATATTCCATTCTGTTAAAGCAGGTTTCTTTTTAAGGTAAACCACAATACATTGGCTTTTTTGTTTTATTTCATAGAGTTCTATTTTATTGGACAGAGACATTCTGTGCATCCTCATAAGAGGATTTTAGTAACTAGTTTAGTAACTCTGCAGCTGATTTATTTGACTATTATGGAGCAGCTACTGCTACATAATACATCGACCTTTCTACTGGGGAATAGGATTTTCAGCCCTTCCCACTCACTTAACTTTCCCCAAAAGAAACCAATCCTGAAACGTGACAGGCCACATCTCATCCACGGCTGGTGGTTTCTGGGAAGTTTGGAAAGGATTAAGAAAAGGGGTTGCAGCGTTATGGGGTCTCAGAAAGTTCCCTGTTGATGTTTTACTAATTTCCCTGGGCTCATCACTGCTGATAGTGCTGCAGAGTGTGGCGGGGCCCAGGCGAATACTCTAACCAAGGTCGATAAAGCAGCCAGTGCTGCTGTTCTCGGAGCTCCGGTGTCAGCTGTGCTGTAGCCCTGGAATTTGAGTTTCCTGCCAGTTAGCCCAGAATTTGACAGCACTGCAGTCAGCCATTTTGTATGTTCAGCCACTGCCAGCTGAAACCCAAACATCACATAGCTATAAATAATCTTAGGCACTGAACGGCAAGGCAGTGCGCCTGCCTGTTTGCAGTGTTGCTATCGGAATGGGAGGCTGGGACAGGGAGTTACGGTTCCATGAAAACAGAAGGAATGTTTGGACAGACGATCTCGGTTTTGGGCACTTCTGACATGTAAATTTATTATGATGATTAGAAATGCTTTGCTGATAAGGAGAATAATGAATTGTTATTGGCTGTTGCTAGGGAAATTGTTACACTATTAGGGGCTATTATGAGTTATGTGCTTTGATTGGAGACAATTTAGAAAAAGTTTAGTTAGAAAGTGTACTTTGGAGCAGTCCGAGGAAGCTTTCTTTGGACAAGGATCTGACATCTAAGTTCCCCAGAAGCTAGATTGAAGGCGGGGCCCCCCCAGAAGCCTGACTGTTGATTCCTCAAAACCATGCAAGACTTTTGGGGTAACTATAAATGTTTGAAATGCTCTGAACCTACTGCTTCAGCATGCATGTGGATGTGGATGCACACGCTTGAGACCTAATAAAAAGTAGTTTTAGGTAAAACCACTCTGATTTATATCAATCATATATCAGACGGCGGAGCTGTGCCCCCATTAATTTATTCCTGACACCGCCTGGAGAGAAAGTTCAATTGCCTCTGCTTTGGGTTCTGAAACCCTGGGTAACTGCGCTAGCAGACAGTGCAGCATGTTAATTCAGCAGATCTCCATGTTATTCACAAGAAAGACCACAGACACTGTTTGGTGCCGAAAGCGCCTGGCCAGGTTTACTGCTGACAAAGCACGGTACTAGCGCCCCATAGGCGCTACAGCTCCACTAACACACACGCCTGTGACAATGTTATGGGGTCAGTCAGGACACCAGGATCCTGTCACCTAGATTAGCCTAAAGTAGCCCCTTCGATAAACTTCTCCGTTTATACACTGAAACAAATAAGCTACGTATCACACTCCAGACATTGTTAGTTACCACCCTATCCTCGTACCTGCTAGTTTGAAGAAAACATCCTTAGCCATTATCTTGGCATCCCATCTTATCTTACAGGGGATCAGTGTGTTCCTGCACCATCTCTTGGGAATTTGTTTATGGAATTACTTGAGAGATCACTATGTTTTGTACCATCCTCTCTGGTCAGACATGGGCTCACTTCATGTTAGCAAATACCTAGTGTGTTATTTTGCCCAGGCCAGGCCTACTCTGGTTCACAGTCTTCGGTTCACACTGTTAGTTATGCCTAGGGCTCCAGCAAGGCCTACTGTCACATCTCCTGTACAGGGGGGGGAGGAAGATCCGGGGGATGCAAGGGCACACAGAAAAATAGGAGAATGAGGAGGGATGGAGGGGGAGATAAGGATTGCAACACTCTTTCCTCTCCACTAGTATCTCAGGAAGATGTTAAACAGCCGCTACTGACGTTAGACATTTTAAAATCAGCAGGTCCAGGTAACTTGCATCCAAGAACGTTAAAAGAGCTGGCTGAGGAGCTCACTGCACCATAAATGTTGATTTTCAGTAAGTCTTGGAACACTGGGGAAGTTCCAGAGAACTGGAAGAAAGCTAATGTTGGGCCAATATCTAAAAAAGGTAAAGAGGATGACTCGGGTAATTAGAGGCCTGTCACATGGACATCGATCCAAAGCAAGATAATGGAGGGGCTGATATGGGACTGAATTAAGGTGGTTAATAAAATTAATGTTCATCGATATGAGTTTATGGAAAATAGATCCTGTCAAATGAACAATATTTTTTTGATTGGATTAAATGTGTGGTTGATAAAAGTAATAGTGTTGCTATAATATACTTACACTGCTGTAAGGCATTTGAGATGGTATCGCATGCCATTTTGATTAAAAACCTAGAAGGATATAAAATTCATGTGACACATTAAATGGATTTAAACTGCTAACTGATAGGTCTCAAAATGTAACCGTAAACAGGGAAATATCATCAAGTAGGTATTTTTCTACTGAGGTCCTTTAAGGGTAATTTTTTCACTTTGTCCTATTTAACATTCTTTATTAATAACCTGGAAGAAAACATCACTGATAAAGTTTGCAGACAATAAAAAAGTTAGAGGAGCGGTAAATAATGAAGAGGTCACTGACAGAGAGGGATCTGGATCTCTTGGTAAGCTGGGCACAGGCAAACAATATTCATTTTAACATGGCTAAATGTAAATGTATACGTCTAGGAACAAAGAACGTAGGAGATACTTACAGAATGGAAAACTTAACCTTGCAAAGCAGTGACTCTGAAAAAGATTTGTGCAGGGGGATAGGAAAATCAGCTACTGAACATGAGCTACCCGGGCGACATTGCGGCCAAAAGAGCTAACGCGACCCTTGGGTGCATGAAGAGGAGAATCTCGAGTAGGAACAGGGAGGTTATTTTACCTCTGCATTTGGCACTGGTGTGACTGCTACTGGAATACCGTGGCCAGTTTTTTAAATGCAAACTTCTAGCACTTGAAGTTTTATATGTACAAAACGTCAACTAATGCTAGAAGTTTTCAGTGTTAGTAAAAGGATCCCATTATGCACTGCCCCATATCCTATGCAGGTAGAATTGGCCCTAGATTAGCCACAGCATAGGAATGGGTAAAGTCTAAAAGAGGGAGCCCCACCCACTTAAACTGTGTCAGAATGGGGTGCCATTAACACAGACTTTGTTTGCCAGGTGGGTATAAAATTTTTGTTGGCATTAAAAAAAAAAAAAAAGAAACCATACAAGGAAATCCCCAAACAAAAAACTTTGCTGGACAAAGAATTAATGTTTAAATTATAGAAGGCTTTTTGTAAAGGCAGTGGGGATGTCACTAAAACACACTTTGAAATATGAAGGGCTCAGTTTGTGAGACAATGAAGTGAATCTACACTTTTAGCACCAGTAAGCAGGATTCTATGTACATTTCATTGCTGCGAACGATGCCATGTATAAATGCGAGTGAAACCAATCACTTACCAAAAATGGGATTCTTTCATGGGTTAATAATCGCTAAACTAATTAAAACAATTTTATATACTATATATCTACATTCACAAGCAAATTATCTCTTTTCTTGGCATGGTTGAAATTGATGTTTTGAGCCAGCACCAGCAGCTTCTCCAACTTTTCTTTTTCTTTGCACCCAGGGAGCTGTGATGTCTTAGAATAAGTGTTATAGCTATCACTTTTACAACCGGAAGCCACAAACCATAATATGCTGCTGTCTGGAATTCAGAGAGAGAATGTGTTAAGGAAATTCTAGGGGGGTAAAGCTCAGAAATTTCACATTTTGTTAAAGCAAAAATGAAAGGACCATTTACTACCTTCAAATCTGTTTGCAACAGTGCAATCTAAATGTAAGTGGGAGAATGGTCCCGCTATTGTGGGGAACTTTCCTGGCTTATACAGTACCCTGGTGAAGTGGGGTAGCAAAGGGATCTGAGTCCTCACTCCCACTTCCTTTACCCAGAGGCCTGCCTGCCCTTGAGGATTCCCCTTCCACTCTCCTGCCTGGCAGAGTGCTTGTAACCCTGACAAGGCTGGGCCCAGGATTCCTGGGGGGCTCGACGCCCAACCTTGTCGTGGTCACTTAGGGGAGGGGCTAGGGTGTTTCCACTCCGGGGTGCTCTCTGCACTGGATGCTTCCCTGACCCACTGATCATTATATACAGTTAAAAGAAAATACAATTTATTAATCAGCAATCAGTTTAAAAAGGAATAGAGAAAACTGGGAAAGGTGAAAGGAAAACCCGTCACCCTGCTCTGTGGCCCGGGGACGTCACAACCAGCATCTCCGGGATGCCAGGGAAGTTCAGTCTGTTCCTCACACATCCCAGGCCCCTGCCCAGGCCCTGGCTGTGCTGCAGAGACGCTGCGGGTAGGACACTTGCTCTGGTGGTGGCCACACGCTCTCAGGCTCTCGGTGGCAGGACCCTTCTTCCCAGCAACGCCCCCGCCCCATCGGGGTTACGATCCCCCTCCAAATCTGGCCTGCAGGGCCTCTTGGTTGGGGGGCATCTCCCACTGCCCAGGGTCCCCCCCATCGCTCTCCCCAGCTGCTCACCACACCCAGCTCCGGACTGCTCCAGCTCCACCTCTCTGCCCAGCCCCAGCTCCACTCGGCCTCAGCACGGCTGCAGCTGCTGCTCTGTCTCCAGCTCCCTGGGCGGCTTCTCTGTCCCCTCTGGCTGGCCCGGCTCTGCTCCCCAGCCCAGCTCCGGCCCCTGCTCTCTCCTTAGCTCAGCCCCACTTGGTCTGACCCAGGCAATTCCAGCTCACACGGAGGGTGGGACCCCCTGGCCCCCTGTCAATCAGGCTGATCTGGAGCATTGGCCTCTCCCCATTGTTCCTGGGGACTGTCAGTCTCAGGGTCTTGATTTCGCATCGACCCTTCCCCTTTCTCTTGGTACTGGGAGCTAGCAACCAAAACACCCCCACCGAGTTTTAGTAAAGGGCCAACAAGTCCCCTTACATAAACAGGAGCTGACCACTGCTTTGGGTGTGAAATTCTAAACTGGTCTTACAGCAGAGCTTGGCTTCAGCTCGACAGAGGGAAACGAGGCTGTTCACGAAGTAAGCCTGTCCGCAGGGTTTTCGTTTGCCTCTCCATTCCTGGAAGAATCTGGAGCACTCCATTACCCGGAAAGCTTTATCAGCTTTAGAGTGCAACAACATGAACAATGCAGCCCTATGGGGTAGAACAACTTCAGGAACCAGATAAGGCCAAGGATACAACAAGCAGCAAATGAAGAACTGATATCTACTCCATCAGGGCTTTCACAAAATTACAGTAAATTACACCTTTGGCTATTATTGGTGGCCAGAACAGCATTCAGAAAGAATGTTTTCTTTTGAGATCTTGCCTAGCTACATCAGCTGGCTTTGAACACACAAATGACAATCATTGATTCAGACCCTATCAGGGCCGTAAATAAGTTGCCTGTATTTAAAAGGTTCTTTCGATCTCTCTGTGCAGGACTTTGAAACACAGCCCACTGAGGGATGAGCTAACAGAGATTGCAGTGCAGCATTGACCAATCAGACAAAGATTCGGTTTTCTATTAATCAGAGCGGTACGAGGCAGGTTTCAGTTATTGGTTTATGTGTTTTAGCCAGTCAGCATCAGAGCCCTCACTAGACGTTTTCATGCCCTAGGCAGCCCATGGGGCGGACGGTCTCAGCCCAGAGAAAGGTTTGTACAGAGGAGTTTGCTGGACTAGACCGGAGCTTTGATGGTGTGGCAACGCTTGATCTGGGTCCTGTTGCTCCTCAAGCTATTCGTGTGCAAGGGGGGCACAGCAAGAGAAGGAGAGAACAAGCCACAGGTACCCCCGCTAGGGAGCCACCCTTAAAGCCAGTTTGGCTCACAAAATGAGGAGGCAGATCCACCTACGGAGCTGTCTGTGCTTGGAGAAGGGGCAGGGTTCCGATCTCAGCAGAGACTTCTTGGTCTGAGACTCTTAATCAAGCAGGGCCACAAAATTTCTGTGCTAAGGATCTTGAGGGCCAGCTCTGTAGCAAAACAAAACTGGATGCCCCGATCCCAGGGTGAGAGGCTCAGTATAAAACCCTGGACAAACCAACCCTTCCTGTTTCCCCACAAGAGAGTGTAGAAATTCTGTAGGTATCTGTTACCCTTATATCTGCAATTGTTTTTCCTCACATGCATTCCCACTCATAATGGTGCCACCCGGCCACTTGCCCGATACCTCCAGCTGTGTGGTAACACCTCCCCAGAAATGCTACCAAGTGAAATGTGCTAGCCCTAGGCTGGCTGCCCCCAGGGATGACACAAACACAGGCCTCTACAAAATGGTTTCCTTTGAAGTGGCAGAAAGACAGCAGAGAGCTTGCTGCTAGCCAGTGGTTTTATTCAGGATAATACAATGGTTTCTGTCCTGGGCTGAGAATAACAAGCACAGAAATAGCAGTCTGAATATGCAAACACATTCCACCATCAGACTATACACCCACCACATCCAGCTCTCACTGGACACCATATCCTGGTCAAAACACTATTGTCCATACAGAGCATTCACATTGCTTTAGCAGAGACATAAGATTAAAGGACCCCAGTTGTGTTTTATATTGGATTTACCCACTAACTCCGCTAAGTTCTTAGTTTAGGTGGCACTTGCTGGCATTCTGTAATCATTTCAGGACATTGAGAACACTGGGCACTTTTAAACCTGGATGTTGCTCTGAGAGAACAGAAGAATCCTATGGGTATAACAGTTTGTAAAGGTAAAACCAAAGCCCTTGGGAAAAAAAAACACAAGATGCTAATTTACTGAACATTCTGTACTAGTTATATTGCTCTATTAATTATTGCAAGATTACTAAGGAAAACTAGAATGTTATAGGGCATGGATAACTCTTGTAGACTGAAGAGTTAAGGAAAAATTCATAGTAAGAAAATATCTCGTTGGTAAATAAGTAACATTGACAGACATATTTCTGTAATGCTGATCTATTATTTATAGCTTCTCTAAGAAGCCACTGTTTAAGTATTTCTAAGCAGTTCTTGTTAAGATACCATATCAAATGCACATTAAGAGCTTAGAAAGCTCAGTTTTTTTCATAATAGTTGAAGGACAGAACTGTCAGAACTGTTAGAGATCCTGTTGAATTCTGATTTTCGGTTATAACCATAAGGAGTGGGTATCCTTGTGTTCTCACGGGCTTGTAATGCACTGGACGAGATTTCAGGCGTCTTTCCTAAGGAATGTGCTTGAAAATTATGCATGTTCATTTCACACATCTGGACGAGAACACAAAACTGTCAAATGGAGACCAATAAAGTCACTAGGCCACATGCTGTTGAACTTACTAACGATTCAGTAGAAGCTCAAGTACCTAGAAGATATCCACTGCTTGTTGACCAAGAGGTACAGTGAGCCCAATTCAGCAAAGCACTGTCGGTGCAACATCATTTAGGTTCTTTTTAAAATCTCATCCTCAATCACATGCTTAGTATTATCCTTATTAAGTCCATTCCTATAAAGCAAAGAACTTTAGTGTCACTGATTCCAAAGGGATCTATGTACCTGCTTAACTCCTTTGGGGAGTCAGGCCCCAGTTCTATACACGTAGACAATGGTAAATAACACTCATTATATCCTATTACCAGAATGCCTAGACGAGTTTGAGGTGGGAGCACCAAACTCAGTCCAGAAATTGCAGCTATTTACACAAAAATTGTACTCCATCCTTCCTCTATCCACCTTCTCTGCCGTAAGTAAGCAGAGAGGTGCACCTTTTGTTAGTTTTTCTTACTCAGTATTGTAAGCGTCTCCTGTTGCAACAATCACACAAGGCTCTACTGATGTCCAAACTGAACCAGGAGGAGCGAGCTGAAAATCGTAATCATGCATGCAGATGATCCAAGTGCTGACTAGTTTCCACATCATATTATGCTGGATCATCCTTCCTAGAAACACTAGTTAGCTATGCTGAGCCTGATTTGGACGGTGGCGTCTCTGTACATGGAAAGACTTTGTAGATGCAAGTGATTGGCATCCCACAACCTTTGTCAGCAACCGACGGCAGGCATGAATTGCACCACATACATGCTAAAATTAACAGGTGAAAAATTATAAACCATGTATTTCAAGTACAAAATAATGACTCCCTCCCCCTCTCCCCCCCGAAGCCAGGCCTGTGCCTGGACTTACATTGCTATTTATTTGCAGAAACAACTTTTCATTCAGATAAATATTGACTGTCTGAAAATCCGACTGTGTGTGTGTGTTCATCTTTATGCTAATGAACCAGTCTCCAAAAAAAGGAGCAAAAGCCCACAGTGGGACAACTGATTACAGTTTGCACTTGTGATTAATGATGAAAATAAAACTATTCTAAGATTATCTTATGGACACAATTTTTCCTCTGCTAGGTAGCCACAATCCAGACGCATGCAACTTCTGTGACATGAATCTTCCTAATAAAATAGTTCTATCTGGCACCAAAACATAGTGAAACTACAGTGCTTAAAAAAATATGTACCAAACCCAGTCTACTTCTTAAACCTGTAATCTGAATGAGCTAGACAACCTTTCCGGGGAACTCAGTTCCTTTTATGTTCTGCTTTTAGAGGATATTCCGCATGGCTGGCACTTGAAAGAGGAATTTGTTTTACACATTAAATTCACACATAAAGCCTATTACTGCTTCTGATCCATGGAGCAGAAAGCGTAACCCATAATTTTCATCACTTACGTATCACAGGCACTTCCAGGTGTACACAGTTTTGGTCAAGTCTGTTCTAATTGTTCACCCAATTTTCATCCTCCCCACAGTTACAATGCTTTCAGCAGTCTGGCCGAGCTTCCAACCACACTACTAGAAATGGTTTCCTGTCCTATAGACATACACTTGCCGTTTTGATTTACGGTGTTTTGATTTTCATACAAGAAAGTCCAAAATAAATAAATACAAATCGAAAAATGCTGGCCCAATTAGGAAATACAGGCTGAAAAGCCATTAAGAAGCTTTTAATTAACAGGAGTTATCTGTAGCTCCTCAGTCTTAAAAAAATTGTATCTAGAATCAAAATTATAAGTGAAAAGCCCCAGCACAAGAATAATTCTCGCGCCTCCACCCAGCAAAATCAGATACAGGTCTGTCTCATCTTACGCGCATTTAACATGCGCGATTTCAACTTTACGCGGTCGGCAAAAACAAAAAAAACAAAAACAAAAAAAAAAGAGAAAAACAACAATTTCAATACTATACCTGTAGTGCGGGCGATTTCGCCCGCCATTGAACTCAATGGGGTTTTGGCTATACGCGGTTTTCGCTTGACGCGGTAACCGCGGAACGGAACGCCCGCGTAAAATGAGACAGACCTGTATGTCTTAACAGGGAAGGTCTCTCTGAATGACTGTATCCTCTTCCCCCCATCCACACACACAGTTTATTCTATGTTCTCCTCTCCTGCTACATTTCACCAACATCTGTCCCAATGGGAGAAGTGTAAAATACAGCATAAAATCTCGAACAGAAATACAGAAAGAAACAATGTCATAAACGCAGGTATTGCTTGAAAAAGCTCAAACACTGGTTCAAAGAGCCGGCCGTGAAGAGTGAATATTTACCCTGTCACGTGTGACCCAGGTGAAGTATTAACGGAACTCTTCCTTTCTGCCTCACAGGCCCCTGGACTGTAGCTGTGTCTCTTTCTGCCTCTCAGAGAGGGAGCCGCCCTTTGCGTGAGTGGGTGGCTCAGCTCATTGTTACGAGAGACGTAGATCTGACAATGCACAGCCATATTGTGCACGTAGACCCATGAGCTGGAAGGGAGGCTACCACAGAGTCAGAAAAGCTGCCTGTGGCTCTAGCAGACAGGATAACAGCAGCTGCCAGGGCAGTTTTACTGAGCTACAGAAAGTGAAAGGATGGATTCATGAGAAGGGGCGGGGCAGGGAGTCTGGAAAACTGACCTTGGTCTGGGTGCCCATGTTTTTAACTTTGTTGCGGAAGCTGCTTTGCTGATGAGAATAATGAATTAGTATTGGCTGTTGCTAGGGCAATTGTTAGCCGGCTAGAGGCGGTTATGGGCTACGTGGTTTATCCATAAAAAGTTCAGTTAGAGAGTGCACTTTCGAGAAGTTTGGATTTTTTGCAAGCAACCAGTCACTGACATGAAACTCCCCAGCAGAGCGGAGGAAGGCTAGCCACTGGAACCCTGCTACTGAATCACTCAACAGCACCTCAGACTTTGGGTAACTATATTCCGGGGTGCTCTAGACCAAGTGCTATTTTGGTGTGTGCGTTGTGCTTAATAAAAACAAGGATTTGGCGGCAGAAGCACCCTTGTGCGTACCAATCATTTATCAGTTAGAGGTGCTCTGTCCCATGCTAATTTATTTCCTGACACCGCCTGGAAAACAGATTACTTACCATAGCTTGGGTTCAGATAAGCCTGGGTAACATCATCTGTGCCTAGCTTAGTCCAGCTCCCCAGGTGATGGGAATGAGTCCAGGAGTCACTTGCTGAGAGCCTACCGCTCAGAACCAGGCCTGCTGTGAACTCTAATGGCAGCTGGAGCTCAGGGAGAGACTCACGGGGTAGGAGAGATATGTGCGCTGCTCTACACAGACGCTCTCCCTAGCTCCCAAGCAGAAAGCCAAGGAGTGCATGCCTGCAGGGAGCAGAAGCCATCTTGCTGTGTTTTCATCTTTATGTTAATGAACCAGACTCCAAAAAAGGAACACAAACCCACAGCGGGACAACTGATTAAGAGGGGAAGAAGGGGAAACTGAGGCAGCAACAGGGCCTCACACTGGATCAGGTAAGGCCGTGCTTCACTGCCCAAGATGTATTGATTTCTCTAGTGAAATGTGCCCTGCTGAGAACACTTGGGGGGGCTAAGCCTGTGAGACAGAGGGTTCCCTGATGCCCAGGAAGTTGGGAAATGTGCCAAAGCACGTTGATTCCACATAAAAGAACACATTGTGCTTGCAAATAGAGAGCTAGAGCATCGCAGAAAGCTCTGCTCACACTGCCCAGTTCTGACGTTGCCAGAAGCAAGCTAACAAGGAAAACAAAAGGGAAGCCCCAGCGGCTGGGGTCTGTGTGCAAAAGCAGCACTCTGTTTGCTGTGCAGGTTATCATCAATATTACATTCGACGCATTAGTGAAACCCCACAGAACTGCAGTTGGCCCAGAATGTTTGAGCCATAGGCGTGAAATAGAGAGCAGCAACAGCAAAACGGTTTGGTATAAGAATCATTCTGATCTGCCACAAACCCAGGAAATTAAGAGGAAAGGAAATCTCCTCCTTTGTTCTCACAGCAGGCAAACTTTTAACATTAGTTCACTACAGAGACCAAAAAATATGAATCACTAATTTTGTTGGACATGAAGTTGAGAGATGAAAGGTGGAGATGAAAAGCCCTTTAAACAGGATTGCAAGATACCACAGAATGAGCACTCTCCCAGCAAAGAGAGAAAGTGGGACATGCTAGGGAAAATCATAGAACCGGCAGGGACCTCGAGAGGTCATCTTGTCCAGTCCCCTGCACTCGTGGAAGGACTAATTATCTAGACCATCCCTGATTTTCCAACCTGCTCTTAAAAATCTCCAATGATGGAGATTCCACAACCTCCCTAGGCAATTTATTCCAGCGCTTAACCACCCTGACAGTTAGGAAGTTTTTTCATAATGTCCAACCTAAACCTCCCTTGCTGCAATTTAAGACCATTGCTTCTTGTCCTATCCTCAGAGGTTAAGAAAAACAATTTTTCTTCTTCCTCCTTCTAACAACAGTTTTCAAGTATGTAAAAGGTTATGTCCCCTCTCAGTCTTCTCTTTTCCAGACTAAACAAATCCAATTTTTTCGATCTTCCCTCATAGGTCATGTTTTCTAGATCTTTAATCATTTGTGTTGCTCTTCTCTGGACTCTCTCCAATTTGTCCACATCCTTCCTGAAATGTGGTGCCCAGAACTGGACACAATACTCCAGTTGAGGCCTAATCAGTGCAGAGTAGAGTGGAAGAATGACTTCTCGTGTCTAGCTTACAACACTCCTGGCTAATACATCCCAGAATAATGTTTGCTTTTTTTGCAACAGCGTTACACTGTTGACTCATATTTAGCTTGTGGTCCACTATGACCCCCAGATCCCTTTCTGCAGTACTCCTTCCTAGGCAGTCATTTTCCATTTTGTATGTGTGCAACTGATTGCAGACAGCTGGGCAGTGATAAAAGGTGCATGGCTCCCCAAATGTGAAATTAAATCTCTCTGCCATCCATCTGGGCCCTGATAAAGCTCATATGAGATCTCCATTTTATTCTGCTTCAATTCACCACCGCAAAGCCCCTCACAGCCTCAATACCCCCAGAGGACAACAGAAGATACAGTCCCCATGGTGGAGCAGATCAATCCTGCTATTTAACGCAGGTGTCGGCAATGTTCGGCACGCGGCTCGCCAGGGTAAGCACCCTGGCGGGCCGGGCCAGTTTTATTTACCTGCTGACGTGGCAGGTTCGGCCGATCGCGGCCCCCACTGGCCGCGGTTCGCCGTCCCGGGCCAATGGGGGTGGTGAGAAGCTGTGGCCAGCACATCACTCACCCGCGCCGCTTCTCGCCGCCCCCATTGGCCTGGGACGGCGAACCGCGGCCAGTGGGGACTGCGATCGGCCGAACCTGCCGCGTCAGCAGGTAAATAAAACTGGCCCGGCCCGCCAGGGTGCTTACCCTGGCGAGCCACGTGCCTAACGTTGCCAACCCCTGATTTAACTGATTGGAGTGGTCCCCAGAGAATGGCTCGGTGAATTCCCAGGAGATGACTGTGCTGCCTCTCCATAGAGTATGCAGAGTGGGAAGAGCAGGTAATGACCAACTGACCCTCCCCAACTCACAGCCTGGAAAAAGGTCACTCCCTTATGGCTCTTCCGCCTGTGACCTGGGACCACCTGTTTTCTGGCATTCATCTACAACAGTCCTTATAAAGCAAGTTTTCTATCCCCAGAAAGCAGCAGCCGGAAAACAATGAGCACTCTTATGTTGACACTCTGGGATGAAATGACCAAGCAGGATGGGGTAGTCCTTTTCCACGTAACCACTGGAGAAGGGGAGAGAGGTTCTTACTTCCCTACGCTTCCTTCCAAGGCAACCCTAAGACCGATAAACCGCTTGGGACAGAAATTGCAGCTAGCAGGGCAGCGGTTGTCTTCTCGTCATGTACCTGCACAGCACCTTCCACAAAGTCTGGGGTGCCCCCGACATGCCATAACACCAGTCATAGTCAAACCTCCACGGGGTGGTATTAGACACAGAAAGGCTGGGTCAGTGAACAGCTGTGAAGATCCCTGGCTACTAAACTGATCTATGCAACATATTTGTGGGAGATAGTCTCTATGTGAAGAGCTCAGGCAGATTGTCATAACTTTGTTTAATGCAGCACCTTGGTATGAAAAGTGAGAGAGCTCTCATCTCTCTTTGGCCTAGAGAAAAGGCAAGAATTGTCTCTGGTCCTCAGAGTGGTATCAGCGTGACAGAGAGGGTTAAGAACCCTGAACACTTAAGACTCCATCATTTCTGCACCTGCCTCTAGGTCAGTAGTTCTCATTTACCATTGTGGGCCACATATGCAGCTCTCTGTGTTGTGGGCCACATCCACACACTATATATACTACCTGTATGGCCTTGAGGATGTCGGGGGTTGAGAACCACTGCTCTAGCCTCATATCTCATTATTAAGGGTGGGGAAATGGGACGTATCTATTCCGATACAGACTTAGACGATTCTGCTAATATTTTAATCTTGTCTACATCTTCCTCTCTTCCCCACCCCACCTGTTCCTCCGTGACAAGTAGAATAATCGAATGATGAACATTTTGAAGATTAATTTCTCATTCCGATTTGGGATGGGGACACTTCAAAAATCTATTTTTCCGGGGACGTGAAAACATTTTCCAGCCCAGCTCCACTCTCAAGCACTAAGAAACTGATTAAATAGATTCCAAGACCAGACGGGACCCTTGTCATCATTTAGTCTGAGCTCCTGTATCGCACCGGCCATAGGACTTCCCCAGAATCATTCCTTTCTAACTAGAGAATATCTTTAAAAAAATCCCAATCTTGATTTAAAAATTGGTAATGGTGGAGAATCTGCCACGACCCTTGGTACATTGTGTCAATGGTTAATTACACTCACTGTTACAAATTTACACCTTATTTCCAGTCTGAATTTCACCCCTTAACCTTCTCTTTAATAAATACATAAATAGAGCTTCTTGAGTCTCACTATAAGGCATATTTTTTAACATTTTAATTGTTCCCACGGATCTTCTCTGAATGCTCTCCATTTACAATATCCTTCTTGAAATGCGGCACCAGACATGCGACACAGTATTCCAGCAGCAGTTCCACCAGCGCCAAATACAGAGGTAAAATAACATCTTTACTCCTAGTCAATCACTAGCGGACTAGATTCTGCTGTTCTTACTCATGCAGAGTAGCACTTTATCCCAGGACTAATTCCATTCAAATCAACCATCCCGGTCAACAGAATTGAGGTGACTATACACAAGATTTGCTTACAGGTATTTTATCTCCTAAATATTTAGAAAGAACACTAAAAATGGAATGCATCCTTCTACAATTCTCCACCTTGGGGGTCACAGACCTGGCAATGGGATGACCAGACAAGTACGGATCTCCAGCCTCATCATACTCTCAGCTCCTACAGCTGAATCCAACCATCCAGACAGACGACCGTGTGGGAAGCTCAGGAGGAGAATGCTCATTTTTCATTACTGTCTGAAAGTGTGTATTGAAAGTCCTATAGCTGCAGCTTTGGGAATATGGGACTTAATTCCTAGCATTTGCATTCCTCACAGGGCTGCTTGTAGCAGGGTACAGGGCTCTTTGATTTGGGATTGCTGCATTGTATTCTCTCAGCAAAGGCTTTTAAAGGATTCTGCATTAGTAAATTACAATGTTGTGGTGACTCATCATGAGAAATTACAGGGCTACCTGCTGTTGCAATGTAACATTACAACTGCAAGTAACCCCTGGAACTTCTAATACTGTCCACAACTGATTCCTGATTACTGCATTTTTTTCTCCCAAAATTCTCTGCTTTTCTCCAATTTCCCCACTCTCCACCCGTCTTCAATAAAATCACAAACAGGGAAGGGGCAGTTGCCAAATCTATTAATATGTCCTACAGTAGTACCAGATGCACCATAGATCACATTATGTTAGGGGCTGTAGCTACACGCAGTCAGACAGTCCCTGTCCTAAAGGTTTTCGGATCTAAACAGGTAAGACAGATCAAGGATGAGAGGAAGGGGGTATTGCTCTCTTCACTTTACAGGTGGAAAATGAGGCATAGGGTAGATTAAGGAGCTCTGATCCCCAGCTCCAACTCTGGCTCAACACTTGGGTCTGGCATTTGGCATGCGACTCCTGCTCTGGTCCTCAGTTTTTGATTCCTGGTTCTGACTCTGAGTCTACCCCAGTTCTGGTATTTGGCAATTCTTCTGGTTCTGACACCCATTTCTGTTCCCTGACCTGGACACACACTCCACCCACTAGACCTGACTCGTGCTCTGGCCACTAGGTCAGACCACTTATGTCCCAGTTCCTAACAAGTGGCTTGGATGCCCGAATGGAGGAGGTGGGCTTGTCACTAAACCGTGGTCCCCCCTTCGGCACTAGAACCACAAAAACAAGGTAACCAACTCCAGACCAAGAATCTAGTATTGCGGACCTGAGTGGCTCAGCTGGTAGTACAGATGTATCCCTCCATGAACAACTTGCTCACTCCCAGCAGAAGTAGCCACGCTTCCGGATCACAGAGATATTCCTTGTCCTATCTGGGGCACATGACTTACGAGGAGAGGCTGAGGGAACTGGGGTTATTTAGTCTGCAGAAGAGAAGAGTGAGGGGGGATTTGATAGCAGCTTTCAACTACCTGAAGGGGGGTTCCAAAGAGGATGGAGCTCGGCTGTTCTCAGGGGTGGCAGATGACAGAACAAGGAGCAATGGTCTCAAGTTGCAGTGGGAGAGGTCTAGGTTGGATATTAGGAAAAATTATTTCACCAGGAGGGCGGTGAAGCACTGGAATGGGTTACCTAGGGAGGTGGTGGAATCTCCTTCCTTAGAGGTTTTTAAGGCCTGGCTTGACAAAGCCCTGGCTGGGATGATTTAGTTGGGAATTGGTCCTGCTTTGAGCAGGGGGTTGGACTAGATGACCTCCTGAGGTCTCTTCCAACCCTAATCTTCTATGATTCTATCCAAGTGATCACCAGCAGTTATGGGGAATTTTGAACCAGTGCAATTTGCTTGTCTTACTCCATCCTCGCATATACCCCAGGAACCAAGCAAAAGTGGGAAGCATTGGACTGGGCTTTTGCCCTCTTGGAGCAAGGCAGACTGGGGTGCTTTCTGACAAGTCTTCTCTACTATATTCGACAACCCATATCAAGTCTATCACTGAAGTGGTGCTGTGGAAGCTTCGGCAAGGACAGGGCCCTGCCATCGCATACGCCGCTCACTTTTGGCAACGGGCAGCAGATACGGAATGGACCGAGGCAGCCCAATTACACTACATTTTATCAGCAATGAGATTATTTATTTAAATAAGTTATGAAGGCATGGTCAGAATTTTACCAGTAGCAGCTGGCCAACAAAACGCTGCCTTATGAGACTGATGATAGACTTACTCGAAGAAATACTAATTTTACAAATGCAATTATCGTTTTTCTCTCAGCCCTGGCCTCCCACCTGTCGATAATGAACAATTAGTAAAGGGTAAGGGTGTGTGTGTGTGTAGCCAAATGTGTATATTTTTTGTCATGTTTGAATGGAAATGTCTGTATTTACAGAGAGAATCTTCTTTTTCCCATATCTCCTTTATCAACCAATTTTGATAAAATTTGAAATGGAGTCAGTTTTTTCTTTTTTAGAGGCCCCTCACATTGCAAGGCCCCAAGCTGTATCTTAGTTAGTTTATGGCTTAATCTGGCCCAGACTATGTCAGAACCAAAGCCGGAGGCCTTTTGGGCCTATATCCAAGACAACCCGGCAAAGGGCTTTATCTGGTGATCCACCTACCCAGCATGGGCCCTGGTCCTTTTTATATAAAGGAAAGATGGAACACTATGCCTCAACGTAGCTTAACAAACTTTGAACAAGGTCACAGTCTGAAACCAGCATCCCTTGCCCATAACCTCGGAGCTGTTGGACAGAGTACAATCCTCCAATAACGTTACTAAATTAGATCTTTGCAGGGCATGTTATCTGGTGTGGATTCGAGAGGGGGACGACCCCCATGTCTGGTTTGTCCTTGAAAGATTACCGAAGTGTGGGCTATATGACAAGCTTGAAAAGTGCACATTTGACCAGCTATCCATTGAGTTCTCAGGGCATAACATCTCCCCTCAGGGTATCCAAATGGACCCTCACAAGTCTGAAGCAATTCACAACTGGTGGAACCCCAGGCATCCCAAGAGCAGTAGCACTTTCTGGGATTTGAAAACTTTTACCGAAGATTCACTTTGAATTTCTTAGGGCAAATCGCCCCCCTGTCCTCCCTTCTCCACAGGTCCATCATGTTTGCTTGGTCACCTGAAGCACAGCAAGCCTTTGATCAGGTCAA
This sequence comes from Terrapene triunguis, assembly GCF_002925995.2. NCBI lineage: Eukaryota > Metazoa > Chordata > Testudines > Emydidae > Terrapene > Terrapene triunguis. The sequence goes on from NW_020664588.1 coordinate 2,637,163, forward strand.
GATCACCTTCATGACAGCCCCCGTTTTGGCACACATGGACCCCAGTCACCCATTTGTGGTGGAGGTAGATGCTTCTAGCCTGCCTCTTGCTCCGGCTCTGTCCCACAGTTTGGTCCCAATCTATTACACACTTGCATGTATTATTCACATAAGCACAAACTGCTGAAAGGAATCACAAAATACTGGACAAAGAGGCTACTTGTTATTAAATCCGCTTTTGAAGAGTGACAACACTATTTGGAGGGGGCCCGAAACCCAGTACGTGTCTTCACTGACCATAAAAAATTTTGAATACCTTCAGAGGGCTCAGGTCCTAATCCCAAGACAAGGTCAGGTGGGCACTTTTCTTCTTCCACTTTGGCTTCAGTAGTTCATACCATCTGAGGACCAGAAATGGGAAGGCAGATGGCTTGTCATGTAATAGGGATTATCACCGAGGAAACGAGGACCTCAATCTGGAACTACCCCATGTCCTGAATCCTCAGAACGTCATCTACACCGGAACCTGCCTAGAAGTTATGATCCTCCTTCAGACAGCCATTCAGGAAGGTACCTCCACGGGAGACTCCACCTGAAAAGGGACTGGCTAAGATGCAACAATCCATGCAGGACAGGGTAACATATGTCAATGGGTGCATATAAATTCCACAGGGGCAAGCCCAGTTAGAAATACTATGTTTATGCCATGATGCTCCACTCACAGGCCATTTGGTCACTTCAAGATTTTTCGTACTATTGCCTTTTTTTCTGGTGGGCTGCTATGCATGCTGAAGTCTGGGCCTGCGTAGATCCTGTACCATATGTGCTTGTACTAAGACACCTCATGCGAAGACCCTGGGTGCCAGGATACCCCTAAAGACTGGCCAGACCCTGGATCTCAATCACTCTGTATGTCATTGTGGAGCTCCCAAGCTCCAAGGGCCACATCATAGTCCTCAAGGTCATAGACGAACATAGATGATTCATTTCATCCCCTGAGACAATCTACTTTTGGCTGAAGCAATGGCTCAGCTGCCGGTGACCCTCATTGTCCTCCTCTATGGGCTCCCAGACCAAATTACCTCTGAGGGCCACAGTTTGTCTCTTGCTTATGGTGTGAAAACACATTTAAGTTGCAACTTCTCCAGTCCCTCCACATTGTGGAAGCAGGGAAAGAAAGAGAGGGTTTAAATGCAGCCATTTAAGTGTCAGAGACAGACAAACTGTTGAGCTAAGTCTTAGCCTAATATGCCGAGACCTGTAGAAGCAGGGCTCACGTCAGAAGCGAGTGGAAAACAGCAGAATAGTCAGTTGACCTAACCTTGAGGTAACGATGTTTTGAGAAGAGAAAGTGAGAAAATACTGGAATAGATAGCAACTAGCCTAAATAAAATGCAGATGTTTTTAATTAATGCATGTCACAAAGAGGTATAAATGCTTGTGTGATTTTGCTTGTACTTTGGAGAAACTGAGGCAGAGATGTTCTCTGCCAGCTATATTCTTCCCTTGCAATTGCTTAAATAAAGCTGTCTCTGATTTTATTGCTTCCGACCTGAGAGTGGAGTTTCGTTTCTTCCACAACATCCACCCAGTATTTCATGCATCACTCCTCAAGCCCTACACAGAAAATCTCCTTTCAGATCAGTTTCAACAAACTTCTCCACCAGTTGAGATTCAGGGACAAGAAGAATCTATATAGTGCATGAGATCCCTGACTCCTGATTGCTGTGAGGTTGCCTCCAGTACCTCAGGGACTGGGAAGGTTACAGTCCCAAGAAAGGTTTCAGAGTGGTAGCCGTGTTAGTCTGTATCAGCAAAAACAACGAGGAGTCCTTGTGGCACCTTAAGGTGGAAGTGGGCTGGTCTCAACAGTTGACAAGAATGGGTCACTACAAAAACTAATTTCCCCCTGCTGATATTCACACCTTCTTGTCAACTGTTTGAAATGGGCCACCTTGATTACATTGGCCTCATTAGCACTAAAAAAATGATTTTCCCTCCCTTGGTATTCACCCCTTCTTGTCAACTGTTGAGAATAGCCCACTTCCACCTTAATTGAATTGGCTTGTTAACATTGACCCTCCACTTAGTAAAGCAACTCCAATCTTTTCATGTACTGTGTATTTATTCCTGCCTCTATTTTCCACTCCATGCATCTGATGAAGTGGGCTGTAGCCCACGAAAGCTTATGCCCAAATAAATTTGTTAGTCTCTAAGGTGCCACAAGGACTCCTCGCTGTTTTTGGTCCCAAGAAACAATCCACCCATGTCCAGGCCCCTGACCTAGTGAAAACGTTTCCCCAGGCTCAGCCCAACAAGCTGGGTTCAGTGCCACCCCGGAAAGAAGCACGCCTGAAGGGTGGGGGTGCATGTGTGTAAAGATCCAAGGGTGTGGGTCTAGAACGCTGTGCTGGGGCACAATGGATCTCGGACACTCCCTTGTCACCACCAAAGGAGATGGGCAGAGAAGCATCTCACCAATTCTGGAAAGTCAGCCCCTGTGGATGCCTGATTGGCTCACTCCCGCTACTTCAGAAAGTCAAGCCACTTCCTGTAGGAGCCCAAGACTCTGATACTCAAAACTCTTAAGCACGTGTAGCTTATTCATGTGGATAGTACAAGTGATATCAACGAAACTCCTCATTGTAACGCCTCAAATTATGCACATGCTCAAGTGTCTGCAGGATTGACCCTAGCTGTGGATTTCAGTGGCTTGTGTCAGGTATGAAACTTTTGCCCAATAGGGATTCTCAGTAACTTGGATATGGCAACCTGTTCTCTCATTCACACGGCAAGAGGTGCATGCTAAAGGGAGCGACCCTGCTGCTTTGCGGAGCCAAGTCGTATGCCTGTTCAGGAACATTTCCTCTGATTTTACCTTCTCTACAGAAACTAGAATAGCTGAACCAATCTGCCTTCTCTATGTGATATGTGCATTCTTGCAATTCACTGAACTCTTCCAACTTGTGTGGTGGATTCCATTGCTCATTTAATTGTCTTCCAGTACAGAGAAAGGTCTCTGCCCAAAGAACTTAAAATCCAATTACAGACAATGGGTGAAACCCTGGCCCCACTGAAGTCATTGGAAAACTCCCAGTGACTTCAATAGGCTTCAGAGTTTCACCCATGACATAACAGCAAGGAAAAGATGAGGGTGAATGAGATTACCTGGTTACTCAGTTAAAACAGATCCATATTGTTATGATTTATTTATTTTATAGGTATGAAAACAAACTCTCTCTCTCATGTATGGCAAATGCAACAGACTTTGTAAATGTAACACACACTACCATGTTCCATAGATGTCTAAGCTTCAAGACTCAAAATATTTTAAGAATCAAGCACACGAGCAGTAAGAGAGAACGTTGTGCTTTTAACTCCATGTGTATGAGCACCAGTATCACGGGTCTCTAGGAAAATCTTGTAACGAGTCAGTGAGTTCCCAACAGCATCTCTTCTGCTTTTGTTTTTTATTTGCTATTTTCTGAACCTGCCAATAGTGGATGAAGCGTTCAAATTACGGGGAAAGGGAGCGAGGAGCGCAGCATGACTCACTTCTGGGCTTTTGTTGAGTTAATTCTCTGACGCACAGACCAGGAACTCACTGTAACAGGATTTAATTTCTATATCCGAGACATTCTTCTTGAAACAATAGCTGCATGCTAATAGGCATCTGAACAACAGAAGCCTTCCAGGGGTTAACCTGGATTTGGCTATAGTGCTACACAAACCCAATAGGACCATCAAAGTAATTCAGTTCCGGCAAACTCTTCCTCTCTGTCCCTTAAATCCGATTCTACATCTGCACCTCAGACCCTGTGCTGCAGCCAGCACAGCTCAGGAAAGGGAAGGAGAAGGGGGCAAAAGTGGCTACAGCATCTCAATCACGCAAGGAGTCTGTTACATTGGGAGAATCCTCCAGAGGCCAGTTGAAACAGCCTTCCACACATCAGAGATGCTGAATTTATGGCTTATTATAACAATTTGTAACCCACTAACCTCTTCCTTTTGTCCTTTTACTGTAGAGGTGTAACGGCCACTTCACCTTGAATGGCCCCTGAAAACCTGTGCTAACTACTGATGCTAAACAATCGGTTCCACCTTGGATTTAGCTGGGACGACCTTTCCCAGACCTGAAGACAAGCTCCACGTGGCTCGAAAGCTTGTCTCTCTCACCAACAGAAGTTGGTCCAATAAAAGATATCACCGCACCCACCTTGTCTCTCTCAGATGTTTTAAAGACGTCTATAAACCTCATATGTATTAACAGCACAGGCAATACTAATTTTATCATAATAGTCCAAAAATGCGCACACACAAATCGATGTTAATTTTGGAGCGATTCTTACATGATTGCCAAGCATGTTCTCCTAGGCTCGTGAGCCCTCAGGGCTGAGAAACGGTTCGGCAATAACCACCGACAGAGGAATTGGCTGATTGTTCCTGCATAGGGCAGGCGTTGTAATAATACTGATCACAACTGGGACTGGTGGTAATGTATTTCCCGGAATCCTGAACACAGAGGTAAGATATCATGCCGACGGGCGTATGAACGCATTCACAGACTGTCCCCTTGAGAAAAGGGATACTGCATACAGATGTTCACCAATAATTTTCCCTGCTAAGCAGCTACAGATTTCATGGTCCAATTGAGATTCTTCTTTCCCTCTTTTCCCACCCCAAAGAGGCACTGGTGATTTCTAACCTTTGAATGATGTCCTTTAATAAGTCTGACTTACAATGGAAGCCCATGCTCCTGTTAAATAGATGACTGATAGTACTATGAATGCTGTAGAATGTAGTTCTTAATATTCCAACAAATGTATATAGCTAAGTATGATGAGAAGAGGCACTTTATACTAATAAAACTTATCAGGCTCACCATGCAGCCATCAAACATATTAATCTGATAAGTTCTCAAAGAGACAATAAACAAACACAGAAGTATAGAAATGGCCTCAAGCAGCTGCCAGAAAGGGATTTTTTAAATCAAGTGGGTAGGCGAAGCAGATCCTTCATGGCAGAAGTGAAGCTGTGACCTGGAGGTAGGTGTAGCACTGCTCCCTATTGAAATGTGAGATACGGGCTTCTGCATGGACATTCCTCTGTAGCAGGTGTCTTTAATCCTCTGGGTAACACTGTGGGTAGGTGCCAGTGCCTTGGGAACAGAAGGTCCCGCGTTTGAATGCTGAGGTTGAACCCGAGAGGGATGTTCTGTGATTGTGGTTGAGCGTGTTCCAATGTTTATAGGTCTGTTCGATACAGAACGGTGCCCGATTGTTGGCTTCAGCTCTTGTAAAACTAATGTGAGCTAGAAAACAAGAGGGAATTAAAGTAAACTGGGCCAGGGAGGAGTGGGGTGTATTGATATCACTATAGTCAGTAACATTGCTGCTATGTAATAGAGTGCATATGCATCTGTACATGATCTCTGTACAAACAATATTGGATGATAGTATTTAAAAATTAATAGCAGAGGGACATTGTACCAGGGCGACCCTCTTCACCTTTTGGACCACCGCAAACCAGCTGAATGCTTTCCAGATTTGCAAGCACCAGTGTGCTATTTCTTAGTCCCCTCCAGCACAGCACAGGCTTCTGCAGCAACATACAAGTGGACATAAACTCCCCGCTTAGCCCACTCTCTGGGAAGGGAGAGGGAGAGATCACCTCATCCTGAGATCCTCTATCCCCTGCCACTTGCACTTGCTTCCTTGCCTTTAACTGTTCACAGCTGATGGGTTGAGTGTTCTAATTAGCTCATCAGCCTCCTGCCTGATTAAGCCATGGAGTACCCATCTCCCAAGTAAGATGGGTGCAAGCAAACAGGATGAGTTTTCATATCGCTAAATGTAAACAGATACATTTGTTCCCAGATATATGGGAATGGGGGACTGTAGCGGGGTGGTCACCCGCTCCTGGCCTGAAAGGGTTAACAACAGCCCTGGGAGAGGGCTGTGGCAGGGGAAAAGCTGGGCTGATTGGGGGACGCCGCCGCCTCAGCTGGGGGACACGCCCCAATCAGGGTCCAACTGGCCCTATAAAGGCCAGTGAAGCCAGGAACTGATACAGTCTCTCTCTGCTTTCAGAGAGAGGGGGGCCTGGCTGCTGGGGAGCTCAGGGTACCTAGAGTAAGGCAGGGCTGGGGAAAGGCCAGAGGGGCTGGGGAGCTCCAGGCTGGCAACTCCGCAGGCTGCAGGGCCTTTTCCAAGGCCCCATAGAGGTACTGGGATGTAGAGAAAGGCAGCAGGTCCAAAACCCCCTTGCCTGTGATGAGCGGCTTATACTGCAGTCTGCCCCAGAGAGTGGGGGCTAGTTGGTGACTGGCAGTAGCCTATGACTGAGGCGAGGTCGGGATAGGGGTTGGGGGTTCCCCGGGGAGGGGAGACCCTGAGATGGAGGGGTGCACTGCCAGGGGGCAGCATCCCAGATAACGGGGCACTTGAGTCCTGGGAGGGACACGGGGGCCAAGCGGCAGTGGGACACCGGCCTGCAGAGGGCGCTCTGGAGGCTGGCAGAGCTAATTCCCTGAGATGACCAGCAGGAGGCGCCGCAGGGGTGAGTCCCGCACGTCTACAGGGACTCTATCCTGGAAGCCGTGACACTGAAAGAGATTTGCATAATCATCTGAACATGAGCTCCCAGTGACACACTGTGGCCAAAATAGCAAATGTGATCCTGGGATGCATAAACAGGGGAATCTCAAGTACGGATGATCCCCGGGTTATGCAAACCCAACTTACACAAATCCGGACTTACGGAAAAAGTTCCATACGCTTTTTTTGGGGGGGGGGGCGTAATTGTTGGGTATACGTTCCCGACTTACGCAAAATTCAACTTACACAAGGAACGGAACACTTGGGTAAGTCGGGGAGCGTCTGTAGGAGCAGAAAGGTTATTTTACCTCCGTATTTGGCACTGGTTGTGACTGCAGCTGGAATACTGTGTCCTGTTCTGGTGCCCACAATTCAAGAAGGATGTTGATAAATTGGAGAGGGGTCAGAGAAGACCCACAGGAATGATGAAAACATGTTTTATAGTGAGAGAGTCAAGGAGCTACATTTAGCTTAATAAAAAGAAGGTTAAGGGGTGACTTGATCACGGTCCAAGTATCTGCGTGGGGAACAAATAGTTGAAGTTGAAGCTAGACAAATTCAACTGGAAATAATGTGCAAATGTGTACTGATGAGAGTAATTAACCATTGGAATAGTTTATTAAGCATCATGCTGTATTCCCCATGACTGGCAAATTTTAAATCAAGATTGGATGTTTTTTTTCTGAAAGATCTGCTCTAGGAATTATTGTGGGGAAGATCTATGGCCTGCCATATACAAGATGTCCAATGGGTCCCTTCTGATCACAATGGTCCCTTCCAGCCTTGGAATCTATGAATATCTTGAATGCCATTCTGTCCTAGTGGTAAGTAAAAACTGTTTTAAATGGTGATGAGCACATCGATTTCTCCAGACATCATTACTGAGCGTACCCTCAAAATATTCCCCAAAGAGAGGATGATGCTTGAGTTTTGTATACTCTGTACACTCTGCACACACACAAACACTCGGCTGCTACTTGCAGAATGCTTCCAAATGGGCAGGGTGAGCAATGATCTGCTTTGCCAAATGCCAGTCTGAGGGGTTGGATTCCCATTGTGTCAAACCCGACTAATTCTACGGAATTAAGCGGAGTTCTTTCACATTTGCACGGCGGTAAGGGTGCAGAATTGGCCTCTGGTGCCATAGCACAGAGCAAACCTGCTGGAGACCTCATCCTGTGCAGAAAGTACTGAGCTAACGGGGAAGAAAAGGACAAATATTTTATTTAAAAAGTGCCAGGAAATTTGATTCATATATTCACAAACCATTTCCCCAGCTCTACAAGCTGAGCAAACTGTGAAAAAAGATCTTCCTGGAATACTTCATTCCAATTATTATCCCAGCCCTCCCTCGTCTACCACTTTCAGCTCTCCCATTATGGCAAGAGGAAGGCGCCTTTTGACTATGCCACTAGAGCGGTGCTAAGCAGGTGTTACACCATGTGTATCTCACAGGGTATTTCCTTATGAGCATACATGCCTTCTGAGGCGTGTACTGAAGATTACTGTTAAGGAGGGAGATACAAGAGAGGGCAGACATTTGACTGTAAAATGCACAGGATGAATGTAGAGGAAGATCAGGGCAGAAGGGTACTAGAGAGAAACCTGTCTTTTGAAAAGCACACAGGGAGGGCAGATAATTAGGCTCAAAACAGATTAAGAGTTCCTTTCTAAATTGGAGCTCCTCCTCTGGAACTGGAAAAAGCCAATTGGTTAAGTTTAACACGACCGTGGAGCATTAGAGCAGAGACATGCATAGGAGACAGAGCAATGTCTTTTTTTCATTGGGTAAGGAAGGGTTTTAGTCTGAAAGCCGGAGAGAGAAATCTTGCTGTGCCACATACGTGGAAATAATATTTATTTTGCAGCATTTTGCCATGCTATATTGGCTGCCTGTGGCTATCCAGATGCTAGAACAGCCTTCCCCGGTTGGATAGGCTCCCAATGCCTTGGCTGATCTCCGTGTTTGCAGCAGCCAGCACTACAGCTGAGATTCACACCAGACAGGTTTCAGAGTGGTAGCCGTGTTAGTCTGTATCAGCTAAAAGAATGCGGAGTCCTTGTAGCACCTTAGAGACTAACAAATTTATTTGGGCATAAGCTTTCGTGGGCTAAAACCTACTTCATCGGATGCGTGCAGTGGAAAATACTGTAGGACGATATATATACACACACACACACACACACACACAGAGAACATGAAAAAATGGGTGTTGCCATGCCAACTATAGTGAGACTAATCAATTAAAGTGGGCTATTATCAGCAGGAGAAAAAAAAAACTTTTGTAGTGATAAGATACAACCGCATTTGCTCCAATCCCTCAGACAGAGACAAACACCTACAAGATCTTTATCAAGCATTCTTAAAACTACAATACCCACTTGCTGAAGTGAAGAAACAGATTGACAGAGCCAGACGAGTACCCAGTAGTCACCTATTCCAGGACAGACCGAACAAAGAAAGTAACAGAACGCCACTAGCCGTCACCTTCAGCCCCCAACTAAAACCTCTCCAGCGCATCATCAAGGATCTACAACCTATCCTGAAGGACGATCCCTCACTCACACAGATCTTGGGAGACACTCACTTACAGACAGCCCCCCCAACCTGATGCAAATACTCACCAGCAACCACACAACAAAAACACTAACCCAGGAACCTATCCTTGCAACAAAGCCCGTTGCCAACTCTGTCCACATATCTATTCAAGGGACACCATCATAGGACCTAATCACATCAGCCATACCATCTGGGGCTCGTTCACCTGCACATCTGCCAATGTGATCTATGCCATCGTGTGCCAGCAATGCCCCTCTGCCATGTACATTGGCCAAACCGGACAGTCTCTACGCAAAGGAACAAGTACTCCTCGTTCTTTTCACACCAGACAGAGGATCTCAGCTCTTTTCCTTGCATGTGGTTTGATGCTACAGTGGATCGGTGGGTTGGACACTAATCACTAACTTTGCACAGGCCTCTCGGATTGACCTCGGGGTCTGGAACATGCACAGCAGGATTCAGCTGATTTTCAGGGCCTACCTCAAAAATACAGAGGCATTTGTATTGAAGCTGCCCTGGTAGTAGGGACCAGCTGTCAGCAAGCTGCAGAGCCAACTCCTCTGATGAGCCGCTGAAATGACCTCTACAAAGAGGTCAATGATCTAGTGGACTAAACCAGGGCCTGAGCACAACGGACTAATCCCAGTGCAGACACCAACTCCTTCTGTGTCCTCCTCGGAGCATTTTGGCTGATGTGTCCTGACACACTTGTGTGTTTGAAGTTAGTTAGCTAAACACAGAGGTTTGCTGGTAGGTGCTTCATTTTAACACACCCCTGTATAAAAATACCAGCCTTACCGAGTGAGTGCCTCCACTTCATGTTCAGAACATTAACATACACACTTTTATTTACTTGAGTTACTTAATCTGACCTGACATACCAATCTGCCGTTGGGGTAGAAATAAGGACCGTCCCGTTTCCCGGGGGGGTTGTGACAAGTGTGTCATTAATGTCCACCGAGTGCTCCAGTAGTGTCACGGAACTCACCAGAATGTGCGCACACTGGCTTCTAGCCACCCTGCCCACACTCCCCCTTTATCAGGCCCGTTGTCCTTTTCAGACATTCTCTAAACGCACAGATGATAAGCAGCAGTGACGGTGCTGGACCCCTGCTTCTGGCACAAGCACAGCCAAGCCGGCTGTGGGCTTGCCACTCTCAGACCCTGCGTGAGGGGAGAGAGATATCTGGCTCCAGGGGTTACTGACTGGGGGCTTCACAGATTGCAGAGGGGCAGCACTTGTGTCTGATAGAGCTGGTGCTGCTTCGCAAGGCACGTACATGCTCACCCAGCCTGTCGGCGCCACCAGCGGCTCCCCTCAGCGACTGGCTTTAGGGAAGAGGGACGTTCTTTATTTACAGGGCTGGCCTGTGTACTACTGGAAGCAGAGGCTGTGGGGCTCACCCCCATGAATGTAGGGGTTTGGGGGAGAGATTCTGGGGGGATGATTGGAGGAGAGGTAAGGGAAGGTAGGGCAGGGCAGGGGAGGGTGGATATACAGGGAAGGGCAGTGGGGGAGGGGAGAAGGGGAACCGGCAAGAAATCCTAAGGCCAGCCCAGATATGTGCAGTGCTTATCCAATATGGAATTTGCTCTCTGCTGACCTGACGGGTTTCTGGTAACATGTTTTTACACACACTGTCATAGGGCACAAGCACTTTGAGTTACACCCGCTCTCTTCCCTCATTCATCCATCCCTCGTCCCTGCTCTCCTCGTGTCTCTCTGGCTTCCTCATCAAATTCACAGATTCGCTAAGGGAAGCAATTTCCAGTTGTACTTTTCACCCAGTGTATTTTAACTGCAAAGGAAAACAGGCATCTCTGGCTTGTTTTATTCATAACAGCTTTTCATTCTCTTTCTTAATCTCTAACCACATGCTGCGTTACATCTCCTTAGTATTACACAGCTATTATATTTCAGCTGGGAGATTAGTTCATTGGTGTTTGTGTGTGATTTTACTAGGTCGCTTAATGGCTGTTTCCATACTGACTTTTAGCATTGCACGACTGAGGAGATTGCAGATTACAGTAGCACCCTCTGGCATTTCTGGAACAAAGGGTTTGTTAATATTTTGATGACAAGCCCCAGTTATCCTAGGTTTATAACTTCGGGTACGTCTTCACTGCAGAGTTAACCCAGGCTCTGTCCCAGGTCTTAGCCTCCCCGGGTCGTCCACACAAAGGCACCTTTTATACAGGTGCTTTAAACCCAAACTAGCTTCATCCGGCTGCACGTGTAGGTTAGAAGCCAGGCTCTGCTTTAACCTGGGCTGGAATCTGCCCAATTTGCAGTGAGAATGCAGGCTAACTCACTCGAGCGCTGGTAGTCCTCCAGTGCCTTCCCACAATTCCCCACACAGGACAGCGAGGTTCTCCCACAACTGGGAGAGAACCCTAGATCATCTCCGCACAAAGAGCCATGGGATATGCCCCCAGACAAGCGCACAACAGTGAGGACCCAGCAATGGGGTACATCTTTGCAGTGAGGATGTGTACACCAGAGCTAGGCTAACCCAGGTGCTGATCACTTGGCTAACACTGCAGTGAAATATGCCCATAGTCCCCCCACCAAAAAAAAAAAAGTTATGATGCTGAAATACACAATTTCAGTGAGGGTTGTTTTTTAAAACCAAATTTGACTTAACTTGATTCATTGGTTTTCGTTTTAAGTTGTCATTGTCAAGAGGGTGAAGAGGTTTGCTTCTGTGAATTTTCATGAAATTTTGTCCCTTTTCAGTGGAACAAAATGTTGATTTTTGAAGTTTTTGACCAGCTCCGGTAGTTTGGTTGGGGTTTGTTTTTAAGTTTAAAAATATCTTGGTTCCTCTAGTTCAAAGCTTGCTGTCCTTTTATGGGTGGGCCAGCACTGATTTTGGTTTATTACAAAACACAAAGTTTTAGAAAACCTACAGCAACCACTTGTCTACTGAGAGATTGGTATCAGGATCCTTACACATGTTCGTAATATTACCTGATTGGACCCACTATATATTGTACAGATATTAAGACCTATAACCCCTAATGACTCATTTCAGTCATTTCTGCATTGACGCTCCCGAAAGATGTGCTAGCCTGCGGAGGAGCAGCTGTGTCTACTTTTCATAGAGGATAACTGAGTGCCAGAGTAAACAGTCTGATGTAATGGTGCCACTCAACATGAGAGAAGGGCCAGCAGTGGTCTGACCGACACAAAGCATGTGGATTGGCAACTAACTGGAACTATGCTAGATGCGTCTTCCCTTCCCCCGCATCTGAAAGAATAAGAGGGAATATGGAAAGAGCAGAGAGCGTAAGATGAGAATTTCTAGGGGCTTTTTACTCCCTTAAATACGAAACAGCTGTTCTGGTTGATTGTGTCAGCGATCGGAAGATCATGGGTCACAGATTACTGAATTGTGCCTTTTAATCCAATGAGCTTTGAGGGATCTTTTACTGGAGCTCAAACTGCGTCTCAGACATTTCCAGCGAGAACGAGCTGGCCGGATTTCAGTAACAGCTGCAACGTTGCCAGTGAAATCATACAACCCAGTGCAGCCTCCTTCCTTCTTCTCCCACCATGTGAAAAACAAAAAGCCACCACATTAAAACACGGAACTCTAGCTGCACAGCACGGAAGCCAAGAGTTTCAGACCTCCTTCCACTGCACAGTGGCTAGCCACTGGAGAGCCGAGAGTGGGACAGTTATTAAGCACAAAGGCCCAGGTTAAGGTTTATTATTTGTATAACAGTAGAGCCTTCAGTTTCCAACAAGGTCAGGGCCAAGTTGCACGAGGCACCATATATGCCTAGAGTAAGAAGCAGTCTCTGCCCCAAAGAATTTACAGTCTAAGCCAACAAAACAAAGGAAATATCATCCCCATTTTACAAATGGAGAAACTGAAGCACACCGATGTTCAGTGACTTGCCCAGGCCCACACAAAGCTCAGTGGCAGAGCAGGGACTTGAACTCAGATCCCTTGTTACCTAGTGAAGTGCTGCAACCACCCACAAGATGATCCATCCTTCTCAAGCACGTCATGAGGAGGCTTCACTCCATGCTTGCTGGCCTAGCATTTGCTAGGGGTCTAGCATTTGCTTTAACAGTTTGTGTTGATGTGGCAGTCCGTCGGCTCCGACAACGATGCCACAGCACCACGTGTGTGCTCATGTGGCTGTATAGTCTCATCCGTGGGAGCAAGACTGCGAACACACGTCACACAGGAAGACTTGGCATGAAGATACGATTGGTGATGTTTGTGTTGAATGTTTAACTAAATGGTAGCTTTTTTCCCCTGTAACTATAGGACAAAATGGTTACCAGCAGATTCTAAGTTTTATTTCATAAATATGTGTCGTTAGCATTTAGACTATAACACATAGGGCTTGTCGACACTTACGGTGCTGCACTGATACACTGCAGTGTTTGGTGGAAACGCTACCTATGCCATCGGGAGAGCTTCTCCTGATGACATAGGTGCCCCATCTCCCCAAGAGGCGGTAGCTATGTCAACAGGAGAAGCCTTCCCATCAACAGAGCACTGTCTACACTGGCCATTAGGTCGGAATAACTGCCACAAAGTAATATTGAGCTAAAATATGGACCAGCTGTGTATCACTGTCACAATACAAGATACATACTGGTGACTAATCAAAATGACAACGAGCAAATGGTGGAGCCAGAATTACTGTTTTTGATGCTATGATTGGTGCTTTGAACAGCGACTACCACGTACTAACCAGAGCTGAGAATTCTGAACAAAATCTGCAAGCTTTAGCATATCACAACACCCGGGACCCATCACACTCACAGGGGAAATGCTTCAGACCTTCCCAAATCAGAGATGATGCACCAAGAACCAGAACGATATCCTTTGCCTTGATAGCATTCTGATCATAGATTCATTAGATCCAGGGGAAAACAGTGAAATTAGCACATACTGTATTGAGGGTTTTTTTAATGGAGATATCCCATCTTCTAGAACTGGAAGGATCTTGAAAGGTCATTGAGTCCAGCCCCCTGCCTTCACTAGCAGGACCAAGTACTGATTTTGGCCCAGATTCCTAAGTGGCCCCCTCAAGGATTGAACTCATAACTGTGGGTTTAGCAGGCCAATGCTCAAACCACTGAGCTATCCCTCCCCCCTAAAGAACAGCTGCCAGGGGAAAGAGGATAACTCATGGTGCACTTTAAACTGCTTTGGAGAAGATTTTCCAAAGTGACTAGTGATTCTGTGTGCCTCGATTTTTGGATGCTCAACTTGACACAACAAAAAGTGGCTTCTTGCTCTCTGAATAAAAATCAGGCCTTTCTAACGTGTCTCAAGTTGGGTACTCAAAGTCAGTTTGGAAATTTCCCTTCAATGTTCATATCAACTACTAGTAAGAGGAAACGGAAATAGACTGTGATTACAATCCCTAAGCCACTACCCTTTCCTTCAGGTTTTAACTGCTTCTCTGGTGAGCTTTATTTTCATAAATCCAGGACCAGCCAGGATGAGCCAGACTCATTGACCAGCCTGCACAAAACAGAAAACTGTTTGAATGCTTTGCTGCAGCCCGACAGTGGCCAGCAAGCCGTGACTGGTGCAGGCACGTGCTCTCTAGCACAGATTTCTCGCCTCTTAGTCAATTCAGCTACCTAAATAGCAACTTCAGGAGTCTTCTCATACACCCACGTATTGTCAGTGATAATGACAGTGAAGAGGTTTTTAACATTCTTGGGAACTTAATGCTTGAGAAGTTGGGTGCATAAAGTAGGTAGTAATTTGTTGATGTGATATTCAAACTAAAGGCTAAGTTTCACTAAGGACAGGTCCAACACAGCATCCCGTTAATATCTGGATTGCCTACATACAATTGGTACATTGGAAAGATATTTAATTTCACCACATCACAAACTCCTGTACCAACATGACCATGTCATTGCAATTTTTCACACATTTTATTTTTATGTGTCCTATCTTTCAGTGCAGTTTAATTTCCCTGATGTATTGTGGCGGGCTACCAGTCTGCACTAAAGTACAGCCATGGACTAAAAATAATAAAAAATGAGAAATTGCAAATGAAAAACTTAATGGTCGCAGTCTTTAAAATGGATCCGACTCTCACAGGCTCGATAGGTTCTGGAACATCAACCCTGAGTAGCTAGAGACACCAGAGACAATGAGGCTCTCTCTGATGCAGCTGTATTTAGGCAAGGAAAAGAAAAGCCATCTTTCTGCTGAATGCCAACTTGAAAAAAATGTGAGACAGGAATCAAGACCACAGAGTACCTTCTGCAGCTGGCCATTTTCAGCCGCCGGCTGGGTTGTTTTCTGTCTGTAGCACTCTCAGAACATTCCTATTGCTTCCGACGGATGAGTGGGCCACAAATTCTGAAAAAGTTCATTCACAGCAACATGCCACCTCCACAGCAGCGTCTCCCTGTGACCACACATGTACGCTTTAGTTTGGTTAGGGGCACTAACGGCGAAACATCGTGCTTGGAATCGGTTCAGAACTTTCCACAGGAAATTTTTCAAATGTAACATTTTTCAATAAAAATGTTTCATTTGAAATGTCTCAGAGGAAAAACTCTGTATTTTGCAAACAGAAAACAATTTTTTTTCTTATTAAACAAAACTGGATTGGACGTTTGCAGATGCCCAAGGGGGAGAACACAACGACGGGTTACTCTTGCCCTAGGAATTTTACTAGGAGGACATAAAACCCTGAGTGACAGATTATGAAGTTATTCTATTTTGCTACAGCTCAGAGAGACGAGAAGACTGCAAGGCAACGTACAGCACAGCAGAAAGGGTGTTGTAAAATCTGGAGTTCACTTCATCTTGCTTTTTCTAGCTGCCTTTTTAAGCAGCATTTTTTAAAACTTTCATAAATTCCATAAGCTCCCTATATTTCAAATATAGCTCTTCACAGGAATCAACAGTGGCCGTAAGGAAAAAAATAAATCTATAAACGACTCAGGAGGATGGCAATTCTGAGTCAATGCCGCCTTTAAGAATAAACGCAGTGGCACTTATCTTTGCGCTGAATCATTTTTAGCCTTATTAAAAGGGGATCAATATCATCAGAATAAAGATTATGCAACTTTGGAGGGGAAAGACACTGCCAAGTAAGTCACTTACCTTCTGAAAGGAAATCCCATCTGCAGAGGAAGCAGAAATATGCATTGCCTTTGACTTAGAATTGATTTTCACTACTTAAAAAGAGCCAAGCCAGTCAATAGCAGTAACAGTGGCAAGAACGGAGCTCTCTGGTTTTTAAATAAACAGAAAAATATCATTTGCATACACAGCAAGTTTAAATCTAAAAGCTTCCATACTTTCACCATGAACATCCTCTATCGTGTAAATACGTCCCTAGAATGTAGATCAAGATGTCAGTAGTAATTAAGCAGGAATTTGGCTTATACTTTATATACTGGAAATCAGTTATCTGGAGATCAAACTAGGGCAGAATATGCCATTCAGTTTATGCAGACTTTCAGACCATTTAATAAATAAGCAAAAGCATCAAAAAGAAACTAAACACAAACAACAGAAACCTTCAAGAGCAACAGCCATTCTAAACCCAACTGTGTGACAATGAAAAGGAAGTCATTAAACATGCTTCCCCTATACAGGCACCCAAGAGAATTCCACTATGTGAAAAGCTGTGGATTTTACCTGCATTCTTACCATAAGAAATTTCAATCTGATATAAAACTTCATCACACATTTCAGGGAACCACATATTCAGTATAACATCAATGAGCATCACATTTAGAAACCTGAGATATATTTTCAAATTTGCCCCTACACTGTATACATATAGTCATTTAAAAGGAAAAAAATCAATGAAATTTAAGATCTTCCCAAATTCAAAACAATGTCTGAAGTATGAAAAAAAATTCAAATTTAAAATAAACTCTCTTATTTGGCAATATGTATATTTCCAGACTCTTCACTTGTTTTAATTGAGAAACTGTAGAATTGTTCAAACAGTTTAAAGGTAACATACCATCTGGCCTGTCTCACATAACACCATTCCATTAGCATAGCCTAGGAGGCACATATAACCCTATCTGTATAGGAAGAAGCTCTCAAGAGAGAATGATCAATATATTTTACAATCCAAAGGAGAAATATATATTCATGAAAAGCAGCTGCATGAGCAGAACCACCTGTCACAAAACAGGATAGATCAGGAGACAGAATCAGTCTTTTGTGACTTATGATTATGTGTCCTAATAAAAAAAAAAAAAAAAAAAAAAAGGTTTTGTAGTATTGATTGTATCACAGAAACTGCTTACCTCAGCTCTCTCTGGTTCCCGGACTTCCAAAACCCCTAAACTCAGCAGGTATTGATTGGAGATGAGAGACACCCCTGTTAAGAGTATATAATTAGAGCTCAGAACTTCTTGTGGTAGAAAGTGTAAGCACTATTGCTGATCTCATTGCTAATCTTTGACCTTGTCCATCTCCAATGACGGGACTTCTGATGACACAATTGAAACCTTAGCTAGATTATGTTGCAGAGACTTTAAATACAATAATCTCGCACACTTTAAACCCCTGTGACTGAGGCATGCCCTGGTGCCTGGGGAAAACGGGGGACAGGAGGGGGAGCCCCCCATAGTAAGCTTAACTAACCACAAACTACTATACAACTACTGTTACTACAACTCAATTAAACTATTTACAAATAAGAAAAGAGAACCACTAGGTAGTCCATTGGTGGACGTGCAGGTGATGCAACACCATCACAGGACCTAACCAGATCAGCTACAACATCACCGGCTCATTCACCTGCACGTCCACCAATGTTATATATGCCATCATGTGCCAACAATGCCCCCCTTCTATGTACATTGACCAAACTGGACAGTCACTACGCAAGAGGAAAATGGACACAAGTCAGATATCAGGAATGGCAATATACAAAAACTTGTAGGAGAACACTTCAACCTCCCTGGCCACACAATAGCAGATGTAAAGGTAGCCATCTTACAGCAAAAAAACTTCAGGACCAGACTCCAAAGAGAAACTGCTGAGCTCCAGTTCATTTGCAAATTTGACACCATCAGATCAGGATTAAACAAAGACTGTGAATGGCTATCCAACTACAGAAGCAGTTTCTCCTCCCTTGGTGTTCACACCTCAACTGCTAGCAGAGCACCTCACCCTCCCTGATTGAACTAACCTCGTTATCTCCACACTGATTTATACCTGCCTCTGGAAATTTCCATTACTTGCATCTGAAGAAGTGAGGTTCTTACCCACGAAAGCTTATGCTCCCAATACTTCTGTTAGTCTTAAAGGTGCCACAGGACCCTCTGTTGCTGAGCTATTGTGGTGCTCCGGGGGGTGGGGGGGAGACTGTAGTTCAGTGCATCCTCCCCCTTTTTCCTTTGGGTGGGGCTCCCCAGTGAGGCTGTCTCCCAGGGTCATGGGACTGCCATAATGCACTGCAGCAGTTCAACCAGAAGGAAGACCACAAGCATCATGGGATTTGTAGTTTGGGCATCTCCTACCATCATTCTCCTCTATGGGCCAGGTTCCCTAGCAAGACTACAACTCCCAGGAGGTACCACAGGAGCTAGGGCAGATATCAATGACACTGAATCCTATTTTTTTTTTTTCAGTTTTCCTCAAAGGGGGGAGGGGAAATCAGTTTCCCAGTGAGAAAACTTTCTGCATAAACAATTTTGACTAGTTGTAGCTGGCATGTGTTCTGCTAGTTTCCCATATGTTTAAATATGGCTGAACATCTGATGTAAGAGGGAAAAAAATCTGTTAAGGCTGAAAGTTCTCTGTTTAGGTTGTAACAGACACACCAAGTGGGGTCACATTGTTGGAAGACCAATGAAACATGCCTGAAGCAGGAGTACAGTGAGCACAAAGGGGCTATGTATAAAGTTTCAGCCTTTACTCCATAAAAATCTACAAAATAAGTTATGTCAAATCACATTCTGGGGTCTACTTTAATTGCATATTATTAACAACCCATACTTCTGAAAATGTCTGGATGCACAAACATGGGAAAGTCAGCTATGCTGTGTCCCTGATTCAGAACAGCATTTAATCACATTCTCAAGCCCACCAATGTAGAGGGCCCATAAGCATGTGCTTATATGCTATCTGAACAGGGGCCTTATAAACTGGTAGGCCAACTTACTAGCCAGGGCATCAAATACAACTCCCCACAGAGACAAAATTTCAGTCCCTTCTATAGGGATGGGTCTATTTCTCAAAACCCTAAAAGTCCAGGATAAATTAAATAAAAACAGTCCTGTCCCTTGCCTCACAGCCTTCTACAACCAACCAACCAACCACCCACCCACCTACCTACTCCCTCACAGCTCTATCTCTCTGTTGAGCTGCTTGTTGGCCTTAAATGTAAAGGACCAGGTGACCTGATGGTTTTCACCTGATCCCTGGCCTTGCACCACTCCCGGTTACCTGGAATGCAGCTAATTAGCCACAGCTGGGATTAAGCCACTTTGTGACGGGCCTATAGGTCACAATGACCTTTTTGGCAGCTGTGACGGCTTACCCTGCAAGTGAAGTACAAACCCACAGAGATGCCAAGTCCTAATACAGACTTGAGGAAGCACTTATAGCAAGTGCCCAGACATTTTCCTAGCATAAGGGCTCTTCAGGAAATTGTTTTTAAGGAGAATAATTAGAAAAATTAAATTAAAAACAAAGGGCCGTATTTTAATCGCAATCAGACACTTCAGGGCATGTTTCATGGGACTAAAGCAGCAACACCGCACATCTGAGGCAAGGATTAATGTCTCCATAAAATCATGCCCTGGGGTGTCTTTGAGTCAAAATGAGCATTTCTAACCCTCCTGCAGGCAGCAGCCATCTTGATGAAGAGGGAATTAGTGACCTAAAAAATAAGCAGCCCAATGTCAGAAATGGCTGTAAACTCAATCCTGCTTTCTCTCCGTTTCTGGTGGAGGCAGCCGTAAACCAGCACCGCCAGTTTAATAACACGGGAGAAGTTATTTCTTGAACTTGTTCATCAGACATCTGATGTTGTTTTGCCAATATTTTGATCTTGCAAAATTTCATTGAAAATAATATTTGCTTAGGTTATTAAATGAACTGAAACTTTAAGTCAAACCAGTGAATGCTGAAGGAGTAATTTATAAATGTCTATCCACCATGACTTTCTAGCTGTCCTTGGAGCAGAGGCAAACTTATTGACAAATGGCAATATTTGCATAATGTCCCCAATCAAAAATGTTTTGGTCTAATGTCTATAAAAGTGTGTACTTGTACATGTTGTTTTGGCAAGAAATATCAAATCTTATGTAGATCATATATTGTCAAAAGTGGCTCTGTGATATTGAAAACACTTATTACTGACTATGGTGTTGACTGATGATTACTCAAACCAATCATCTTTATGCTTCAAAGTAGATACCTGTAGGATTAAGACCTAAGAATCTGGTCTTTTAGAAACATATGCATACACGTCACTTCACATACTGTGAGCAGTCCCATCAGTCAGTGAAGCTATTCCAAGTCCATGAAGTTAAACTCATGTGCAGGTCTTTGAAGGATTCTGTGCGTGTCACCTTGGAGATTTTCCTGAAGAGCCTTTGACAAAATTGGTGACTTTCAGCATATACACTAGAAGTGTGCACTTGATAAATGTCTATAGAGGAAGCTCATCCCAGTGCAGTTTCTACTTTTGGAACAATTCCTATCATGAGTCAGCTGCAGACGTTGAACTTAGGATCATCCCATCCCTAATAAAGTCCTCTACCATTTGAGCTAAAGTAGTAAGTCTGTTAACAGGTAGCAGTAGTAGGCTGTTATCATGAGGGCCATCCAATACAGAGGAACATGACATACATTTCATAAGTGTGTTACATACATCTTATTAAAAGAAACATCCCAAGAATCTGAGGTTTACCAGAGTTAACATCCATGTATGGGCACAAGTTTTATGATGCCCCAGCATGGGTCTCCAGCTGTTATCCTGGAGCAGGCTGGGTTCTAGAATGGGACAACGCCCATGTGAGGAAGGGAAGTGTTATTACCTCTTTATCACGGATTGGAAGCTCTAAAATACACAAAGATGAAGAGCTACATTCACAAAGGGACTTACTTGCACCTAAGTCCAACATTTAGGCACCACTGGCCTTCACAAAACCTCTGCTCAAATGCTGCCTAAAGTCCATAGGCCCTTGTTTCTGCTGGTCCCTAAATTTCAGTAGTTGCGGATGCACATAACTACCTCAGTGCTGACCCTGCTCTGCAGCTTGGCGTCCAAGTCCCAGCATGATTCTCAAGATAGGTGTTGTCCTGCCTCTTCTGGCTGTGGGGCTTTCTCAAAGCATGCCCCACTCCTCACAAAAAATAGCTGAGGGGTGAGATTAACCCCTCCCCCATGACTATTTTCCCTGTGGTTAGGCTACTCACGTGGGAGATGCCAGTTCAATTCTCTCCTCCTTCTGATTCAGGTCTGGCATGTGACCACAAATCTACTGTCTCTCAGGTGAATGCCCAAACCACTGCACTACAGTGTCGTTTTCACTAGCTCTGGCCAATGCCTAGTAACTAATTATTTCATACCCAGTGGAACAGCTACAAAAGGAGAGATGGAGAGCAGCTCCTCCCACATAAATACCCCATAGGCCCACGGTTAGGACACTCTCCTGTAAGGTGGGACACCCATGTTCAAATCCCTCCTCCACATCAAGTAGAGGGGGACTCGAACTGGGGTCTCCTGGAGCCTGGCTGAGCACCCTTAGCCAGGGGGCTAAATACTATAAGGGGCAAGCTGAGGCCCCTGTCCTGCGGCTCGCTGTTTTGTGTGGCTTGGCGTGTGCACTCCCACCTTTCTTGCAAGAAATAACTTAAGCACCTGACTCAAGGAGAGGGTTCCTGGCTGTGAATCCCAAACGAGGCTAGGAGCTGACCACCCCAAGAGGAAAGCGCTAACGAACCACCCCTCTCCTCTCCCTGCTTCGCTTGCTGGCTGGCTTTTGTGAATCCCATTGCAAGGCACTTCTCTCTCCCCTTGCTTAGCTTAGGGAGCCTGGACACCTGGTTCCACTGGGTGGCCAGGCACCTGGGCACTTCAGTGCCTAAACTCCTTTGTGAATTTAGCTCTTAATGGCTTTCCAAAGGTCACCCAGGAAGTCTGGGCTGAACAGGGAACTGAGCCTTCATCTCCTGAGCCCCAGACCCAGGTCTTCAGCACAAGCTTTAGCACTAGCAGATCCCACTGTAGGACTGGGACAAAGAAACCTCCCAAACAAGAAGCATTAAGGAGACTAAACCCGGTGCCCTATAGTGGCACTGGCTGCCCAGAGTTGTAGGGTTCCCTACATTTCCTGGGTCACTGGTATGCATATGCAAAGGGTGTTAAATGAAGGGTTTTGATTGCATTATGACTTGTTTACAGCTGAACTCAGTGTGCTTCTAATTCTGAAAAACAAAAGAGAAAGATGTATATTGTTAGAAGGGCTTTGTTTGGGTAAAGCAGGAGATGATTTGTTTGGTTATGAAAAAACTGGTGGTTTGCTTTATATGTTTAATGTTGTAGTGCATTGTTAATGGATTCCATTATGTTTTGCTTCTTTTTAAATGTGGATTTTCCCCCCTCTCCTTTTAAACACTGGCTCTGGTGCCTGCCCTTCTTGTCCATTTTCATGTTTTACGGATGGGTATTGAAGACAAAGGGTAGATCCACCCTCCTGACTGGCTACAGACTCCTCTGCACAACGTCATCATCATCTTCGCAAATCCCAAAGGGCCTTGCAAATCCATTGCTGCCTGGATCGATCTCTGGCAAGGTGCTTAAGACGGTCTGATTGTCAATTCAGTTTATGTCCACCACTATCTGATTGTGCGACCAAAGCTTCTGGCGCCCACGTGATCACGAGCCATGTTGTGGACCTTGTGGGAGAAGCAAAAGCATTGTCAGCCCCTGGCAACATTAACTGAAGAACATGCCAGAGAACTTGCAAAGCCTATCAAGGAGTCTCCTTTAGCACCATGAGGCCACAGCGCTCTTCCAGGACTGCAGCAGCCCTAGGCGTACTTTGATTTTTGTGCTACAGCTAAAGCGGAAGACCAGAAGTCAGAATTTGCAGGAAAAAATTGATCTCCTGTCAAAGACAGAAGCAGAGAGTTCCTTTATTTCAAAAATTATGTTGGCAAGCAAAAGCAAATGAAGAATAAAAATGCACAGGTTGGAATATCCTCCCAGAGCACATTAACACCCATCGGAGTATTTCACTTACAGCAGTTACCCCAAGAGCCATAAACATGAATGGGTTTGCTGGCCTAACAACAGTGCCCCAAATTGAAGAGACAGCGTCCAGGGGGCAAGGCAAAGGGCTGTATCAGCAGAGTTCGGCAGTCGAGACAGAACAGATCTGAGGAGCCCTTTGAACGTGAACAGAAGGCACGGAGCAGACAGGCACTCTAAAATCACTGCCAGCACAGGGAGATGGACATGGAGTTCCAAAAGTGGGAACTTGGGAAATAGCAGCCTAAAAGGATCAGGACTTGGGTTGGCTCAGAAGGAACAGCAGCAATATCTGGCCACGTTACACTTTGGAAAGGAATCCTAGCAATTAAAAAAAAAAAAACCTAGAAAGATTCCGAGTTATGCAGTAAGTTTATTGTAAACAACCAGTCACAAGCAAATCCTAGAATCATAGAATATCAGGGTTGGAAGAGACCTCAGGAGGTCATCTAGTCCAACCCCCTGCTCAAAGCAGGAGCAACCCCAACTAAATCATCCCAGCCAGGGCTTTGTCAAGCCAGGCCTTAAAAACCAGATTATATCAAATTAGTTGGACAAGATCTATTTTCCATAAACCCATGCTGATTGGCATTAATTATAGTACTTTCCTTTAATTCTCTGTGAAATCGAGTCTGTATCAGCTGTTCCATTGTTTTGCCCAAGATTAACATCAGGCTGACAGATCGATAAATTTTCCAGGTCTTACATTTACCCTTTTTAAGTATTGACACAACATTAGCTTTCTTCCAGTCCTCTGGAACTAGAGTGCCAAAAATATTGACTAATCAACATGAATAGTCCAGATAGATCTTTGGCCAGCGGTTTTAAAACTCCTGGCTGCAAATTATTCAGACCTACTAATTTTAAAATGTCCATCTTTAGTAGCTGCTGTTGAACATCCTCTTTAGTTACTATTGGAATGGAAAGAATTTCATCATCATCTGATGACAACATTAACTGACTTGTTCCTCAAATACAAAACACAAATATTTATTGAACACTTTTGTCTTTTTTGCATAATTATTTCTAATTCTACCATTTCCATCCAGTAATGGATCAGTATCATTATTAGGCTTATTTTTGTTCCTAACATACTTGAAAAACCCTTTATTGTCCTTATCTCTGCTGGCCATAGAGTCTCCTTCAGTGCATTTGCTTCCCTTATCAGTTTTCTACACTTCTTAGCTTTACTTTAAATTCAGTATTATCACCTACCCTTTTCTTCCAATTATTTTATTTTATTTCATTTGATTTTTCATAGCTGCTTTCACTTTCCCTTTAAGCCAGGTTGGTAAACCAGTGTAGCATTCTCTCCATGATTGGTTTGGGGGATCTAGTAAAATACTCTCACACAGTTCCTAATTATCATGAACATTTTTCAGTTTAAATTCTTCCTCCCCACTGATCCACAGAACTTCCCAGAGGTTTTGCAAAAGGGGCAATTTACCCCAGGCCCCCACTTTGAAAGGGCCCCCAGAATGACAGAGAGAGTCTGGGCTAAATTTGAGTCAGAGGCATTGCAGCCAACACTGTGACATGGGTTTCCTTTAAGCTGTACACATGTGCAGCAATGCAGCAAGTACCATGAATCTCATGTGCCTGGGAGAAGCACCTGGGTCCTGCTAGGCCTGCGGGAACCAGCAGCTGCTCCTCCCAGCGCCGAGGACTGGTTGGAAGCCTTGATCCAGTAAGGAGAGGGGTAGCGGGCAGGGAGCGCTCCTGCTAGAAGCCAGCACCCTAAGCCTACTCCATCTGCCGGAACCCAGAGCACCTCCTCTCGGCACCGCGGGAAGACTCAAGTCAGCACAGAGGAGAAAGGAGTGCACTGACGTGGCGCAGGAGATGCTTCTATTCAGAGGGAGCCCCGCTGGCACCCGGGTCCCACTCTGTCTGCCGGGCCCTCCTGCTGGAACCCGGGGCAGTTCCTCTGGGTGCAGGGGACCGGCAGGAAGCCTCGAGCCAGCAGGGAGGAGTAGGTATTTAGGTAGGGCAGGGGAGACAAGTCCAGTTGTTCTTGTCTGACCTGGGAGGGAGATGCAGTGCAGGGGGGGCACTGGGCTGGAGGAGCCTATGCTGCTGCTGGGGCTGGGGTGCTCAGTCCCTGCATGCCTCACTACTCTGTGTTGCATGGGAAACTCCCTCCCAGGGACACCCATGGCGGGGATGGGGGGAGAGAGAGGGGAGCAGGGCTGGATATGGGGCATAGATGGAGGGGAGCAGTTGGACATTAGAAAATGTCTACCGAGAATGTGGCATAATCAGTCTCCTGTACAGTAAATAACCAGAATGATTAGGGTTGTGTTCATGAACTTGGTGAAAAGAGGAGTGAGGGTCAGTGGCAGCTAAGTATTCCTCAGAAGGCTAGGTCGAATTTTGCTCTGTGTTCTTACCTCAAGTTTGCTAAAAGCTTTCTCCTGTCATTTAACTCCTCCGTGGGACTCTCCAGAAACCTCATTATTACCTGTCTGACAGGAAGATCCTTGGAATACTGTGCTGAAAATATATCTCCGCCTGTCTCTCTTCTGACAGCTGTAGCTTTGTGCTGCCTGACATGTAGTCACTTCCAAACGTCAAATCTTCAACTCGTTGAAAGGGAGAGTCTTCGTGGAAGTATTTTGAACTGTGTTTAAGCAACACAGCTGGGGAGAGCTTTTTAAATCAGACTTGGTGCATGGCCTAAGGAAAATCTTCCACACAGAACCCTTCCTCTCTTGGAAAAACATGAGGTCATTGGAATAGCCCCCTAGTGGCATCGTTGGTGTCCAGTCAGAGTCTCTTGTGGAAAGCTATAGCTTGCTTTAATGCTCGTACAGACTTGCCTCATCTGCTTTGAGTAAAACTGGGATCTGCCACTTGGGGAATGGTTCGTCGTGTATATTGTAGATCAGCAAACCACTTCCTCTCGCCTTTGTCCTGTCTTCTCAAGTGGAGCTCTACACTCAATAGCATATCAAACATTATGATTGATTTGTGTTGCGGCTGCTGCTAGATCAGGACTTCCTTGTGTTAAGTGCTCTACACCCATCTTGTTAAATGTAACCTTAAATGGCTCATAAATAGCTATCATATTCTGTTTTAAAGATGTAAGTTTTGATAATGGACAGCATTTCCCTCCTAGGTTACTGAGCTTTTTGAAGTCCTAGTCCTTTAATGACTAGCACGGAACGCACTTCCTCTGCATTGCATTTTAACTATAAGAAATATAAATTCTATTTCATTTATGTTCTGTATTGAATAAAATCTGAGATGAAAAGACAGATGAAGTAACAAAACTGTTTTACTTTTTGAGCAGGACCCTAGGCTAGTAAAGAAATGCCTGAGCACATTGATATGTGTCAGTATTAGCTAAATGAAAGCAAAAGGAAATACAACTTGAAAAGGAAGCGAACTTAGAAGACCCTGACTGGGAAGTGAAGAAGACACCAAAAGACGCTTGTCACAATTCAGAGATTCAGGAGGATCTCACAAGAAAGAAATTCTTGTTTGAAATAATGATAACAAAGATATTGGTCCTAGATTCGTGTTGGATAAGAAATTGTAGAGTGAAACTAGTGATCAACAACTGCCTCGCCGTGACCCGGCACCATGAAGACAGCTAACAAGCGCAGATAGAGATTTGATTATATTGAATGGGGTTTCTAAGAATTTAACATTTTCCATGAGTTTCCTGTGCCTGTGCTTTTCCAGTAAACACACTTTTCAAGGCCTGGCCCAATGGAGGAAATGTGTCCAGAGACTGGAGTGTATAGAGTCAATCAGCTCAAGGACTGTTCAGTTTTTGTTGTTGTCTTTTTGATGATGCAGTGAACACGAGTAAAAAGTATCAATGCTTGGCCGTTCTGATGCTGGACTCAAAAATAACTGGAAGAAGCTGTATGATCAGGTAAAAAGCCACTTCTCACTTTACTTTGACTGGAAAAATTTGGAAAAAGGTTTGAAGAATCATACTGGGATTGATGATGCTCTTCAAAAACAAATTGAGGCAGAAACAGTAAAATGGTGCAAAATTTTGAAATCCATCTTAACTATCGCATTGTTTTTAGCTGAATGGAATCTTTAATTTTGTGGATCCAGTCATGAAACAGGGAACCACAGGAATGACCTTTTCCTAGGGATTTTAGAATTGCTTAGTTGGCACAACAGAGTCTTAGAACTAAATGAAGTAAAAATGTATCAGAATCAGCAGACTTGCATGCAAGCACATTATCTTTCTTGGAGGTCTCACAATGAGTTCCTAGAAGAGTGTGGAAAACTAGTCCTGAATGCTGTTATCCAGGAAGTATGAAAGGCAGTCTACTATGGTATTGTTGTTGACAGAACGCCTGATACTTTTCCTATGGAGCAAATTACTTTCATTTTGTATTCTGCTCATCAAAATCAAGGTAATGTTTTGGAAATGTAAGAATGCTTTTTGATGTTTGAGGATTGGAAGAAGAAATAAAAGGATAGGACAGAAAAATCCCTCCAATATTTAGTTGCATATTATGTTGCAGAACCGCGGCCACTGGGAGCTGCGAGCGGCCGTGCAAATGTAAACAAACAGTCTGGCGGTCCACCACTGGTCCACGTCATGCCAGGCCCTGCTTGAAGCACAGGCTGGGGGCAGCATTTGTGCCACAATGACAATAATTTTTATTTAGCAGCCGCACATAGACTGACATTTCAGGCAAGAGGCCCAGGAATTGAGACACACTCAGTGAAGGCATCTGCTCCGTGCTGCCCTGTGGTCAGAAACTCAAACAGGGTGTGCAGACTATTCAGAAAGGGACAGAGACTCGTGTTAGGCTAAATACCATGATATAAACTGGTGGCGCACAATCAGCATGGCCTTTACACTCCGTTTTGATCACTCCCCTAGGAAGAGGTAACGGGAACTAGGAGGCCTTAAGGGAATTCCAGTGCTCAGTTTAGGGAGGAGACACAAAAGAGAGATTTAAATAACAAACAGCATAGAGCATTCCCTACTTGCCCTCTCTGGCAAAACCAACCACCACCACCCTGGAACATCTAATTAAATAAGCCAACACATCCAAAGAGAGCTCAAAGAGAATACATTTTTAATACACTATATTAGGAGTTTGCTGGATTAATTGGCATAAGATATTACTGAGAAAATATTTTTGGAGGATTCAAAGCAGTAATAGCCATTTACATGAGTAATAAGGAGATCATCTACAGTTACAGGAGTTAGCACGTTTATATGGAGCAGCAAGCATCCTGCTTCAGGTCACGAAAGAATCACTGACTGGCCGGAGGACAGGAAGAAGTTGCGCCCAGTGTCCCGTTATTGCAAAATTGCCCGTGGTACAAATGGTTTCATACCTTGTTCTGAAACGCTGGGTACTAGCTGCATTCACAGGCTATTGCAAGAGGAGATGGGTTGTCACTCATTAAAGTGCATAAGAGAACGTGGAATGTTTTTGGCCTCTACAGAATAGGTAATCTAAAATGAAAATGACCAAGTCTATAAAGTTTGTCTTAAAGTCTCTTTCCATCCAGCTGTAGAAGGCCCCAATCTATCAACAAGACATGCACCACTCACCTGCAATTCATGGGGCCACACACAGGCCTAAACATGTGGTTAAATTCCCACCACTTCTTTATTAACAGCTTGGGCCATCAACGTCAATGGCTGTAGCCCACGAAAGCTTATGCTCTAATAAATTTGTTAGTCTCTAAGGTGCCACAAGTACTCCTGTTCTTTTTGCGGATACAGACTAACACGGCTGCTACTCTGAAATGGAAATTTTGCCATTGGACTTGACTTGGGGTCCCAATCCTGTTCCGATTAACATTACTCATGGAACTCAATCCTGATCATACCTTTACTGTCACCTCTTGGCCCCACATCATGCTCTTCCACTTTGTAAAGATGAGCTCATCTGCTCTCACAAAGCTCTCGTGCTCAGAGAGGCAGTGATATCTAGGGCACCAGAAGACCTGGGTTCTATTCCTAGCTATTCACCAGCCTGCTATGCAAGAGCTTGGGCATGACAGACCACCTCGCTGTGCGTCATAGTTCCCCACCCACCCTTTTCCAGTCTGGCACGTTTACATGGTAAGCTCTCTGGGGCGAGGACGCTTTCTTACTAGAGTCTGCACAGCGCCTCCCACAATGGGACTTCACCTCAGCTGAGGCCTCTGAATACTCCGTCATGTAATCAGTGGGAATGACGACATGTCTACTTATGCTATTGCAATCACGCCTTTAGCACCTGCTCTTGCCATCTGGTACCAGATGACAGAACAAGGAGCAATGGTCTCAAGTTGCCGTGGGGGAGGTTTAGGTTGGATATTAGGAAACACTATTTCACTAGGAGGGTGGTGAAGCACTGGAATGGGTTACCTAGGGAGGTGGTGGAGTCTCCTTCCTTAGAGGTTTTTAAAGCCCGGCTTGACAAAGCCCTGGCTGGGACGATTTAGTTGGGGATTGGTCCTGCTTTGAGCAGGGGGTTGGACTAGATGACCTCCTACGGTCCTTTTCAACCCTGATATTCTATGATTCTATGATATGTACTATTTACATGTTGGCAACATACTGTGATGTAGTAAAAAACTCACAACTGTAGAATCATCACTGCATACAAAAATGGTGGTGAAGTCCATTAATGGCTATTAGCCAGGACGGGTAAGGAATGGTGTCCCTAGCCTCTGTCTGTCAGAGGGTGGAGATGGATGGCAGGAGAGAGATCACTTGATCATTGCCTGTTAGGTTCACTCCCTCTGGGGCACCTGGCATTGGCACTGTCGTTAGACAGGATACTGGGCTAGATGGACCTCTGGTCTGACCCGGTACGGCCTTTCTTATGTTCTTATGTTTAAACACGGAGAAGTAAAGGCAGAAAGCTGGGCAAAATAGGTGGTTGAATTTTTTCAGCCAAGAAATATGGATTCAATAACAAAAAAAAAATTCAAAATGTTTCATTTTAATATTTTCAAAATGAAACATTTCATTTTTTAAGTTCAAAATGACGTTTTGTTTTGAAATGTCCTTCAGTTTTATAACAAAGAACACAACATTGTTTACAAAATGCCGTAAATGGAAACATTTTGTTTGTCCCAAAATGAATTTTTATTTTATTTTATTTTCTGGAATTGGCTGCAAATTGAAAAATCCATTATCCAGTGTAAACTCCAGCTCCAGTGTACTCACATGTTGAGTCAGCTAACAATAGTTTAATATGTATCAAAACTAAACGACTGGAGCTATTCCTCCACCACCTCACTTATCCGCTCTTTATGCTCCCACCACAAATACCAGCACTCTTGAGTTTTGTAAAATGGAATAAAGTAGCTGTAAAGCTTTTCAGAAGGAGGGAAGTGTTAATCCATTTAAAATCTAATCCCTGTTTTTGAACAGTTCTTTTATTTGCATGAGCCTTGAGATTCATGAAGTCCAATCAACCAGCCTTTTCATTTGATTTAAGATGCTGTTTTTCAGCATTGCAAGATTGGTGCAGATAATTCAAAGAGGACTCAAGGTGGCAAGATGAATTATATTCCCATACTGGCTGTCAATAAGATGTTTTTGGTGGAGTTGATCAAACCGTGAAGCACTTTGATATTTACAAAAAATAATGTGTATTTACTCACAGATAAAGCTGTAAAAAGATATAAAGAATCTATTCAGATTCACTTTATCTTCTTATTCCCAAACCGATTTGATTGTCAAAATCTACACAACCACACACACACACACAAAAGTTTATTCAACTTTGGAGCAGACACAGCTAACAAACAGCAGGATCACAGCACCACCAAGTGGCAGGCTCTGAGTTACACCTGGAGGTGCATGCTTTATCTATTACAGCCATGGGTACTGACTTCATGCCACCAGCTCATAAAGGCAATGATATGCAAACCAACAAGGACTTTGAACTTTCCCAATTGTTACACTTTCTTTCAGAAATAATCTTGTGGTGAACCTATTTGAAAATTAAAATGTTCAAAATCAGTTAAGAAATATAAGGCTAATTGTCATAAAAATGGGATTTGTAGAACATTAGCCTGTTGTGCAAGACATGTAAATTCTCTACTTGAATAATTTATAAAGGACATTTTATGGTACGTGTTTTCTTTAGTATAAAAAGAGACATGGGGTAAAATCTTCAAAAGCAACTTTTCCAAGAAGTCCCATTATTATTAGTGTTTATTTTTTGTATTGTTGTAGCACCGAGGAGCGCTAGTCATGGACCAGGACTCTATAAACACATTGATTTTTCAATGGGAGGGAGGCACTTTATGCAAATTTTGGAGGTAACATTTACAATATCTGAATAAATCATCATAATACTGAAGAGCCCGATTCTGCCACTTTTAACAATGCTGAACGAGGCCCCGGTGAGAAGGGTACCGCAAACATATGGGTATAATTCATTAAGCCTTAGACCATCCTTTATACAATACGCATCACTCACTAAGCCTACAGCAAACGTGTGAACTGCAGGCATTCCCCACCCTGCTCTAAAGCACTGCTTCATTATAATGCTGCTCAAGTGGATTGTACCATTGCCAGGGTATGAACATTGGAACATTTAACTTGTTGTTAAATTATTTATAGCATTTAAGCAACATTGCCCTCCAAACCATGTGCAAGTGAGGCACAGGCACTAAAAAGATAAGTTAAAAATATGTAAAGAAACAAAAAATATTTAGCACCAAAAAGGAATACGGAGGCTTTCATTGCAGTACAAGCATCTTACTTCTTAGGTAGCTACTGATCACAAAGCTGAATGTGCATTGACCCACAGAGTTACAGGCAGGAGGAAAAAACAAATCAAAGCTGACAGCTGTGAATACGCAGTGTAGCTGTAGCCATGTCAGTCCCAGGATGTTAGAGACAAGGTGGGGGAGGGAATATCTTTTATTGGACCATCTTCTGTTGGTGAGAGAGACGAGCTTTCAAGCCAGACCTGAAGAAGAGCTTGGCGTGGCTCCAAAGCTTGTCTCTCTCACCAACAGAATCTGGTCCAGTAAAAGATATTCCCTCACCTGCCTTGTCTCTAACTCTGAATGTCATTTGTCCACACTGAATAGCACAAGATTCATTTACTCAAAACATTTAAAACCCAATGGAAGTGACCCAAGTAATCAATTGCAAAATATAAACAATAGCATTATCTTGAACTCACGGCATCGCAGACATCTATATATTTATTTTAACCCTTGACCTAGGTGTCTAATTAGGCTTCTAAATCAGTGAACTGACTTGTTAGCACCTACCAGCTCCCACTAAATCGCTGGAGGCTTCAGAGCTCTCAGCAGCTCTGAAAATCGGGTCACTAAGGAACTAGATTTACAAAGGGGACTTAGGTACCTAACTGCCACTCTAGGCAACTAAATCCACTGGCATTCACAAAACCCCGGCTCCGCTACTGCCGGGCCTTGTAAACACCTTGTAAAGGTCCTAGGCACCTACGTTACCCTGGTAAAGTCCACTAGCCCCCTACGTTTGTGCTGCCAGGCATGCAGCCATCTAAATCCTGATACTGCCACGCCGCTCAGTGCCTAACTCACACCTAAGCCCTGGTGGGATTCACAGACTAGGCTATCCCCTGCCTATCTCACCTGGGGGACCCGAGCCGGTGGGTGTGCACAGAAGTGAGCCCAGAGCAGCCGTGGTGGTTCCTTTATACCCAATCATGCCATAGTTAGCGCACTCACCCTGACGGTGGGAGACCAGGGTTCTGATCCCATATGGCCTGATTCACAGCAGTCCTCGTGGATCCCAGTGAGTGTCCTAAGCCAGGGGTATCGGGTGTTCAGGGGCTCTCAGTCTCTTCTGTTGAAGCTGTTCCACTTCCAGCATTCACTGAGCAAGAATGACGCTGTAGCCCAGGGCTCGGGGCACTCACCCGCTCCAAGGCACAAGTGTTTATACACAGTGGAACAGCTTCAGCGGAAGAGGGTCTGACCCCAGTGTACAGTGGTGAGATGAGGGGTCAGTGCCCTCGTCGTGACTGTGTGTGCGCTTTGGAGGACAGAGGAGATAACAAGACTCTCTTCTGGAAATGATGCTAAGATAATGATGGACTTTGGTGGGTGTTGCGGTTTAGCTGGTTCTGTTGCACCACCCCTGGCCACGTGTAGTCTGTCCAACAGTGTCATGCTCTGAGCACAGGTGAAGAAAGGTGTTTCTGTGTTGGTAGTGCCAGAGCTCCCCTTTGGCACGTCGACTTCTTCTACTTCCACATTGCAAGGTCTCCTGAGAGGCTTCCCAGAACACTCTGGAACTCCCGAGTGTGTTATTGCAAACTCTGCTGTGCCCTCTCCAGGGAGGTGGAAGGACCAGGGGAATTTCCTTGGCCAGTTTGTTCCTGTCGCAGTCTCCCTCAGACACACTTTGGATGCGGGTAACCCCAGGTCCCCTTGCCCATCTGCCACGACTTGGTTCTCTAAGGCCATTTTCTCTCCTATTCAAGCCCTACAGTTAAAATTGGTTTTAAATTATTCTCTTCACCTTAGAATTTCCGAAGTAACGCCCTGCACACCAGCCGTGGGCAGCCAGCAGGGTCCTCTGAAATTCTCTCCTCATGCGCCTCCAGCTCGCTGTGCCCATCTCCCCACACCACTCTGTTAGGCCTTTTGCTCCGCCCCGTTCCTATATGCTATACACCCTTAGCAGGGCTACCCCCCCCCTCGCCATCTTGCCCATCCCTAACCCTCCTCTGCCCAGTTTCCTCCACCTATCACCTGTGCTCCGTGTCATGCAAGAAGTGCGCTCCTCCCACACTGCAGCCTTAGCCCCTGCTCCAGCCCTGGGCAGCTGTCGCTCATCTCCACTGTCCCTCGGAAACCACCACACACACGAGGGCCTCGGGTCAGATTCGCAATGACGTTTTCAGAGCTTGCAGAATCATTAGCGATGTGAAATGCCTCTAAATATTTTACTCCCTTATTATGCCAAGCCTCGGCCCCTTGAAGAAATGTGCTCTGTTGATATACATTATTATGATGACCTTCATCTATGAAGGTCATCAAAAATGACAGAAAATTACAAATACACTTAGCTGACTTAATAAGCCAATTCTGCAGAGGGTCACACTAGATACTTTGTTATTTGTGACCTTGAGCTTCTAATTTCTTAACTGATAATGAGATGTAACCTACACATTTTACAGCCAAGAGTGTGGTAATAGAGAGCGATTCTTTTCACCTCAGGAAGCTTTGCTCTAATTTAATACATAACAAGCAGAAAATGATCTTGGTTTATACACCTTCCCAGCATCCTAGTATTTTTCCAGTAATAGTGCAATGAACTCTCAAATAGGTATAGCTTCTTATTTCTTTTTCTTAAAAACAAACAAAAAAAAGACACCTACTTCAGAAATTGTAGCTAATAACTGTAGTGAAGGGCTAGCTGGATAGTGCTAACATAGCCAGATGGGTCTGGTTATCTTATAAGATTAGAACCAAGACTAATCTTTGCCTTTCTCAAATCTCATCCCTTTTAATGATTTGGATAGCTTATACAAATACCTTTTGTTCACATAGAATATCAAGGTTGGAAGGAACCTCAGGAAGTCATCTAGTCCAACCCCCTGCTTAAAGCAGGACCAATCCCCAGACAGATTTTTGCTCCAGATCTGTAAATGGCCCCCTCAAGGATTGAATTCACAACCCTGAGTTTAGTAGGCCAATGCTCAAACCAAAGAGCGATCCCTCCCTCCTGAAATGCCACTGGTTGTGTAGGGCATCCTGGTTCAAGAAACTAGCAGGGCAGACTCCATTGTTTTCTGCCTCAGTAGTTTGCTCTTTTTTCTCTCTGCTGCCTCTCAGCCACTGCCTTGTTGCCAATGCCAGCGCTGTGGAGAATGTGCCCAACACTACATTTTGCTAGTGGGAGAGGTGGAGTTGTGTGTACTCGGCAGGAGCAGCAGGGCACATTGCGTGAAGGTGGATTGAGATGGGTTTGAAGAACCATGGTGCAGCCACATTTGCAATGGCCAAACAACATGTGCAAACCAGACAAATGTGTATGCAAAATGGTGAGTTAGGTGCACTAGTAGTTGAGCTGGTCAAAAAAGGCATTGACTAAAAATTGTGGCAAATTTGTGTTTGTCATATTTTTTGTGTTGCCAAATCTTTCTCTTAGAAATAAAAATAAGTATGAAAAATTGTGTCTAAGGTTTTTGATTTTTCCCCACTCCTACCTTTTTACTCCCCCCTCCCTATGGGAAGGAAGGAAGTGAAGGAAAAATACCTTAAAAAGCGTTAAAACTTGGTTTAATTTTTTCACTAAAAAGGTCAATTTGATTTTTGGCCAATTCTACCAAGCAGTAATTTCTGTGCACATTAACCCAGATTCTGCATGCAGTCACAGTCATTGTTCCCACACATATTGGTTTCAATGTCTTGGTTGGGAGCTGTTGAGAAAGGCATTAATTTGGCAACAAGTAACACGACAGCATCTGCCTTACAAACAGTATTCAGGTCTCAGTGTTGAGGAAAGTAATTCTCTTTCCTTCTCTTACAGAGTGCGTGTCCATCAGAGCAAGTACAGGCATTTTCTTCTTATGAAGTGAAATAATTTTTCAGTGTTTATCATCCCTAAGTTAGTGAGAGGCCAGAGAGGTTTGCTCTGTGTTTGAATGTGTATATCCAAACATGTGCATTGGTGGGGCTGGCCTGCACCAAATCTGCAAACAAACAGTTTCAGAGTAACCCACTACTAGGATTAGGATACCCCTCTGCCCATCCACTGAGGACAATATGGCGCTAGCCTCCTCATTTCCCAGGGGTATTTCTCCAAAAGCTGGGCTTCTGCGAAAGATTTACAGGTAGTTTCCCCAACTGAGCTGAAAGATGCCATTTTTCAGGACTGCTTGGATGGTATATATATCACCACCTAGTTGTTTCTGGTAGTACTGAGAATGTGTGAGGTACTGTATGAATTCATAGGAGGAAAACCAGAAGGGACCATTCATCATCTTCCAGTCTTGATCTGAAGACAAGAGATGGAGAATCCCCTGCTTTCCTTGGGAGTTCGTTCCAATGGCTATCCGCCCTCGCTGTTAAAAATGTGTGCCTAATTTCGAATTTGAATTTTTCTGGGTTTAACATCCAGTGACAGGTTCTTGTTCTGCCTTTCTCCACTGGATTAAAGAGTCCTTTCATACCCACTGTTTTTTCCAGTGAAGGAATTTATTTATTGTAATGGAGTCACTGATCAATCTTCCTTTTCGATAAGCTAGGCAGATTGAGCTCTTTAAGTCTCTCACTGTGAGGAATTTTCTCCAGCCTTCAAATAATTTTTGTGCCTGTTCTCTGCATCCTCTCCAGTATTTCAACATCCTTCCTCAAATATAGATACCAGAACTGGACACAGTATTCCAGTGTACACAGGTGAAAACCTCCCTCACTGCTCCTCACCACTCTCCGGTTTATACAGCCGCGTGCAGGAGCTGGCACGTGGCCATGTCACAAATTATTTATGGATGGATGAATCCAGGTGTATTTGGAGAGAGAGGCTAGTTCTGTATGTGTATTTCTGCAATTGTCTCCTTTTGTTAACAAATCCATGTTCAGGTTATTACAATTCACTGCTGATAATGGCATTTTGACAGGGACTCAGAACTGGATTCTCTGAGACTAATGAGAGGATGTTTATTTGTTTTGCTTCTCTCTTTTCCAACTTACAGTACTTTGAACATAATCACTTCAAAATATGTCTCTACTAGTTAGAGTAGGACAGTTAGGCCACCAAGTTATGCTAATCTTGCTGATTTTCCAAATGCCATGATTTTGATGTTACCGCTTCTATACAGCTGTCTCAGCTAATAGTCACACAATTCTCTCTAGTCCCTGAGTTACTCTGATTGTGTTCCATCACCCTCTTGAGTTTCATCCATTTCTACCAGCCTGTTCTCCAGATAAGTTGTTGTTAGGGCCTACATATTTTGGCCAAAATAGCTTCATTAGTTTGCAAAAACCCCTCATTTGCCATACAGAGGGAACAGTTCTTTCTCCAGCTGGAGCCTGACTCCTGACACACAGCAATAAAGAAAAAATCTACTTAGTACATAACTGGATAAACTGATTTATTCACCTGTTGAAAACTCTCATCATAAGTACATGAAGTGGTCTGAAACACTGACTGTCAAAAGTACTGCATTTTTCGACCACGAGTTAAGTAATTGGCAACATAGGGATCAGGATTTGGAAAGTAAAACACTGCTTCATAATATCAAAAGCTGGGAACAGTGTGTCTGATTCAATTATAATTTCAACGTATGGTGTTTTGAGAGCCCAATCTTCTGGATATTTAGGAATATGTTCTTATAACAAAAGATCATGAGATCTATTTACTCATACACTCTGCCATTAAGTAGGTTAACAGCCCTTTTCAAACAATTCTGCTTGTATAACATGACTGCTCTTTGTGTCTCCTATGAACTTTAACGCCATCTCTTTGTACCCTGATTTCCACACACTGATACCAGTGGACACTTTCTTCCTACAAACAATTGATAGGGAACAGTTTAAATGGCTGCCTTAGCCTTCTGTCTGCTAAATCAATCAGAATAATGTGTTTTTGGAGAATAAGCAACTACAGAAGAGGAAAAGTTGTGCTTGGCTTGATACTAGGAAGGGAGAAGGTTTAAAATAAGGGCTTGTCTACACTACCGCGGTAGTTCGACGGCTGGCAATCGAACTTCCGGGTTCGATTTATCGCGTCTGGTGTGGACGCGATAATTCGAACCAGGAAGTGCTCGCCGTCGACTGCGGTACTCCACGTCAGCGAGAGGAGTACCGCGGAGTCGACGGGGGAGCCTGCCTGCCGTGTGTGGACCGCGTCTGAACCGCGGTAAATTCGAACTAAGGTATGTCGACTTCAGCTACGTTATTCACGTAGCTGAAGTTGCGTACCTTAGATCGAATTGGGGTGTTAGTGTAGACCAGGCCTAAGTGACTTGCCAAAGCTTTATGCCTCAAATTTCAAAAGCCTTTCCCATAGACGAACGAGTCCTACACAGAGCTGGGAAGGCATGAGCCTGGGGGCCAGGCAATCTCTGTCCACTTCCCATCTTTGCCACAAACAGCTTTGGGCGAGTCACTTGATCCTTGTCTGCCTCATTTCCCTATCTGTAAATGAGAATAAACCATACTCTCTCTGTCCTGAGCTTTGTTTGCTTTGACTGTAAGGTCTTCATAGCAGGGAAGACAGCCGCTGACAGAAAGGGGCCCTGATCTTAGCCTCTAGCTGCTACTCTAATACAAATAATGCTTTTCCAGCTATGATTCTTTTTAAGCACTCAGCCAGTGCCTGGTACATTGCTGATTGATGCCATGGAAAAAAAGGACTTAAGAAGCATTTTTATTAACTTATTAATAACTTTCCATAACTAGCAAACGATCTGGACGTCTGCTCCAGTCAGCCACTGACTAAGTATTTGTATTACTTGGGCTGCGGTGACATTTGAGGAGACACGTGATTTGAAGTTTTCCCTCTGCCCGACTCTGGAACTCAGAGTTCTCGTTCCACTGACGGCTCCACCTGTTGCAGTCTCTTTCTGACAGATGTTGACTAAGAATTCAGCGAGTTAACGCTGCCATTTTTGTAGCTTCTCTCCCAAGCTCAAGTCACTCCCCATTCCAGGGCCTGGTGGTTGGTGAAAGCTATAAACCATCTACCCAGCAAATCAGACGAGTGAGCTTTAAACGGCTCTGCTATTGCCAAGCGATCCAGCTCAGCTGCAAAATGCCATTCTTTCAGCTGCTCAGCTTCCAGCTGCCAAAAGCAATGCTTTGCATCTGTCACTGCCTTCCTGTCGCTCTACACTCAAGTCCAAATGCCATTTGAAAGCATCATAATCCACAATAAATGCCCTGGAGGAAACTGCATTTGAAAGTAATAATTCAGCAAAACTTCATTTCAACTTGCGAATGGCAGTTATAATTGCCTTGCCAGATGAACTGTTCCTGAAGCAGAGGGACAGTAATGTCAGAGATGAATGCTTTACATGGGTCCTTGGTTCTGCCCCTAGTTGGTCGTGTTGACGGCATGCATGAGAAGACTTAAGCATAACCAGCCCACAGATCTCAACACACTTTAATTCTATCAGCTTGAAACAAGTCTCCTAAGCAGTCTAGGCCTTTCTGCAGCCCAACCAAAACTTTGTCACTGATAAAATGGCTATAAGGGAATTACAGTAATTCAAATGAACTACTGGTCTTCAGTTAGAAGATGATTATTGATAGCCATGGCAAAGTGAGGGGGAACCCTTCTGGTGACATCTTGGCTGACACAGGAACAATCCAATTATTTTAATAAGATAGTTTGAGGGAGCTCTAGTGTATGAACAGCACTACAAATGCAATAACAACAATACTAATTATTATTATTTCCTGCTAGCCTCACCAGTACTAGCTGGGAGTGGTTTGCAGGCATCCAGACAAGGTGCTTGTGCTGGTGTGATGGAGGAGGGGAGACAACAGAGTGATGAAGAGGTGAATGATATGGTCAGAGCAATGAACCAGGAAGATGATTCAATCACTAGTGGTTAGAATGGACCTGAGTGGGGCAATATGGCTAACATCAAGACCTGAGAGGAGGAAATTATGGTAGTTAAGCTTGAGATGAGACCTGAACAAGAGCCTTGGCAGCATGGACAGACAGCAAAGACCAAATCTTAGACAGATTATGTAGTTGTAAGAGGCAAGAACTGGACCTGGACCGGATAAATGGATCTAAAAAAATGGCCAAGTCAGGGTTGATGCCCAGATAAAGGGCTTGAATGTCTGGGATGACAGTAAGGTTGGGGTTGTTCACAGAGATTGAGAAAGTGGGAAGGGTCTTAAAAAAAAAAAAGAACATTGTAGCACTGAAACATCAGAATTCTCAAAAAAC
Source organism: Terrapene triunguis (assembly GCF_002925995.2). Taxonomy (NCBI): domain Eukaryota; kingdom Metazoa; phylum Chordata; order Testudines; family Emydidae; genus Terrapene; species Terrapene triunguis. The sequence goes on from NW_020664588.1 coordinate 2,677,385, forward strand.
ATGATGTTCAAGTTCTTATACACTTTGCACTGGAAGGAGACTTTTTAAATTCAAAATACCATAAGAACAATATTGCTATTAGGAATATAAACCAAGGAGGGTGATCATAATGGATGAACTAGTGAAGAAGCAGATTGTGGCAGGGAGAGAAAAATAACTTTGTAGTTTTAAAATGTTAGCCTTCTACTCCTAGCCATGTAAGACAGATTATACTGAGTCTAGAGGAGATTGAAAATATTACCGTAATTTATTTCTGTCTCCAAGGTCTTAAGCAAACTGAGATTTTAACAAAAACATGATATATAAATATCAACTCATTGTTAAAAGGGTATGTTAACTTATCTCTTCCCGTGTCCTTGGAGCTGATGGATCAGCTGCTCAGTTTGTTTTTCAGATGTGCTTTCACTTAGGTATTCACAGATTCAGTGTTTTGAAGACTTTATTTTTAATGTAAGCTGCCTTGGCCCAATGCTTTCATCTCAAGCAAAAATGATGAAGCAGAACCTGTTCAGATTTAGGTTATGATACCGTGGAGTGTTGTCCCACTTACAAAACAGCTGGTCATGTCATTGTTTCTAAAAGTTCCCCTATGCACCAACACAGGCAGCTTTTGCTCTCTGCTCAGAGCCAGACTATATTTCACTCAAATGTATAAAATTAAAACCACTGTGTCAATGTATAATGTTCGTTGCTAACCCAAAACATCACCAGATCACCTCCAACATACAGAGCTACCTCTCCCACCCCCTTTGTTCTTCAGTGCCCAGACACTGCAGCATGGTATGACTGCCAGACATAGGAATCACCATAGGAAATGGTAGTTGGAAGATAGCTAAAATAGACCATAAGAAGATGGATGCAATATGTCCCAGGCCTCTTTAAAATTTAGATGTGCCTAGGATTTGGGGAGGAGAGGAGATGAAGTTTCCCCGTAAATTTAAATCATATCTGTTCCAAAACAGAGATTAATATCCCTTTCCATTGATTCAGGCAGGCATCTCTCTGTGGGACTGCTCCAAAGAGGACACTTCTCTTGTGGATCATGGCCTCCTACCTAAGACACAGTCAATAGCTAAGAACTGTCAGCTTCCCAAATGCAGAACTCATAGCCATGGACACCACCCCTGCAGAGTTCAGTGCAGCATGACTCCTGCCAGAGCCTTCAAGACAACTGCACAATCCACTAAGTCAACTGAGCTTTCCCACCAATCAAACTATACAAACTACCTATTCAGGATATGATGGGGAGCGACAGCAATTCGAGCCATTCTGGATCTGACAGTTATGTCGTATTCTCAGATATCACAGTGATGATTGTGATATCTATTGCTGGGCAGACGGAAACAGGCACTAGCACAACCAACTTCTGATAAACTCCCTGGAATGCGTTGTACTAACAGCTGCATGGAACCTTGCAGATGATCTTCCTGTCAAAGAATTCTCTGGGCTTACCATGGTAATGGTTTGGACACACAAAACAAAGCACTCAAAGCATTGTTTCCAACACTAAAGTGGTAGGTACATGTTTATATGGGCAACCTACTCGCAGAGCAATTTTGCCAGTGAGATCTGGTATGCTGGAAGTCCATCTAAAACCAGTTAACTCTTAATACAATTAGTATAGAGTATTTTTTGAGTATTTTTCCTCCAGAAAGTAGCTTTTAGTTGTGAAACCTTCAGTAAAATGAAGTGCAACTGTTATGGAACATACATATGCAAAAGAGACTAACCAAGGACTTGCATTTGATATGCGACAGACACATATATCAGGTATATTTGACATAAGGCAAAATTGAGTGCTTTCACTACCCTAAGAAATATATACAGTTCCTGATGTAAAGACCACTGACATCAGTAAAAATGCTCCCATAATATTAGTGGGCGTGGGATCAAGCCCACCTTGCCTGTTAAAGGCATGCCAAACAGTTATATGTGTGTTTTGATACATTGCAAGACAGTAGGTCTGATCAAAATAAAAAAGGCCTTCAGAGACAAAACAATTTCTGTGTCATCTTGTCTGTCTCTTAAATCCAAACCAGTTTCTGGCTCCTTCCGCCATCTCTACCACCCACTCCCACTTTAATAAGGCTTAGAACAGCTAAGGATGTTAAGTAGCTAAATCATGAGTGTCTGCCTCTTCTCCCACGGCTTGCAAGCTAATCCAATGCTGCAGGGCCATCATTTCATGAACCTCCTCCTGGGGAACTGGAAGTGCTGTTTATATTTACATGAATATGGACCATAATAGCTGGACTAGCCTATCCATTGTTATTTTGTAAGGCACTACGACTTTTAAACAGTAGCTTGTATTAATATTACAGATTCGCTTCTCAGATCCCAACTGGTGATCTGAATGCCTTGCACGTACTAACCCTTGAAAGTAATAATAAAAATGGTGCATAGAACTTAGGCTCAGATCCATAAAAGGACTTGATGTGTTGCAACACCTAACTTTTTGATGCCTTGAAAATTGCTGGATCCCCAAAGTCTGAGTTACACAGGTAGGATCCCTACACAATTCATGAGGAGAGGTAGGCACCTAAGAATGTGATCCACAAAATCTAGCACAGTAGGTGAGGAGCAGTGTCAGGTAGCTAAGGACAGAGGCATGTCCTAAGTCCTGCCTCTCTCAGGAGGCGTCTAGATCTACTTGTGATCCATGGCCAAGAACTCCTCTCCTGGAGTCAGGCAGCGGACACCCAGGTATCCCCACAGGAGGAGTCCCCTAACCATGGGGTCATTCTCATTCTCTCTTGTGCATCCAATGACTATTTGAGTATTTAGTCAAAAGTAGAACAGCTACAACCGGAGCGCTTGAGAGCGCCCCAGACCAGTGTATCCCATAGCCCCATGGTTAGAACACTCTCCTGAATGGTGGCAGACCCTGGTTCATACTCTGACCCCATCAGGCAAAATGGAACCCAGATCTCCCACATCTCAGCTGAGTGCTCTAACCATGGGGCTAAAAGCCATCCCAGGGACACACCAGCACCACCTTCCCCTGGATTTTGAATGGGCCCCAATCTGGTAGGCAGAAACACCTCTCTCATCCCAGCCTGAGGGTCACCCTGGGGCTTTGGCATGAGCCAGGGCTTTGTATCCCCAGTGTCAGGCACCCTGTGCATGAGCACAGAGACAGACGCAGGAGCGTAGGGAACTTTACAGCGAAAGTTTAGATGCCGAGTGAGTTTAGCTGCCTACAGAGTTGTGTGGATTGTAGTTGTGCCTAAATCCTTTTGTGGTTCTGGGCTTTATTGCCCACCTCACTGAAAACTTTCCCCTGTAAATGAAACTGGAACAGTAAATCCTGAGAGGAACATCAAACATGCAATAAGGAGCATGCAAATGTTAGTAAGATCAGAGAGGCCGCTCCAGAAGCACTGGCTTCTCAACATTTCATTCAGAAGGCAGCTTAGCTTTTTCCCCCCTTACCTGCTTAATTAAGCAACACCAACTCGTTAATAATTTCAGCCTTCTGATTTCAGTGTATAGGCATCTTTGCAAAGAGAGATCAGTCACATTCCAAAGTGTTGCTTTCAGAGAGCTCTATTAAGTTATTCATTCTTTAAGACGGGGGAATTTGTAGTCATGGTATTTGGGATAGTTTTTGCAATCAGAGCACCAAAATGCCATGGAAGCACACACCATATGCAACAAACCACAGCCAGGAAGAGTGTCTCTTCAGTGATAAAGCCAAATCCAGCATCTCTCTCAGATAAGACTCTGCCTGGTCTTGCTGGAGTTTTGCGTAAGTATTCATGGCTGGTCTAGCCCAGGTTATAAAAGCAGGTTTCTGAGCAATCCTGGGTGCACTGAGGTATGGCATTCAATATTGATTACATTTTGTACGATACACTAATCAAAAGGTAATCATACATATGTTCTAAGATCTTATCACCAGGCAGGGCCACGAGGGAGATACTTTGAGCATCTTTGTTTTTTCATCTGTGGTGATGTGAAGAAAGAGTTCTGGCTACAGTGAATGAGCCTCCGTTAGATTGATCTTTCTACTTGGGAGTCTGACTTTGACCCTCAACACATCCTTCACACCAGCAGTAATTCCCAGTCGATCATCTCAGATATACAATTATGATTCCCCCACAACACTAGACCCTCCACATCCCTCAGATGTCTAACACAGAGGTGAAATTATTTAAGTATTCTACACCCTATTCCACGCACTGTCTGCTACAGGGATCATAAGTTCCTTCTACACAGTTCTGCAAGGATAAACAACTGGTTTACTGTAGTCAAAATTTTCACCAAGAAGCTGCACGTTGACAGTTCACACAAAGTATGTGTGACTTCACAGAGTGTTCAGAGGAGCTTTATTGTGTTCTGCACATAATCTACTTACTAAATGCAAAAAATAATTTACATTCAATGCACTGTTAAATTAGACCCGTGAAGCACAAAGGAGTCAGAAAGGGAGAAAATTAAGGCTGACCATGTAATACAGGGCTCCTCCTCATTCTGACAACCTGAGACATAGGTGATCATGCCATTTACTACAGAATGCAGCATTGCATTTAAAATGAGCCCAGTACATGCTGGGCGGCTCTCCAGGGGTGTAGTCAATGCCATGGTATGCTCCACACTATGGTGTCGTAGGACCCAGTTCTGAGCGTAAATCTGGAACTGAGGGGAGTTATGCCAGCACAGAGGTGATGCAAGGTCGCAAGCAGACCCTCAATGTCAGATTTAAGTATTCCCAGTTAGCCAGAGCATTAACATTCAGCTCCTCCAGGCCTCGCTTGTTCGAGGTGAAGTCGTTGGCCTCTCAAGCATACCGGGTCAACAAATCCAGACCAGGTTTGTTCTCATTAGTTGCATGGAAACCTGCAGGATTCACTCACCGAGGTCAATCCCCAAACTAAACCTCTCCCAGCAACCCCTTTGCCCCTTCACAACCGTACTTTGCAGTCTGCTAGGCAGGTCAACATCCTTATTGCCCTATCTGCTCCGTTGTGATGTCAAACCACCCCTTTGCCAAGGTCTTACTTCTTCCCTTGGGCCGTGCAATGCAGCCTCTATTCATGTGAAGTTCTCAGATACATGCTTACATCTAATTCTATAGAAAATAAGTGTTTTGTGCTATCTGAGCAAGCCTGCAATTACTGAATTAGTGAGTGTAGCGCCGTAGCATAATGCAAATGCCCAAAGGGAAAATTAAGATTGTGGGCTGTCACAGTTCCCAATTTCTTAGGGCTTGTCTATACTTACCGCGCTGGTTCGGCGGCAGGCAATCGAACTTCTGGGTTCGATTTATCACGTCTTGTCTGGACGCGATAAATCGAACCCAGAAGTGCTCGCCATCGACTCCGGTAATCCTGCTCGGCGCGAGGAGTACGCGGAGTCGACGGGGGAGCCTGCCTGCCGCGTCTGGACCGCAGTAAGTTCGAACTAAGGTACGTCGACTTCAGCTACATTATTCACGTAGCTGAAGTTGCGTACCTTAGTTCGAATTGGGGGGTTAGTGTAGACCAGGCCTTAGTGTCCTTAGGGCTAGATTCACAAAGGGATTTAGGTGTCTAACGTGACAGGCCAACATTGGCTGAGGCCAACATTTAGGTGCCACTGAGATCACAAATCCCCCCCCCCCCCCCGCTCAGCCTCCCCTGCAAGCACCTAAAGTCCCCTCTGTACCTAAATCTCTGCAGCTAAGTCCCAACACCACCAAACTGCTCAGCCCCTAGCTCACACTTAAGCATCAGCAGGGTTCTCAAAGTAGGGGTTCCCTACCTCTCTTGCCTGCAGGGCCTGAGTTGGTAGGCAGTCTCGGAGCATGCCTAGCCACACTAAAGACAGCCGAGCAGTGGGCAGTGAGGGTGGAGGCCATGTCTCCCCAATAGTTTAGCTAACTCGGGCCTGGGGATTTCAGTAGGCACATAAAAGTTGGGTGTTGCAGTGCTGAGTATAGCAACGCCCAGGTCCCTTTGTGCATCCAGCCAGCAGTTCTTTGCATGTCATTTATTCCTGCTCTAACTGTCACAACACTGTTATTTTGAGCATTTTTGTCAAAAAGCGCTGAGAGGTGCCTATCGATGAAGGGAAATTGGATTTGCCAACAAAATAGCTGGTCTGTTGCTCCACATAAATGTTTTCCCTACTTCTCTTAACCATACCTCAACCGTCAAGTTTACTACTGTCACACATGGCCAGTCAAGGTGTGGAAAAGGTGTGTTTTGTTGCATGTCATACCTTAATTTATCATTAATGGCTTTAAAACATAAATCTCACTGTGTGAATTAACTAAAATAATTAAAAATACTGAAAAGGAAATTCCATCACATGCAGCCACAAACTCTCCCCACCACATGGGTCCCTGGACATACAGATCAGCTCAGAACGCTACAAAAGTAACTGTTATCCTCTATGGGGACCAGCCCCGAGATAGGGATTTGACACATTCTTTGAGAGAGGTTTTTATAACTCTGCTAGACAGCAGGAGAATATTGGCTATCAGGGAGCTGGCGTACTATTCCTAGCAGTAGGATGGGAGTGTGGGGAAGCAATCACAGCTAGGCCAACCAGCACACACAAAGTAGTCAGTCAGTGAGAAAAGCTGTGTGGCAAAACTTGTGTTTGCCACATTAGACGTGGGTTCTATTCCCGGCTCTGCACAAAATGATCTTGTGCGGTCTCTATTCATGCCTTTGTAAAATGGGACGGGCTAATCACTGACTGCCTTCTAGGGTTGGGATACAAGGCCTTGCTTGGGAATAAGGGATATGAAGTGTGTGGAAATATTAACCAGAGGTGAGCCTTGATTTTATAGTCTCCTGACTCAGTTCCCTTTCTCCCAGGATACAGGTTACGTGACACACACAGAATCCAAATTTAACAAATTCATGAGTTTGATAATCCCTATCACTGGCTAATAAAATACAGGTATAGCTCTCAAAGTGCTTTCAAAAGGTGGGTCATTAATTCCATTTTGCAGATGGGGAAAAGAGCCAGAAAGAGGTTAAACAATTTACCCAAGGTCACAGAGCAAGCCACACGCAGAGCTAGGAATAAAGCCCAGGTCTCCCAAAGCACTTCTATTACGCTGCTCCCCGTCACTGGACCACCTTGTCTCCTTCAAGCCATTAGAGGATGAGGATAGTCTAAAATGAACCCTTATACTACTTGTTCGAACTTTTCTTACTCTCCCTTATTTAAAGGATACCATTATCTCTCCACTTGCTGCCTATTTTGCTATTTGCATTCTTCTGTTCATTTACTAGTCACATCTTTTTTTCACGTCTTTAACACACAATTACCTCCACTGTATTCTCCAATTACAGGGATATTTAAGCTTTTTCTCTAACAAGCTAAAAAAAGAAACCCTTTCTCTTGCCAAAAAAGAAACATGTACCTAGTTATCCCAGAAGATATTTTGTTCCTCTCGGTGACTCGGATTGGGAGTTTACATAATGGAATCCATCTGCCTTTTCTGCGTACAGCTTGATCTTCCGCTTTTCACAACATTGCTGACCTTTGCTCTCTTGCCTTTTCTAGCTCTTGTTCTAATTTGCTTTTGAGTTCCCGTCTCTATAAATCTAAATGTATTTTTATTTTCCACACAGAGGGAAAAGCCTTTCTAGTGGAAATGTCATATCTAGGGGTCTCATTTTTAGCAAGGTTGTTTTCTTCCCCTCTTTGATTCTCATATAATGATTGAGAGTCAAACTTCCAAATTTTCTTTTTAATGCCCAAAATAGTGTAGATATTCTCCTCCTTTTAAACAGCCCACCCAGCAATATTACGTGGCTGAGTTTCTGAAGCATGCCAGGATCAGATTGTAACTTTGAACGACAACAATGAAGTGCCTAGGACTGTGTTGCTGTACTGACTAATAGATTGTTGTGGTCAAGCTAAATAAATAAAATCAAATAAAAGACAAAGCTCCAAAAACAACATTAACTCAGCTGCATTGCTCATATGTAGTATTTTTTATTCCCCCCCAATCCAAACCACAATGAAGTTAAGGGAAAAGCTCCCACTTTATCCAGTGAGCTTTGGATCGGGCCCATAATGTCGATATTGACAGGTATTTATTTTGTAAAGCTTAACTTTTGTATTTCTTGACTTCTAAGACCAAATCTTAAATTAGGTAATTAGATGAAAAAGACTGACACACCAATACACTTAGGCATAACCTTCAAATGGAATAATACTCCTAATGATACTAACTAATAGGCCTATACAGTTAAAAGCACCAGACCAGAAATCTAAGGGATACCAAATGTAATTTCAGTCAACCGAAGAAACATCTACCTTGCTCTATATACCAAAGCACAAAGCAATACAAAACCTGAACTTTCGAGATAGGAGGGTGTGATCCTAAAGAGAACAGTTAGTATAGTCACCTTAGGACAGGCCAACCTCTGTCCTTAAACATTCCAGTGAAACCGTATTGCCCATGCAACGACGTCCAAGGTTGATGAAATATGTAACAGGTCTAAGTCAAACAACCTCAATAAAAATTAATAAGAACATTAGCAATGCCATTCAAGGCAGCCTCTGTAATATGGCCTTATTAAAATCTAGTCTGGAACATCCTATAAAGCTCACAATGAGTCAGAGATTGACTCAGAGTGACACAGAGATTGGTCTCCAAGCAATTATTTATTCATTTCGGCTCACAATAGCCCTGTTAGCGAGGGAAGCAAAATGGCCGCCCCTATTTCATAGCACTGCTGCCCCATTTTACAGAGGGGGAACATAGGCACAGAGAGGTGAAACAATTTTCTTAAGGTCACAGAGGGAGTCCGTGGCCGAGCTAGAAATTGAGACCAGAATTCCTGGGTCCCACTCCAGAGCCTCTCTCCCTTTTCTTAATAACCACCAATGATCGTTTGTCTATTTAACACTGAAACTGGAAGAGTGAGATGATTTTTACGTGTCCCCAACCTCAGCATCCCACAGATCAGCCAAACAGACAGAACGTCCTTATGCCCTTCCTCACACTAATCCCTCCTCCCATCCCAGCAAAAATATATTATGTGACAAATACACATCTCATCTGCGCTCTCTTTTCTGTCCCTTTTATTGTAAAGGACAGCAGTCTAGTAGTGTACACATTGGATATTCTGAGCGCGACTGGTCACCCTGGCTTCTGCCCTGGTTAAAACAATGATCTGTGGGGTTAGGAATGTTTCAGGACACACTGATGTGAAGTCAGTTTCCCTCCCATACTGGCTACAACAAGAATTGGGATCTGAGCTGTTGCTGTGCAGAGGGCTTGGTGAGGGAAAACTACTTCCCAGGGCCAATGAGCACAGGTTATGTGTAATTCTCCACCCACTTTTGCTGTGCCAGGCAGTTGGCAAACAACTACTGTGCCCCCTCACTGACCCATCCCTGGCCGTGCTTCATGCCGGAGTAATCTGAGGGCTTCTTTGGGAAGAATGGCTTCTGCACCACAGGAGACTTTCTCCCTTATCGAACAGGTCCCACACCCAAACCAAAGCAGCAGAGCTGGGGAAAACACAAATTAAGAGCCAATTAATAAATATCCTGCACGCTTGGAAACCTTACGTGCTGCAAATGGATTGTGAAAATTATGCATGAAACATGGCATTACTTATTGACGAGAAACTGCTTATTTCACTCCACTGTATCGCATACAAATAATTTGCAATCAATAGCAGGAAAGGAATAATCTATGGAACTGGGAGAAAGGAAATTTCATGAAGAAGCTCATTGATGAATGCGAGGTGGCAAACAGATCAGTAACATTTCTGGAGCTATAAGGGAATGAAAGTAACAGAACCTGCAATTAAATGAACAAAAAGTTAACACCTGATCCATGAAAATAAATGGCAAGATGTATGCTAACTTCAGGGAGGCAAGAAGTTAGAGAAGCACTAAATCACCCCTGGGTAACATTAAAGTATTCAGGGGAACTGGGTGTGTGTGGAAGAGCTACATACCACACTAGCTAGGAGAAGCCTCCAGCGGGCCAAGGAGACCGGCCACCTCAACAACAGAGGGGACCCATCCGCCAACTGATCACCCACAATGACCATCTCCCCATGCAACCAACCCACAGCCAGAGGCCACTCATCTGCCTGCTGTGAGGAAGAGCAGTCAGATATGGGAGCCGCGGGAGAGATGTGAGTGACAGGCTGGGGAGCAGGAGCAGGGTGGACTGGTCTGTACAGGAACATATGGAAGGGTTGGAGATGTTCAGTGAAGGGAAGAGTAGAAATTGATGGATGGTTATTTTTTAGAGGAGGGGGAGGTTTGGGGAAGAGTATTTGACCTAGGGAACATCACCAAATGGGGCTGGACATTGCTTTTTGAGGGAGCTGCCTGTTAAAATTCTGGCAGCGAACCAGACATTCCTAGTTAAGTTCTTGCTGCCATTGGAGGTTTTCAGAATCCTCTGGCTTCAGCCACTGCAGCCGTAACTCTCGATTCCACAGTTCAATAACTCGTAAGTTACACAATAAAACTATTTTGATCATTTAGAATATCTAAAACACTAATAATCGAACCGGCATTTCCCTCTGCTCCCTACGAAGCATCCATAACTGCTAATTTAATCAACTGCTTCATTCCTAAAGTAGAGTCAGCGGCGGGCGTGTTTCTAGGAGGTTTGTGCCCTATGAATGTGTCAGTTTCCATTGAAGAAATGAAAGGATTCACAGCAGTAGCAACGCAAAGTGAAAAGAGTATTGAACAAAAAGCCTTTGTGTCTGCAGGGTATAAAACATGCTGATGCAAGCTACAAACTTACACAAAGGGGCAGTTCAGGGAGGATTTACAGTAAACTTATCTCCTTCACCTTTGCTTTGAATTAACCACCTTCGCTTTCCTTTATAACAAGGAATTTAATAGAAAAGGTAGTTTCATGGCACTTTGCTCCCCCACCTTGGATAACTTTACACATGAAGACTGACTTAGGGACAAAGGTGGGCAGGCAGTGGGAGAAGAGGCCGGTGAAGTTAATTTACTGTGGTGTGCCTATATCATCACGTACAAAGCAACTACCATTCAGTCAGCTACTGCACAGCCAAACAGTCATCCAACATTGACTCTCGTTTGATCCATCTCACCACTTTTATCAGATCTTATTGGAAACGGTCATTCTTCAGTAATAAAGCACCGGAAGTGAAACGGTACGGGGACTGCTCTGCTCAGAGGAAATATATTGCACTATTTACCCAGGAAGAGACTTTGTAAAGAGGGTGACTTGTAAATCACAGAATCCCCCATTCTAGAAGTGATGGCTCCAACTCCGGAAAGCACGAAAGTATGATTAACTTTAAGGCTAGGGAAATTAATCACATGCCTAAGTGCTGTGCTGCATCAGAGCCTAGGCCAATATAGATCTGAATTCAAACGTCTGGGCCTGTAAATAATGGGGCAGCACAATGACACATACTCCTTTAGCTCCTTACGCAGCATTCATAATATGAAGGAACCCGAAGGGAACAGGGGGATCCAGATAACTGTGTTTATGGATGATATGCCACATGTGTAAGCGGGGGAACGGTCCCGCTATTGTGGGGAACTTTCCTGGCTTATACAGTACCCCAGTGAAGTGGGCTATCGAAGGGATATGAGTCCTCACTCCCACTTCCTGTACTCAGAGGCCTGACCTCGAGGGCTCCCCTTCCACTGTCCTGTGTGGCAGAGGCCTCGTAACCCTGACAAGGCTGGGCCCAGGATTCCTGGGGGGCTCGACCCCAACCTTGTTGTGGTCACTTAGGGCAGGGGCTAGGGTGTCCCCACTCCGGGGTGCTCTCTCTGCACTGAGCACTTCCCTGACCCACTGATTATTACATACAGTTCAAAGCAAATACAATTTATTAAACCGCAATCAGTTTAAAAAAATAAGGAGAAATGGGAAAGGTGAAAGGAAAACCCGTCACCCCGCTCTGTGGCCCGGGGACGTCACAACCAGCATCTCCGGGATGCCAGGGAAGTTCAGTCGGTTTCTCACACTTCCCAGGCTCCTGCCCAGGCCCTGGCTGTGCTGCAGGGATGCTGCGGGTCGGACACATGCTCTGGCGGTGGCCCCACGCTCTCAGGCTGTAGGTGGCAGGACCCTTCTTCCCAGCGTTGTCCCCGCCCCATCAGGGTTACAATCCCCCTCCAAGTCTGGCCTGCAGGGCCTCTTGGCTGGGGCGTCTTCCTGTGCTGGGCCCTCTGCCCAGGGTCCTCCCCATCGCTCTCCCCAGCTGCTCCCCGCACCCAGCTCCGGACTGCTCCAGCCCCAGCTCCAGCCCCAGCCCCAGCACGGCTGCTGCTGCTCTGCCTCCAGCTCCCTGAGCTGCTTCTCTGGCCCCTCTGGCTCTGGCCCGGCTCTGCTCCCCAGCCCAGCTCCGGCCCCTGCTCTCTCCTTAGCTCAGCCCCACTCTGTCTGACCCAGGCCATTCCAGCTCACACAGAGGGTGGGACCCCCTTTGCCCCCTGTCAATCAGGCTGACCTGGAGCATTGGCCTCTCCCCATTGTTCCTGGGGACTGTCAGTCTCAGGGTCCTGATTTCCCATCGACCCCTCCCCTTTCTTTTTGGACTGGGAGCTAGTAACCAAAACACCCCCACCGAGTTTTAGTGAGGGGCCAACAATCCCCTTACACATGCAAGGCCTAGCTACATGGATACACTGCAACTCCAGCAGGCTTCGGGAAGTTTCTAGAACATAGAAGACCATGAGGGCCACTATTTAAAAGAATACTACCCGATTCCTATCCATCACATCCTTCTTCTCTGTCTCCGTCCACCTAAGTGTTTGTGGGACTAGGGTTTTGTTGTAGAACCCTGGGCAAAACACTTACACTCCATGATTCTTATTTCCATATGTAAAATGGAGATCCCTCCTTTTCACTCACCTGTTGTCTGTCCTGCCTATTTAAGCTGTAAGCTCGTTGGGACAGTGTCTATTGTGGGGATGTACAACACTTAGGAGAATCATAGAATCTCAGAGTTGGAAGGGACCTCAGGAGGTCATCTAGTCCAACCCCCTGCTCAAAGCAGGACCAATCCCCAGACAGATTTTTGCCCCAGATCCCTAAATGGCCCCCTCAAGGATTGAACTCACAACCCTGGGTTTAGCAGGCCAATGCTCAAACCACTGAGCTATCCCTCCCCCGAATGGGGCTTCTAGGTTCTACTCCACAACAAGTAATGACGAATAGGACGCAAGGCCATTGGCAAACACTGTTTTATTCCTTGCACATACTATATCTTCTTTATATAAATCTTGTCTGGAGAGAGCTGGCAGAATGACAACATTAATACAGGATGTGAAAAAGACTTATATGAACCTCACCAGCCACACCTCCCAGCCCACTAACGACAGCTGCATGTAGCCACCTTCGTGAGTGTTTGCACATGAAAATGACTCTTCTTCCACCAGCACAGGCTGCTTTTCATTCTTGCATAAACAAAACAACATTTCATTTCACAGTGACAATTTTCCCCTAAACTGGTGGCTACCTACAAACGGAGACAATACAAACCCCAAAATGTTGCGAATTGTTCTTTGTTGCATTGTGTAGCTCATTTTATTTAGTCATGAAGGAAGCAAATGAAAGTACAGCCTGTGAAAGACTAGGCCCCAGTACTGAAATCAGATCCACCTGGTCACGAGCCCATTGCTAGAGCAAATGGTCACCCAGATGGATCCAAGTGCAGAATCCGACTTTGTTCCCATTTTCAAATGCCATAAAATGACAACCGCACGGTTTAAGTACATAAGAACTGCCAGACTGGGTCAGAGCAACGGTCCATCAGCTTGCCCAGTGTCCTAACTTATAAAAGTTGCCAATGCCAGCAGCTTCAGAGGGAATAAATAGAACAGGGCAATTATCCATCCATTCCTGCAAGCACTTTTGTGAGGGGGTTTTGTTGTTTCAGTATTTCATAATAGGAGCTGGACAAACAATTGACATCAGCCCATTTAAAAGGATTTTTTTAGATGTTGAAAGTATTAGCCATTCAAACCATTGCTGAATAGTACTTAAATGCAAAGGATCCTGACATTTTGTGAATTTAATTTAATACCATTCTACAAAGAACCAATTATAGTTACATCATTATGTATAATAACCATGCCTGGAATCTCACTCTCACCAACCATGAAAGGATATTATTCAGAAATCCTTCCCTGTGGTTAGATTCGTTCAACCTCTATGCCCCAATCCCTTCACCTCTGGACACAAAATAATAGAAGAAGAGTGTCCTCATTCCCCTGTACAGATTTGTGGACAACATAACACAAAAAGAAGAGAGACTTTAAAGAAATGAGATTATGTGCCAGTATGAAAACATAGAAAAGATGTTTTCAATGTATTACATACCGGAAATAATTTGCATTAAATCAGAGCACTAGCGAATAAATGGAGAGAACCTTTATAAGCTAGCATAACAGGAACACATCCAAAGACAGCTGTCCTGTAAGAGTACAAGGCATTCTTTGAAAATTTCAACCTGAGAATTTCAAACAGTGGTAAGTGGGGAGCAGATATAAATAAAAACTTCTTATGCAGTGTTAACTATAGAGTCACTTCCATTCCCAATGTCATGTACCCCCGTACGGAAAACACAGAACCAAACTCAGTTCACCTACAATGGATAAGGTTAACAAAAATCCTTCTGGTACTGAAGATAATCACTGGATATTATTTGTTTACCTTAGCAACCACTATACTCTAGGTGCTCTCCAGACACCCGAGGAAAGACAGTCTTTGTTCCCCTTTAAGGACAGGCAGCCACTCACTACACAAGGGGCTTGCCTCTAAGACAGGGGCTCCCAAATGTTTTGCTGCTATGACCCCATTAAAAATATATATTCCCTCCTGGAACCCCAGACAGTGAAGAGAACACCATTTTGTAGAGCAAAATGGTGTCCTCCACATAGCGTGACCTCGCAAGCACCATACACGTGAGGTCACGCCACATGGGGGATGCAATTTTGTAGAGCAAAATGTTGTCCTTCATGCATCGTGACCTCGTACACACTGTACATGTGATGTCATGCTGCGCAGAGCAAAATGGCATCCTCCACACACCAGGGATCGCCGCAACCCCCATCTGCTGATGGAGCGACCTTGTTTGGGGTCACAAGCCACAAACTGGGAACCGCTGCTCTAAAACACTATCAACATCCTTCAGAAATTCCACAACATTAACAACGTCCCACATAACTCTGTCCTTGCCACCATGGATGTCATCTCCCTATACACCAGCATCCCTCACCATGATGGCATCAAATACGTAAAAGATAATGAACACGTGGAAATCCACCACAAACCCATCACCAAACTCATCCATTTCATCCTCACCCACAACAACTTTACATTTAACAACAAACATTTTATCCAAACCATGGGCACATCCATGGGTACTAGGATGGCTCCCCAACATGCCAACCTTTTCATGCTCCACCTCAAGGAAGAAGTTTTGGAAAAATGCACCATGAAACCAATGATACACCTGAGATATATTGATGATATTTTCATCCTCTGGACAGATGACCTAAATTCCCTCTTTGATTTCCACCACAACTTTAACAACCACTACCTGTCCATTAAACTCTCTCTAGAACACTCCCACACCAGAATCAAATGCCTGAACATCACTATCAGCTTCAACAATGGAACGCTACAGACAAATATATACAAGAAACCCATGGAGCACTACACTTACCTTCACAGATAATGTAACCTCCACAAACACACCAAGAAATCTGTTATCTACAGCCAGGCACTCAGATACCTAAGAATATGCTCTGAGGACAAAGGCTGGGATACTCGCCTGAACACATTTAAAATGGCCTTCATCAAACAAGGACACTCCACCAGAGAAATAGATTGCATCATTTAATGGGCCACCTAAATACCCTGGGAAAACCTGATTCAATGCAGCAAAAAACCCTCCAACCGCATGTTACCCGGGTTTCTTTCAACCCAAAGCTCTTGGTAACTTTTACTTTGTGCGAGGAGGTGTCAGGAAATAAATCAGGGGAGACACGGCCGTCCGACCGATAGATGGCTGGCACAAACAGGACAACTCAAGAGTGCTTTCACTTAAAGCTAAACTTTACTTAATATATGGAGATATACCTATCTCATAGAGCTGGAAGGGACCCTGAAAAGTCACTGAGTCCAGAGCCCTGCCTTCACTAGCAGGACCACGGACTGATTTTGCCCCAGATCCCTAAGTGGCCCCCTCAAGGATTGAACTCACAACCCTGGATTTAGCAGGCCAATGCTCAAACCACTGAGCTATCCCTCCCCCCCTTAGTCTCACACAGTTACAAACGTCCACAACAGCTTAGTAAAACACCCCCAACCCTCGATAATTACCAAAGCTGAGCGTGGCTTTCGAGTGGCACCGTGACAGGCTTCAGCTGGCCAGGCTTCCATTTGCCGGTGGGGCCCCTAAGATGCGTCCAGAGGGAGCGTCCTTGAAGAGCTCCTTTCTGAGAAGTCTCATTACCTCAAACTTTTCCCCCTTATTTATACATTAGTAATACAATGACACGTCCCTTAAAGAAAACTTGTCAAGCAAGCAGGTTTAAAAGGCCAAACACCTTATGATCGTCAATTAACCAGAGATTTTTTGTTCCAAAGTGTCCATGCCTTGAGGCCCTGACAAACATTCCCGGGGGCACATATAAACAGACTTCTTGTTTTTCTAAAATACATGCATCAGCAATGTCAACATTCTTAGCAGGAAGGGCACGGGGTCAAGCTGCCCTGTCTGTATCACCCAAACC
>NW_020664588.1:2694503-2735981 GCF_002925995.2 Terrapene triunguis
ACAACTATGTGGGTGAAAGAAATCACTATGCTCTTGAATAAACTCTCAGAGAAAAATTATAAGAGATTTAAACGTCCCGTCACTCCTGGGTGAACACTTACGACAAAGTGTTCACTCCATCCTTGACCTCTCAGTCCTCTGTCCTCAAATTAAACCTGCACAACGCCTTCCAAAGACTAGCTTGGGAGCTTAAATTAGTAACTTGACTAGACACTAAAAACCATGGAGCGAAAAGAGACGCTGGTTTTACGGCTCACTATAATTTGCAACATACCCTACTGCATCCTAACCCTTAATTGCTCACTTCATGTTAAATGGTCTACCATAGCATGTGCAAATCACTTATGCTTAACAATGAGTCCCTACTAGTACTTAGCTCAGACACTCTGATTACCTTCCTCTCACCTCAGGAAGAGCTCTGTGCAGCTCAAAAGCGTATCCCTTCCACCAGCAGCAATTGGTCCAATAAAATATATCACCTCACCTGCTTGTCTCAGTCAGGCAAATAGGCAGAGGTAAGAGGTCTAGCGCTATTTTCCATTTTAAATATAGAGATTCTCTCAAACTTTCACTGTCTCTAGAATCAGAAAGAACTTAAGCGCACCCATTGAATACATCTTTGCAGCTCCACTTGACTTAACAGGGGTTTCATGCCATTGTGAGGGCAGAATTCTGCTGAGATGAGCCACTCTAGTTGTCAAACACTTGGCGAAGGATGTCCCCAGAGATATACCTGGTCAGACAGCCCAATTCACCACTTTCTGTTATGTCTGAATATCACTAACAATGTCTGGCTAACATGGTAGTCCACTTTTACTACAAGGATCTGCTTCGAGCCAATTCCTCTTCAATCTCATTCCAAAATTTGATTTTGCTTATTAAAAAGGACAGTTTTCATATCACCAGGCATCAAATTGTGTAGAAATAGCTCCCTGATATGATAAACACTTCAAAATAAGAGTCAGCTCCCAGACTGCTGCACTGGGCAGCACAATATGGGGAGGAGGTGAGCAGCCCTCAGTGGTGAAAGAACAGGTTAAGGACTATTTAGAGAAGCTGTACATGCACAAGTCCATGGGTCCAGATCTAATGCATCTGAGGGTGCTGAGGGAGTTGGCTGATGTGATTGCAGAGCCATTGGCCATTATCTTTAAAAACTCATGGTGATTGGGGGAGGTCCTGGACAATTGGAAAAAAGGCAAATATAGTGCCCAATTTTAAAAAGGGAAGAAGGAGAATCCAGGGAACTACAGACCATTCAGACTCACTTCAGTCCCCAGAAAAATCATGGAGCATGTCCTCAAGAAAACCATTTTGAAGCACTTGGAGGAGATGAAGGTGATCAGAAACAGTCAACATGGATTCACCAAGGGCAAGTCATGACTGACCAACCTGATTGCCTTCTATGATGAGATAACTAGCTCTGTGGATAAGGGGAAAGCGGTAGACATGATATACCTTGACTTTAGCAAAGCTTTTGCTCTGGTCTCCCACAGTATTCTTGCCAGCAAGTTAAAAAAGTATAGATTGGATGAATAGTCTATAAGGTGGATAGAAAGATACTCAATGGGTAGTGCTCAATGGCTCGATGTCTAGTTGGCAGCCAGTATCAAGCAGAGTGCCCCAGCGGTCGGTCCTGTGGCTGGTTTTGTTCAACATAGAATAATAGAATCATAGAATAATAGAAGATTAGCGTTGGAAGAGACTTCAGGAGGAAAGACCTCATCATTTTCATTAATGATATGGATGATGGGTTGGATTGCACCCTCAGCAAGTTCACGGATGACGCTAAGCTTGGGAGAGAGGTAGATACACTGGGGGGTAGGGATAGGGTCCAGAGTGACCTAGACAAATTGGAGGATTGGGCCAAAAGAAATCTGATGAGGTTCAACAAGGGCAAGTGCAGAGTCCTGCACTTAGGAAGGAAGAATCCCATGTACTGCTAAAGGCTGGGAACTGACTGGCTAAGGGGCAGTTCTGCAGAAAAGGACCTGGGGATTACTGTGGATGAGAAGCTGGATATGTGTCAACAGTGTGCCCTTGTTGCCAAGAAGGCTAGCACCATATTGGGCTCTATTAGTAGGAGCATTGCCAGCAGATCAAGGGAAGTGATTATTCCCCTCTATTCGGCACTGGTGAGGCCACATCTAGGGTACTGCATCCAGTTTTGGGCCCCCCCACTACAGAAGGGATGTGGACAAATTGGAGAGAGTCCAGCGGAGGGCAACAAAAATGATTAGGGGGCTGGGGTACATGACTTATGAGGAGAGAGGTTGAGGGTACTGGGGTTATTTAGTCTGCAGAAGAGAAAAGTGAGGGGGGATTTGATAGCAGCCTTCAACCACCTGAAGGGTTCCAAAGAGGATGGAGCTCAGCTGTTCTCAGTGGTGGCAGATGACAGAACAAGGAGCAATGGTCTCAAGTTGCAGTGGGGGAAGTTTAGGTTGGATATTAGGAAACACTATTTCACTAGGAGGGTGGTGAAGCACTGGAATGGGTTCCCTAGGGAGGTGGTGAAATCTCCTTCCTTAGAGGTTTTTAAGGCCCGGCTTGACAAAGCCCTGGCTGGGATGATTTAGTTGGGGTTGGCTTTGCTTTGAGCAGGGGGTTGGACTAGATGACCTCCTGAGGTCTCTTCCAACCCTAATCTTCTATGATTCTATGAAAAGGTTTGGGGTTTTTAATGTAATGGATTTGGTTCCTGAGGTTCGGGTCAAATTAAATGAAAGGTCATGTTAAACAACAACCTGATTAAGTGCAAATGACCGAGTTGGATATTTGGAAATCAGAAGCATGCTTAGTAGTGTGGCATTGCATTTGTTATAGCTCCAACGTTACACAATTCGCTAAGATTTCTAGATCTATGTAGGGCAATAGAGTAGCGCCAGTCATTATAACCCCAACCATCGTATTTATTTGCTCCTGGACAAATTGCCTCTCTCTCTTTCTTTTTTTTTTTCTTCAAATCCACAGCTGATATGTAACAAGCTAGTAGTAGCACTGTCTGGAAAACAAGATCTCTGTGTCACACAAAAAATTGAGGTTTCAACATTTGTTTCTTTTACAATGTGTCATGATACCAACACCTTTCAAAAAATTTCACAAAAAACAGAGGGAGAAACCCACCCCAGAATAGCCAATAGCCCCATGGTTAAGACATTTACCTGGAAAGTGGGAGGTGCTGCCTCCTTCACACCAGGGACCTGAACCTGGGTCTTCTACATCAGAGGTAAGTGCTCTAACTACCCAGGTAATGGCTGGACCGGGGCAGATAGAATCATAAAATCATAGGACTGGAAGGGACCTCAAGAGGTCTAGTCCAGTCCCCTGCCTCATGGCAGGACTAAGTATTATCTAGAACATCCCTGACAGGTGTTTGTCCAACCTGCTCTTAAAAATCTCCAATCATGGAGATTCCACAACCTCCCTGGGCAATTTATTCCAACGCTTAACCACCCTGACAGTTAGGAAGTTTTTCCTAATGTCCAACCTAAACCTCCCTTGCTGCAATTTAAGCCCATTACTTCTTGTTCTATTCTCAGAGGTTAAGAAAAACAAATTTTCTCCCTCCTCGTTGTAACAACCTTTTATGTACTTGAAAATGGTTATCATGTCCCCTCTTAGTCTTCTCTTTTCCAGACTAAACAAACCCAATTTTTTCAATCTTCCCTCATAGGTCATGTTTTCTAGACCTTTACTCATTTTTGTTGCTCTTCTTAGACTATCTCCAATTTGTCCACATCCTTTCTGAAATGTATCAGAGGAGTAGCCGTGTTAGTCTGAATCTGTAAAAAGCAACAGAGGGTCCTGTGGCACCTTTAAGACTAACAGAAGTATTGGGAGCATAAGCTTTCGTGGGTAAGAACTTCACTTCTTCAGATGCAAGTCTGAAGAAGTGGCACCCAGAACTGGACACAATACTCCAGTTGAGGCCTAATCAGTGCAGAGTAGAGTGGAAGAATTACTTCTCATGTCTTGCTTACAACACTGCTGCTAATACATCCCAGAAGGATGTTCACTTTTTTTGCTACAGCGTTACACTGTTGACTCATATTTAGCTTGTGGTCCACTATAACCCCCAGATCCCTTTCCGCAGTACTCCTTCCTAGGCAGTCATTTCCCACTTTTTATGTGTGCAACTGATTGCTCCTTCCTAAGTGAAGTACTTTGCCTTTTTCCTTATTGAATTTCATCCTATTTGCTTCTGACCATTTCTCCAGTTTGCCCAGATCATTTTGAATTTTAATCCTATCCTCCAAAGCACTTGCAACCCCTCCCAGCTTGGTATCATCCGCAAACTTTATAAGTGTACTCTCTATGCCATTATCTAAATCATTGATGGAGATATTGAATAGAACCAGACCCAGAACTGATCCCTACGGGCCCCCACTCGTTATGCCCTTCCAGCATGACTGTGAACGACTGATAACTACTCTCCGAGAACGGTTTTCCAACCTGTTTTGCACCCACCTGATATTAGCTCCATCTAGTTGCATTGGATGGTTGGTTCTCTCTCGCCCTTCCCTCCTGCCCAAACTTCCTGGACTTAAGAAACCTTCCCAAGAAAAGTTTCATTTAACAGACACATTTCTGCAAAAAGTTTCAGATTCAACAAATCTGCATTTTCTGACAAAAATATTCCATTGGAAAGTTTGTGCCGAGATCTAGCTAGTTGGCATTTTTTTTATAGCTCCAGTGTTTTAGATGTTTTGGCTGCCAGCTGTGGCCATGCTTGCATATATAAAAGACTATTTCTTGCTGTATTAGATTCACTGTGGCTTTTTTTGATGTCAGTAGATTTTGTTCCATTATTGATTAGAGACTTGTGCATTAAGAAGAAAGGGCCATACTCTCTTGAGAGAGGTTAGAGTTTAGTATTGATTCTGACTGGAGACGAGGGTAGAATGGTTTCCTCTGTTTATTTTGCAGATCTAAAGTTAGTTCTTGTAGTACATGTGTCCATAGTTATTACGTTAATATTGGAACTCATCGTTATGTACTTGACTATAAGCCTGAAGAGGGTAGAGGAAATCAAATTAATTTATTTTTAAAAACATCGCCCAGACAGACACTCCAAATCAAAATAACTGCACATTCAGATGGAGATAAATGGATCCAGAATAACCCCTGGAAGCTGATTTCCTGATCCGGAGAGGAACATGTGCAAGAATAGAACCTGTGGCTTGGAGGAGGGTGAGCTGGCTGCTGGATAAGACTGAAGAGAACCTTGCTGGCTTGGAAAAGTCATTGGAGGAAGTTTGGGTACATGGAGAAGATATTAGGGATGCACTTGGAGCAGGAATGCACATAGCAGCATACAGAACAGCAGGCCCAACCTAGCAAGAACCTACATATTGGTGCCAGTTCACTGTGGGCTCTTATACAGTATGTTATTGTTTGTATTCTCATAGTCCCTAAGAGTCCTCGTCATGCACCAGGACCCCATTGTGCCAGGTGCTGTACAAACAGATCAAGAAGAGGCCTCTCCCTCGAAGAGCTTGCTATCCATGTCTGAGACAAGAGACCATAGGCCAATACAGACAGACGGGGCAGTGGAAGTCAACAACGAGAGCGTATTAATCAGCACAATACTCTTTGGTCTCTGCACACCAGCAGCCTGACCGTTGTCATGTTTTTTGCAGGTATCACAGCAAAAAAGAGTCTTTTTTGCCATGTTGGGCTAGTTTCTGGCCTACACTCACAGCCTTAGAAGCAGGGCTCGAAATATACAGAGGCAAATTATATATTTTTAATTTGAGTCAGAGGTAGGAGAAAAACGGGGGACATTGGAAAGCATTCACCTCCCCACAGGCTGCTAGTCGAAAGCCAAGAGGCGGCCTTGACTGTCACGGGAAAGACCATCTCTGAGATGACAGAGGTTTTACCACAGAAACATTCTTGCTGTCTGAGCCCATCTTGTTTACTAGGAGTCAGGAAATCAATTCTTTCATCCAGTATTTTCATCTTCATAATTTCTTAAAAAATAATTGAGGCAAGTCTAACAAGACATGACCCGAGAGTTGGCACTGAAACATCTTTCAAACAGGAACCAGAAACCACAGCTATTTCCTACTTATCCAGCAACACAGCACGTAGCAGAAACAGGCAAAGACCGAGGGCAGGAATCACAAAATTACTCATGTGCCTAACTCCTAACGAAATCAAGGGGCATTTGTTGCCTAAATACTTTTGTGATTCCCACCCACAGCCCCTGCCCTGAATACCATGCAATCCTGCAATAGGATCTACCTGTAAGGAAACCATTGATTTTAGGGTGAATGGAAAAGTCCTTGGTGGGCCTTTATAGGTTTGGGCTATCCTATACCACATGGCAACTAAGCAATCACTTGAATTTCAAATATAAATGAACCTGCTCTAGAATAAGAAGAAGTGAAGATTTGCTGAATACGAATATATATGAGGAAATCGTAATCATTTCATTGATATTTCATGAGCAGGATTTGGGGGTGGGAGAGAAGTCGATGGGGAAGGAAGAAGAGGTATATTAATTGGGTAAATTTTAACTATGTCAGTAAAAACAGACATACGGGAACTTTCATTAGATTTTGAATACTTAAAAAAATATATTGAAAAATCTGTGGTCAATACATGTCCCTATCTGTTATCACAGTGTTCCCTAAACTTGGGACGCCGCTTGTGTAGGGAAAGCCCCTGGCGGGCCAGGCCGATTTGTTTACCTGCTGGGTCCGCAGGTCCGGCCGATCGTGGCTCCCACTGGCCGCGGTTCGCCGCTCCAGGCCAATGGGAGCTGCTGGAAGCAGCGCGGGCCGAGGGACGTATTGGCCGCCACTTCCAGCAGCTCCCATTGGCCTGCAGTGGTGAACTGCGGCCAGTGGGAGCCGCGATCGGCCGGACCTGCGGACGGGGCAGGTAAACACACCGGCCCGGCCTGCCAGGGGCTTTCCCTACACAAGCGGCGACCCAAGTTTGGGAAACACTGTGTCATCATATTGGTTGCTATGCAGAAATGACCTTCTTGGTCAATACACATGTCTTTTTCCCCAATGTCTTAATATCGCTGTCTATTTGGAGGCACATTGATTCGCAACTGTCAGATTCAGATCACCGAAGCTGTGCAGTAGGTCTCTACCTTTAATGTTAAGCACTGCTTAATAAAATATTTTGGCCTGTGTCTAGCCTTTTTCTTTTTATTCTGACTATAAAAGTTCTCCTCAAACGTCTTTATTAAGGTCTTGAGAGATCATTATCTTTTTCTCGTAATACCCTTGTACAGCTCCTTTTTCTATTTAGCTGACTACAAAAAGTGGCATAAAAGAGCAGATAAATTGTTTTTACAAAGGAGGGTTGATGCTCATTTCATAGATTACAAGGTCAGAAGAAACCACTACGATCGTTTAGTTTGATTTACTACAGAACACAGGCCATAGACTTAATTCCTATTTGAATTAGATAATATCTTTTAGAAAAACATCCAGTCTTGACTATAAAATTGCCAGTGATAGAGAATTCACCATAAATCTCGGTAATCTATTCTGGTGGTTACTTACCCTCACAGATAAAAATGTGCTTCTTAGTTTGAGTCTCAATTTGTCTAGCTTCAACTTCCAACGACTGGATCTTGTTATAACGTCCATCTGCTAGACGGAAAAGCTCTCTGTCAAGTGCAGGGGTGGCTCTATGTATTTTGCTGCCCCAAGCACGGCAGTGAGGCAGCCTTCGGCGGCGTGCCTGCGGGAGGTCCGCTGGTAACGCGGATTCGGCGGCATGCCTGCGGGAGGTCCGCCGGTCCCGCACCTTAGCTGTACCCGCCGCCGAATTGCCACCGAAACCGCGGGACTGGCGGACCTCCTGCAGGCATGCCGCCGAAGGCAGCCTGACTGCCGCCCTCACGGCGACCGGTGTGCCACTCCCCGCGGCTTACCACCCCAGGCACGCGCTTGGTGCGCTGGGGCCTGGAGCCGCCCCTGGTCAAGTGGCACAAAACGAACACTGGGCAGCTTCATTCAGTCAAGGGCCTCATTGGAGGGAGACAAGAAAGGAACAAGACCCCCTGCAGTTCCAGTATCTGGCATCAACATGCTGCAGGCAGGGGTTCTATCCCCCGTTACTCTTGTTGTGTAGCTGGTGCTTGATCCAGGAGTCTCTCAGCACATGAGGAGGTTAGAGACAAGCTCCCCTTGCTTCCTGCGAACCCTTCTGTCCCCTTCCAGAAGCTTCCATCTTATGGCTCCCTCCACTCAGGAGGCACCACTGTTAGCACTACCTCCCAGCAGCCTCGCAGTTACAGCTACCAGCTCTTCTCTCCAGGCCCGGCAGCTCAGCCAGTCCTTCAGAGCCGGCAGTCTCCTCTCAGTCTAGGGCAGGGTTTATCCCTTCCCTGGGTCACACCTGGCTGGGGCAGACACTCCCCAGCACACAAGGATTTCAGGAAACGAGGGAACCAAAACTTACTGACATTGCAACAGAAAGCTAGAGCAAAGCACTGGCACACATGTTCAGAGGCTTAGTTCCCACCTACAGAGGAAAGTTCAGACGTGAGCTTCAGTGTCAAAGCAAATGCAACTTTTGATGGTCAACCTTAGCAAATTAACGCAAATGGCCAGCAAAAAGAAGACACACACACACACACACACACAAGAAAACACACCAAGAACCCAGGAACCACAAACCCAGAATGGCAGCAGGTTTATATTGCTGATTACGTTTCGCAAGGCAAAAGGAATCTTCTATAAAGGGGAACAAAATCTTGACGTTTACTTTAGCTCAAGGATGTGAAATTGGAGAAACCACCACAATGGGGTCAACGGGATCTTTCCTGAAGAGAACCCTAAAAG
Source organism: Terrapene triunguis (assembly GCF_002925995.2). Classification (NCBI taxonomy): domain Eukaryota; kingdom Metazoa; phylum Chordata; order Testudines; family Emydidae; genus Terrapene; species Terrapene triunguis. The sequence goes on from NW_020664588.1 coordinate 2,703,320, forward strand.
GCCACCTTCGGATCTCAGCAAACGCACAGCAAATCCAGAGAAATCTCCCTCAAATCACCGGAGAGACTGAGATTAGAATCAGGCCCAGGGCTTACAACTGCATGCCCAGCAAAACAGAGCTGGTGATTACCTTGTAGTAATGGGGTAAGAGAAAAAGGAGTTCCTCTGACTGTTTGTTATCTGAGCCACCCCGCCTCCCCAAGTCCTAGGAATGAAATCTGGGCCCCACTGCACTCAGTGGAAAAACTCCCATGGGCTTCAATGGGGTCTGGATCTCACCCTATATATTTTATTACACACAAAGAACATTAAGGGTGCAAACTAAGGCACACGAAAACCAGACAGTGCCAGAATTAAAACAGTAGGTGACCATGTAACACAAAGAGGCTGACTTAAGGTTGCACAGGTTCCCCATCAGATCTTCCCCCCCTCTCCCTTACTAGTTGTCAGTCCTGCTCTCCTTGCCCTGACAGTCCCAGTCAACCCCCAACCTCCGCCTGCCCTGCCGCCACCCTATAGTCCCAGTCTAGTCCCCACGAGGCTCCTTGACACAATCCAGACTGCCACAGCTCCAACTCTTGTCCCTTCTGCATTCAAATCAGGCAGCGTCCTCCACCTGTTTGAGCGCAGTGCGGGGGGATTGAGAGCGCAGGAGAGAAAGACTCCCTGCTCTCAGTTCCAGGCCCTGGACCTGGTACATGGCAAGGATAGTACTGCTTACCCGAGTCTGGAGCATGCTCTGTGCGGACAGAATGTTCGAGGATTTTAGCTAAAATCTAAGAAGACTCAATTGAGCGTGTGGAAGCTGCAATTTTTCAGAGGCTTTATAATTAGGCCAGATCTGGATGGATTTCACAGAGTCGATCCCTAATACAAAGGCTACCTGGCTTACAAGTTTCAAGTCCCTGCTCCAAAGCATGGGGTTGCTAGTGCTGTTCAAAAAAAGGTCACCAGATTTTTTTGAACATGGGCAAACCAATGTATTTTTCCCTAATGTTGTTCTCAGAAATGAAAATTTCCAAAACAATTCAGCCTGAGCCCAACACCCAGCATGTAAAATTTCAACCCAAATGGCTGAAGTTTCTCAAAATTATAAGTAACTGAAAGCAGGGTCTTATAATGGGAAATGTCAGGGAACCTTGATAATAAGTGGTGCTACTAGCACCACCCATATATGATTGGGAAGTAGCCGAAGGTGAGTATTTTTCTAAGTCTTGTCAAATTGATTAGATGTAAAATGGCTTTGACATACACCAGCACAACAGCAGCTCTCCTAAACTTACCTCTGAGAAAGGTAGATTAGATCAATTTGTAAAGAACATTAGACATAGATCTCATGACAGCACCCTGGGTAAGCAGATGAAATACATTTCTGAAATGACACATAACTGTATGTCCAAGAGCACAACCTCAATTTCCCAGGAGACAGACTATAACTGTTATCACTGCTGAATGCTGGAAGTTAAAGGTCCTTCTGAGCCAGAGGTCACCAGTGCTTTCTTAAGATATTTTCTTCCTAAAAATGTAATAAAAGTGGATTTTAGGTTTGCTAGCACAAAGATACCTGGAGTCAAGATGGTCTTATACAACGCAAATGCCAAAGACAACTTGTGTTATTGGAACGTGCTCAACACCATTGGTGAGAAGGGCCAATAAGAGTTTGTTTTTCTAGTCACAGGTTTCTTATTTTTCATTTTCCTTTTTATTTTGAACAAGTGGAACATCCACAAGCTTTCACCCTGCATTGCCCTTGCTGAAATTACGGCATTGATTCTAATGCCATGAAACTGGCACTGAAAGCAAAACGCATATTTTATTTAATTTCCCCATGAGGTCTCATGACTCAAACCTTCTTTATCCCCTTCAAGCTACAACAACAGATATATAGATAAATATCACTCTGACTGACACAGTAGATGTGTTGGGAGTCAAAGAGACTATCCATTACATAAAAAACAATACTACTTCGAGCCACGTTTGGTTCTCGGCTACCGATATCCAAAACCCAGTCCTACAAAAACAGATGATGTAGTTGTTAGTATATAGGTCTATTTGTTAGCCTGGAATAGAATTTGGGTTTTGATTTTTGATACTCTTACATCCTTACTAATATGTGTGAACAAAGACCAAAGACCCCGTATGTTGCTTCTGCCCAGCCAAATGGGTTTGTTAGTATAATTCGAAAAGATAAGGGATACAGCTAATGCGTTGCTGGGTATGGTGGGAGTGTAATATACGAGCGCACAATGGAAGTCTCCCTGGCTCCTCTCTAAGCCAAGGTCAAGCAACCAGTCAGGAGGGGAAAGAGGAATGGGGGGCGGGAGCATAAGACACACTGAAAGCCAAAGAAAAGCCTGGCCTTGGCGAGAACATAACCTCACTCCTTACCCCTCCCATGGGATACAAAAGAGGTGGTATAAAACCCCCAGACTCATGACCCCAAAGCAGAACATGACCACAAATTGTAAGGGGTTGGACTAAGGACATGCACTTCAGGTATAATTATGCCTGCTAAGAAAGAGGAGGGGGAATGGGAACACTGGGAAAAGGCTCTGCGGCATCAGAGCTATGGAGCTGCTTGCTTGAAACTAACCCCAATAAACATTGGATTGCCAGCACTTCGGACTTCCGGTCTTCTGCTTTCTGTCTGCATGACAAGAACCAGGGGAGGGGGTGAAGGGAAATCCCCCTAACAGTAGTCAAATCATATGATGAGAATAATACTTTTTCCATTCCACTAATATCTCAAGAGGATGTTAAACTGAAGCTGCTACAAGTTAGAGTTTTAAAAGAATTTTTAAAAGAAAGGATAAGATGCTCAGTGGATCACTGATGCTGATTTTCAAGAACTCTTGGAACACTGAGGAAATGCGAGAAGACTGGAAGAAAGCTAATGTTGTACCAATATTTTAGACGGGTAAATGGGATAATCGGGGTATTTATAGGCCTGTCAGTCTGACATCGATCCCAGGTGAAGGGGTGACTTGATCACATTCTATAGGTACCCTACATGGGGAACAAATATCTGATAATGGGCTCTTCAATCCAGCAGAGAAAGATGTAACATGATCCAGTGGCTGGAAATTGAAGTTAGACAAACGCAGAGCGGAAATAAGGTGTAAATTTTTAACAGTGAGAGTAATTAACCAGTGGAACAATTTACCAAGGGTGGTGGTGGATTCTCCGTCCCTGGCAATTTTTAAATCAATATTGGACGCTTTTTCTAAAAGATCTGCTCTAGGAATTATGTGGCGAAAGTTCTCTGGTCTAGGTGATCACAATGGTCCCTTCTGGCCTTGGAATCTATGAATTCTCTATTTCAGTTGACAGGCTTTGCCGAGGTTTGGGTGATTGGCTGGTAGCAATGGTAAGACGAAAGCCATTGCTCCGATATGCTGCATGCACCTCTGCATTTCAACGGTCTGACCTGTGGGCTTGCTTTGGGAGAGTGTATAACAGAAGGGCACCGGGCTGCGATTCAGAGCACCTGGGTTCTAGTCCTAACTCTGACTTGCTGTATGTAGCCTTGAGCCAGGCATGCTCTTTGTGCCTCTCATTTGCTCTCATCTTTTGTCTGTCTTCTCTATTTGCACTATAAGCTCTTTGGGGCAGGCCTGTTCCTGGATGTGCTTTTCTGTAAATCATGGCACAATGGGGCCCTGGGCTTGGCGGGGACCTCTAGGCACTTCTGTAATCAACAAATAGTCTGACCTCCCCAGCTTCACTATTAATCATACAATAAATGCAATTAAATTAAACCTTAGCAGCACCGAAATTAGTTGTACAGGAAGTTGACCAGACAGTCACCTATGGCCTGTATCATCTAGGAAGCATACCCCGAACCTTCCCCAGAGATCCTACCACACATGTCTTTTCAAAGTTACCAAATTCAAGCTATTTCAGACCAAGGGGAAAGCAAGTTCCAGTCATGGCAATATCCTCAGTAGTAAGTGTTTTAAACTGTAGCCCCATGTGATTTTTAACAGATTTATAAACTGAAGTTGTAGAGAGAAGTCTTTGATGCTAAATTCAGTTTCATTTAAATAATTGCAATATATTTCTCACAAAAGAAGCCAAAAACTCTTTTAAAGAAGTCCCTTCAGGTACACATTGCACTTACTTTTCTAACCCAATTTCTTATTTCAGTTGTTCGATGTTTGCTTCCCACTGTAAATTAACAGCAAAGATAGTTTGTCTTGATCAAAAATTTGGCCTAAGACATCCCTTGTTTGATTTTATGCTATACTCTTTGACCCCCCTTCTCCAAATCAGAAAGGCCGAGAGTGAAATAAATGTCCCTAATAAATATTCTCTCATTATGTAAATTCTCCAGAATGCTTTCTTCCTGAATTACCATCCAATGTAACTGGGGAAACATAAATAGAACACTTTGCATAAGTGTGGAAAAAAACAGACCCATTTCTGAATGTGTTCCCTATTGTAACAGGCATCATCATGCACAGTGATAGGAAGTTATTTTTATAGTTATCGTTATTAACGAGAGATCCAGTATGTCTGAAGATACCAGGTAACCATGACATTCCAATGATAGGTGTTCTCGACCTGCCTGCATTCGGGGGTCTCTGTTCCTTTAATTAGTGATACTTGCTAAGCCTGAGTTGGGGCGGGCTTGGGGGGCAGAATAGAGGTGTCATGTCTTCCTGACTTTCAGTCAGGTCCCAATTCTGCTCCCACTGGTGTACCTAAGGAGCAATTCCAGTGCAGCCAATGTGGTTTCACCCTTGGTGCCAGGCTGACCTCCAACACGGTCAGGAAAGAATGTGCCACCGGGCTTGTTCTGGAATGTAGTGGGCTTGCCAGCCTGGGAAAGACTCGATTTACTGTCTGACCGAAGCTCAGAAGGAAGTAAGCCATCCATAGCCAGTTAGACATGGTGTAGAAGGGGACGTTTCCCAGTCAGTTAGGATCTAATCGTGCTGCCATTGAAGTCTATGTTAAAACTCCCATTGACTTTACGAGGTTCTATGACAAAGCCCTTTGAACGTCGAGTGGGAATCAATAGGAGAGACGCAAAGGCTCAAAGGGAATGGAAACCTGGAAAGCAACATTCACAACATTGTTGCAAGCTTAGAGAGAAAAGTTTGGGTTATGCTTAAGGGAAGCTCCTAAGTGGTGGGAGGGAAAGAAAAAGAAAATGGAATTTTCCTTTGCCCAGTGAGCGGTGACAGAGTTCAGTAACAGAGAGAAGAGGGAGATAAATTCCTGTTAAAGCAATCGAGAGCAGAACATTAGCCCTGGGCTATAGCTCTCATGGAAGGAAAGACAGTTTATTAGAGTTAAAATCCTCCATGGTTCTGATGTATTGGTTTAGCCACCACTGGGGAATGTATTCTACCACTAGATTCAGCGCAGTATGGGTCCAGCATATTCCACGGAGGGTGTCCCAAAGCCCAGAGCGTGAGGACATTGGTGAGAGGGGAACCTCTGATCCTGGGGAAGAAGTAGATTTAAAGTTAAATCAGGTCCCTTGTAATTGGGAAATAAAGGAGCTTTCACTGATGAGACTTCTGGATTTGACAGAACATGAAAGTGCCTGAAAAATCAGATTAGTCTCATCTGTGTGTCCACATGGACGTTCACTTGCACTGTTCTCCTTCGTAAGCCTTTTTGGTATCGAATAATATTGATAACCCCTTTAAACCATAGGATTAGCAAAGGTCTGTTCTCCATGGCTACTCCAGTATTTAAAACATTTGGGCTCACTCCACCATGTGCGCTAGCATTATAGTTGGAGACTTAGGCCTGGTCTACACTAGGCGTTTATGTCGACTTTAGCGCCGTTACATCGACTTAAACCTGCACCCGTCCACACCACGAGGCCATTTAGTTCGACATAGAGCTCTCTTTAAATCGATTTCTGTAATCCTCCCCAACGAGGGGAGTAGCGCTAAATTCGACATGGCCATGTCGAATTAGGCTAGGTGTGGATGGAAATCGACGCTAATAGCTCCGGGAGCTATCCCACAGTGCAACACTCTGTTGACGCTCTGGACAGCAGTCCGAGCTCGGATGCTCTGACCAGCCACACCCCGGGAAAATTTGAATTCCTTTTCCTGTCTGGGCAGTTTGAATCGCAGTTTCTGTTTGGACACCGTGGCGAGCTCAGCAGCAGTGGCAAAGATGCAGAGCTCTCCAGCAGAGATGGCCGTGCAATCCCAGACTAGAAAGAGGGCCCCAGCATGGACTGATCGGGAAGTCTTGGATCTCATCGCTGTGTGGGGAGATGAGTCCGTGCTTCCCGAGCTGTGCTCCAAAAGACGGAATGCAAAGACCTATGAGAAGATCTCTAAAGCCATGGCAGAGAGAGGATACAGCCGGGATGCAACGCAGTGCCGCGTGAAAATCAAGGAGCTGAGACAAGGCTACCAGAAGACCAAAGAGGCAAACGGACGCTCCGGATCCCAGCCCCACACATCCCATTTCTACGAGGCACTGCATTCCATCCTAGGTGCGGCCGCCACCACTACCCCACCCCTGACCGTGGACTCTGAGGATGGGATATTGTCGACGGCCGGTTCCTCCGACATGTTAGCTGACGAGGAAGATGAGGAAGGAGATGAAGAGGACGATGCAGTCGACAGCGCTTACCACGCTGATTTCCCCGACAGCCAGGAGCTCTTCATCACCCTCACAGAGATCCCCTACCAACCGTCCCCCGCCGTTACCCCAGACACAGATTCAGGGGAAGGATCAAGCAGTAAGTGTTTTAAATATCTTAACATTTATTTATAACAGAACTTGCATATTTTAAATATTAACAATAGCTAAAGTGCTTTCAAGTATGTAAACTTTTATTTATAACAGAACAGGAAGATTTGAAATATTAACAATGGGTAAAGTGCTTCAAAACATGTAAACAGGAAAGTGCAACAAAACGGGAATCTGAACAAAGGGTATCATGATTATTGTGTCTTTGGCCGCTTCAATGTATAGTCTGAACCATTTTAAGAAAATTCAACAATGTCCGCTTCATGATTACACTGCCCAAGACGCTCCACTCTTTTGTCCCTCCAAGGGCACCTAACCCAAAAACTGGTCGATGTGTCCGGGGATAGAGGCGAAATCCTCCGGGGAGAACTCCTCATAGGCCTCCTGCAGGTGTCTTTCCAGCCTAATTATCAGGTTCCTTGGCAGGGAGAGCTTATTAGGCCCCCCGTGGTAAGAAACGTTTCCCTGCCACAACGCCAGCAGGTATTCGGGGATCATGGCCTTGCACAGCATAGCAGCAAATGGCCCCGGTTTCTGCAGGCTGTCCCGCAGCATCCTCTCCTTCTGGCTCTCTGAGACCCTCAGGAGGGTGATGTCTGGCATGACGCCCTGCTTTGAATTAGGTAGGGGAAAGTTAGTATTGGGACTGCTTGCCCGTTCCTTTACAGAACTGCAACCGCCGGTTTACAGCCGCGCGGTTTACAGCCGCGAGGGGCTGGGACAGGGGCAGAGTTCATGCTTGCAGGATTGCTGCCAGCAGAGACTCGCATTGCTTTCTATGTGAAAGGAGGCCAGTGCCACTCTTAAAGTTTTAAGCAGCCACAAGTCTACGGCTTACCATATTTGCCAGCTAGACAAAGTCCGGTGTCCTGCCCCGCTCCTCAGCTCGCCACAGCAAGACCGCAGGCACTGTAGGCGAGGGCCGAAAATTCGACCTTGTCCTCAGTGCGCGTGTGATAGGTGCTCTGCATGGTCTTGTTCACAGAGAAAGACTATGTTCTCTGTTCACAGATACATTGATCTGTCTCAGGAATTCACTCCCTTTTTCCAATTCCCACAGCCACATCTGCCCAGAGGCTAGCGCACATTAGGAGGAGGAAGAAGAGGACACGGGAAGACATGTTTGCTGAACTAATGGGATGCTCCCGAGCACAGGCAGCCCAGCAGACACAGTGGAGGGAGAACTTGTCCCAAATGCACCGGGCAAACATGGAACGGGAGGAGAGGTGGCGACAGGAGGACCAGCAGGTGACTCAAACGCTGCTTGGACTAATGAGGGAGCAAACGGACACGCTCCGCCGCCTTGTGGATGTTCTGCAGGACCGGAGGCAGGAGGAGAAAGCCCCGCTGCAGTCTCTCTCTAACCGCCCTGCCCCGCCACCAAGTCCCATACCCCCCTCACCCAAAGTCCAAACACGGAGGGGCGGCAGGGGCCGTGAAAACTTTCACTCCACCCCAGCGGACAGCTATAGCACTAGAAGGCTCTCATTCCCCAAAATCTGAAAAGTCCTTTCCTACCCGCCTCACACAAGACCCCGTCCAAGTTTCACCCCCCCGTTCCATGTGTGGTTGTTAATAAAAAATACGTTTCTGTTCATTACTGTTTCCATCCTCTTCTTTTGGAGGAGAGTCTGTCTGAAGGGGGGGGAAGGGGCTTGGTAATTAGACAGGACAGTCACCTTTAGCAGGGGGCAGGCCCAGCAGCAGGGCACATACACAGTGCAGTGACTAGTTACCCTGGTCAGTCTGGGAGGTGGCTTTCATGTTCTGTGGGGGGGGGCGGGGTTGCTCTGTGACTTTGTGGCGGGGGAGGGCAGTTTAGAAGCATCATTAGCATCACAACACTAAACCCAGGTTTAAAACATTCCCGCGAAAACAGTAATGAAGACAACGGTGTTCATTAGCAAAACAGAACAGATTTTATTTTTTGGGAAGGGGGTGAAGGGGGTAACTGGGTAAAGATACGGGGACAAGTTCAGCCTCTGTGTCCACAAACTTAAAAGTCACTGGGTACCCTGCTCAGTCTTGAAACTGGCTTTCAAAGCCTCCCGGATGCACAGCGCGTCCCGCTGGGATCTTCTAATCGCCCGGCTGTCTGGCTGGGCGTAATCAGCAGCCAGGCTATTTGCCTCAACCTCCCACCCCGCCATAAAGGTCTCCCCCTTGCTCTCACAGAGATTGTAGAGCACGCAGCAAGCTGCTATAACGATGGGGATATTGGTTTCACTGAGATCACAGCGAGTCAGTAAGCTTCTCCATCTCCCCTTGAGACGGCCAAAAGCACACTCCACCACCATTCTGCACTTGCTCAGCCGGTAGTTGAAGAGTTCTTTTTCACTGTCCAGGGCGCCAGTATAGGGCTTCATGAGCCAGGGCATTAGCGGGTAGGCTGGGTCCCCGAGGATCACTGTAGGCATCTCCACATCCCCAACAGTTATCTTGTGGTCCGGGAAGAAAATACCTTCCTGCAGCCGTCTAAACAGACCAGAGTTCCTAAAAACCCGAGCGTCATGAACCTTGCCCGGCCATCCGACGTTGATGTTGGTAAAACATCCCCTGTGGTCCACCAGTGCTTGCAGCACCATTGAAAAGTACCCCTTTCTGTTGATGTACTGGCTGGCCTGGTGGCCCGGTCCCAGGATAGGGATGTGAGTCCCATCGATAGCCCCACCGCAGTTTGGGAATCCCATCGCAGCGAAGCCATCTATGATGGCCTGCGCGTTTCCCAGGGTCACTACCTTTGACAGCAGTACCTTCACGATTGCCTTGGCTACTTGCAGGACAACAACCCCCACGGTAGATTTGCCCACGCCAAAGTGGTTCGCGACTGACCGGTAGCTGTCCGGCGTTGCAAGCTTCCAGAGGGCTATGGCCACTCGCTTCTGGACAGTCAGGGCTGCTCGCATGCGGGTATCCTTGCGCTTCAGGGCAGGGGACAGCAACTCACAAAGTTCCAGGAAAGTCCCCTTCCGCATGCGAAAGTTTCGCAGCCACTGGGATTCATCCCAGACCTGAAGCACTATGCGGTCCCACCAGTCCGTGCTTGTTTCCCGGGCCCAGAATCGCCGTTCAACAAAATCCACATGCCCCATTGCAAACGTGATGTCCTCGGCGCTGGGTGTCGTGGTTTCTGACAGGCGTGTGCTACTCTCGGAGTTCAGGTCCTCACTCCGCTGCCGTAGCCTCCTCGCCTGATTTCTCTCTATCTGCCTCTGTGAAAGGTGGATGATGAGCTGCGAGGCGTTGACAACGGCCACAACTGCAGCGATGGTCGCAGCGGGATCCATGCTCACGGTGCTGTGGCGTCCGCGCTGTCACTGACCAGAAAAGTGCGTGAACTGATTTCCCGCCGGCGCTTTCAAGGAGGGAGGGAGGGCGGGAGTGACAATTGGATGACGACAGTTACCCAAAAGCACCCTTGAGACATTTTTTTCCCCCAGAAGGCATTGGGGGCTCGACCCAGAATTCCAATGGGCAGCGGGGACTGCGGGAACTGTGGGATAGCTGCCCACAGTGCACTGCTTCCAATGTCGACGCTTTCCCTGGTAGTGTGGACTGACAAAGTCGAATTACTGTCCTTAGTGTGGACACACACGTTCGACTTTCTAATATCGATTGCAAATATTCGATTTAACTAAAATCGAACTACTCTCGTAGTGTAGACATACCCTTAAAGAGCATGTGAGAAACAACAGTCCCATCTCACCAGATGTACCTTGATTAAAAGTCTCATCATATAGAAAAGCCCCATTAATATAACTGCCACACAGATTGCAATGGTTACAAAATCCAAAGTGTCCAGCCCCAGTATTTCCAGTTCTTTCACACTCGCATCTCCGCATGGAATCCTGAATTGGAGTGGAGGGGCTGGCTCCTGCCGAGGGTCAGGAAAGGATGACTCCAGGAAGCAATGACCTCCAGCCATCTTCTAGTTATAATTTATGGATACGCCCACCAAAGCTCATTAATATGCATGAGGGTTGAACCTCTCATGTCCATCTTTGGGAGTTTTATCCCAATGTTATTGGGGAGGGGGGGAGGTGTTCACCTGTTTGACCAAGGAGATCTTTTAACTTATGAACATTTATGTCACCTTATCACCATAGTAACATGTGGTTACCTTAAGGAAGTCTTTAACATTTCACTCTGGCTACCAATGGTTATCTTGTGGTGTCTACTGAGCTCTTATAGGCATTATTATCCAAACTCAGCAGTTATTTTTCAAATCATCAGCATACAAACAGACACAAGCGCATCAGATTTATTATTAACTTACTTACACTAACTTTACTTTATAATATGGCTAAATTATCCTAAATCCTAAGGCCTAATTTGGCTAAACTAAATATCTTACAGGGCTAAGCCTGTAGGTTTCTTGCATTTCAGCTTTAAACCTTAAGTTATTTTTAACCTAACAACTATCAGGTTTTAGTCTCTTATACCTAGCTCTTATAATAGATTAATGTATTAGTTGTAAGCTTATACCTTTCATGATGTTTATTTGTGGGACTCTGGGAGGTAAAAGAATGTTTCTGTGTGTGAAATGGACATACTAAAGTCAAGGATTGCATGTTATGGAAAATGCATTGCTTGCGGTCTTTAGGATGAAAGCAATCTCCATAGCATGATGCTTCTCCTGTATCACTTTTCCTTTTGCAGACAGTAATCTGGAGTAGTTGAAGATGTGTATAGGACAGGCGTTCACTGAGGCCCATGGAGCATTTTAGCAGTCTAGAGAGAGCTGCAAAAGATATATACATTTTCCCTAACATTACTATTCCACGTAAGCAATGGCTGTGATTGCCGGAGGGATGTTACAGGATTGTGAATGGGAGAGGATTTGTTAGTGAGAGGGAGAATTAGAACAAAGTATAAAGTCTAACGAGTGAATAGACATTTCCCAAAGAAATGAATCAAAGGAAAGTGTGTCGACTATATAATAAGATTAAAATGTGTTTAAAATCATGAATAGGTCAAACCAACTGTTCTTATATATCTAGAAAGTATCACTACTATGGAGATATTCAAAATCCAGTAAAGTTACTTTTTTACTTATAAGTTTAAGACTGACATGAAGGGGGCATAAGGAGTTTTGCCTCTTTACTTCCTTGCTTCTCTATAATGTATAACGAAACCCCGAACCCTCCTCCCAAGTCTTGAGTCAGTACTTTACCGAGAGGACTCCTTTGTGGAGTGGAAATTAATGGGGTGACATCATAAAAAACTGAAATTTGTGGCAAGAGATTTTTATTCAGACTTTTGAAAGTCTGTTTTTGGTTAACACTGATTTAACTCAAACTACTAATATACTCTTTGGAGAAAAACTCTACGTGTGAAATATTCACACACAACCCCCCCACACACACACCCTTTCATGCATCCGAAGAAGTGGGCTGTACCCCACGAAAGCTTATGCTCTAATAAATTTGTTAGTCTCTAAGGTGCCACAAGTACTCCTGTTCCTTTCAACTAAAGACTTAAAAAACTCCTATTTCCAGTTCTCTAGTAAAAGGCAGGGAAGACAAGCAGGGAAGATTTTATAGTCCTGATATTATATATTTGAAACACAAAGCTAAAATAATGGGCAGATTATTGGGGGAGGACAGCTCAGTGGTTTGAGCATTGGCCTGCTAAACCCAGGGTTGTGAGTTCAATCCTTGAGGGGCCACTTAAGGATCTGGGGCAAAATCAGTACTTGGTTCTGCTAGTGAAGGCAGGGGGCTGGACTCAATGACCTTTCAAGGCCCCTTCCAGTTCTAGGAGATAATAATAATAAATTAACAGAGATATCCTATTTATTTTATTTAAGTACCTTCCCCCAAAACAGTAATTTAATTTCAGGCTTTTTTATACATCATAAAGCAGCGAAAAAGGGCACCCCCTTTTCCTTACCGGATCATCTCTAATGACAATTTTTTTTATTACATGCAATTAAAAATAATACTAACCTTGGGGCTTGAGCCATAATAGAGATAGCCATTCCAAAGCTTACCTATGATAACTGATTTCAATTGCTTTATTTTCAAGTAATCTGCATATCAAAAATCATTTCTTGAAGGTACAATATGCTGTTTCATGAAAATAGCTTTTGACGAAAATTAATTGAAAATTGGGAAAGAATGCTATGTTTGAGTGCTTCCCATCTGAGAACACAGATGACTGAACTGGAGAGATGGAACGGGGAGCTCTGATGCAATCTAATTAAAAATGAGTAAGCAATATTTAATTATTTCATTTCGTCACACACACACACAAGACATTTGGTTGTTAGGCACCTCAACAATTTCTTCCATGCTTCTGATTTTCTGGGAAGTAAATATAAATGTCACATTTATCAGAATGGAAAGAGATAACTGAACAATGTTTATACCCTTTGATTCTTTCTTGCTCAACCATGAAATGTCAGCTCTGAGCTATTGAGCACCTTGAACCGTTTCTCTTTTCCTTCATAAACTTTGTTCAGTGATTTTTGTACCACAGAACGCGACCTTTTGAAACATCACGTTTCCTGCTCTTTTAGTGAAGCTCATGAGTTCCTATTTAACTTAAACTAAGTAAGGTTAAAACACAAGCAATCCAAAATTATGGTAAAGCTGCCTAAAGCAACTCCAAATTATTTTGTAACGAGCCTGTCCTAGAGAGAATGCAAGAATACATGTGATGTAACCTACTAATCACCCAAAGCACTTTCACACATATATTTAAAGCTTTTTATCACAGGTCTGGTTTCAAGCACTTCAAAATTTCTGGGGCTTTTGGACTGGAGGTTGTGATTTAACCCACCACAGAGAGAAGGGCCAGCGACGAAATCCAGACCTAGGTTTGGATTATGAGAAACATCCACCCAGATAGTCACAGGAACTTGTCTGGAACTTTGGTTCAGGGCCATCCCCAGTTCCGTAAGTTCTCAGCTGTTTATGTTAGCTTCAAGGGGAATAGTTTATAGAGTGGTCCAGTTATAAAGAGAGCCTTGAAGTAAACGTGTCAGTGCTAAACAGCTCAAGAAAAGAATAGCTAAAGAAAAGTAATATCCCATACAATAAACAAAAGACAATGAGAACGAAGGGAGTGCCTCTAGCCACAGCATACGCCAGCCTCCAAGATAACGCCTCCTCACGTCAAGGGCCGTGTCAGGAAGCAGCAGCTGGTGTTCATAGTCAGTCTCCTACCTGGCATGGACTCCTTTCCCATCGAATTGCTGCACTCCCACAGGCGGCTCTGCCTTGTAAGGCAGCACAAGACTTGCTCTGTGCAGGAGGTCAAAAGTGCAGATCCTAGTCCTGAAAAGAAAATATTAGTTGAGCGTTTTATCCCCAATGTCCACTGAAGTTACACATCAAGCAATAGAATCAGTGAACAGTATTCAACCAGCTGATTGAGTAACGTAGCAGATTAATAATGGCTCTCTTCAATTCAAATGGCAGATACTGTACAACCAGCTGTCACTAAAATGACACCATTTCATGGGACATGCATCTCCTCCCATCTGTGCTTCCCCAGGGGGAGGGAGATCCACAGGCTATGGATACTAAGAAGGGACGATCATACCAGTACTCTCCTCAGAGAGTATATGGGATCCCTCCCTACTCTATAACTACTATTTATCTATCTACCCTGCCTTTATCTACCTAACCAACCTATTAAAACTACTTTGTTTGTCACCTGTCAGAATCACGCCCATATCTACATCACTGACTAGTTTTACTTGTGTCATAGAACCATAGAATATCAGGGTTAGAAGGGACCACAGGAGGTCATCTAGTCCAATCCCCTGCTCAAAGCAGGACCAATCCCCAACTACATCATCCTAGACAGGACTTTGCAAGCCTGACCTTAAAAACCTCTAAGGAAGGAGATTCCACCACTTCCCTAGGTAACCCATTCCAGTGCTTCACCACCCTCCTAGTGAAATAGTGTTTCCTAATATCCAACCTAAACCTCCTTCACTGCAACTTGAGACCATTGCTCCTTGTTCTGTCATCTGCCACCACTGAGAACAGCCGAGCTCCATCCTCTTTGGAACCCCCCTTCGGGTAGTTGAAGGCTGCTATCAAATCCCCCCTCACCCTTCTCTTCTGCAGACTAAATAACCCCAGTTCTCTCAGCCTCTCCTCATAAGTCATGTGCCCCAGCCCTCTAATCATTTTGGTTGCCCTCCACTGGACTCTCTCCAATTTGTCCACATCCCTTCTGTAGTGGGGGGCCCAAAACTGGACACAATACTCCAGACTTGGCCTCACCAGTGTCGAATAGAGGGGAATGATCACTTCCCTCGATCTGCTGGCAATGCTCCTACTAATACAGCCCAATATGCCGTTAGCCTTCTTGGCAACAAGGACACACTGTTGACTCATATCCAGCTTCTTAACCACTGTAATCCTCAGGTCCTTTTCTGCAGAACTGCCACTTAGCCAGTCGGTCTCCAGCCTGTAGCAGTGCATGGGATTCTTCTGTCCTAAGTGCAGGACCCTGCACTTGTCCTTGTTGAACCTGTCAGGAAGCCTGGGGAAAACAAAAGCCTGTGATGGGGTGTGCCAGACATTCGCTGCCTCCTGCCAGGAGACCCCGCTACTGTAGTGCTCCCCACTCCATGAAGCACCCATTTAAGAAGAGAAGGGCAGTCAGTTTTGGACCTTCAGGGTGGCCTTGCTGATACAAACAGCAAGACTTGGACCTCCAGTGGCTAGAATGGCTGGAAGCAGGCAGCAGCCAATCAGGGCCCAGCAGACCAAATAAGATGAGCTGGCTGCTTCTATCAAAGGACAGTTCCTGGGTGAAGCTGGGGGTGGGAGGGAGGATGGATGGATGGATTCCCACACCCACCCACCATCCATGAAGCCAGACTAAGCCAAAGCTCTATTGCTGACCACACTTAGGGTACATCTACACTTACCGGAGGGTCCGGCGGCAGGCAATCGATGTTCTGGGATCGACTTATCGCGTCTAGTGAAGACGCGATAAAATCGATCCCTGATCGCTCTGCCGTCGACTCCGGAAATCCACAGCGGCAAGAGGTGGAAGCGGAGTCGACGGCAGCGCGGCAGCGGTCGACTTTCCCCCGTCCTCACAGCCAGGTAAGTCGACCTAAAATACGCAACTTCAGCTACGGTATTCACGTAGCTGAAGTTGCGTATCTTAGGTCGACCTTCCGCTGTAGTGTAGACCTAGCCTTAGAAATACTTTTTTGCTTTACTTTCCGAGAGCGAGCCGTGAGGTGGACCATTGAACACTAGTTGTTCGCAGTGTTGCTGTGATTGAAAACTAGATGAGCTCACTTTGTGAGCCACTCCCTTGCTCACGCGAGCTGGTGAAAAGCCCCCAAACTGTCTGAAGCATCAGCTTAAACTCAGAGGCTCCCTGAAAGCTGACAAAAGCCTTTCACCAAGGGGACAAACCCTTCTGGAAGGGTTTGAAAGACATAGACTCCAGCCAAACCCCCATGCAGAAGATGGGCAGCCTCTGGTGAGCTTAGTATGCATTTAGACCTTGTATAGGTTCCCTTGTGTGTGTCCTCTGTAATGCTTTTGTCCTAAAATAAATGTGCTGTTCTGTGTGAAAGCTGGCAGGTCACTGATAATGTTATCCTAGCCCCTGAGAGAGACTAAACTGGACTACAGTCAGGCCATCTAGGATAGGCGGTGACTCCCCACCTAATCCCATGGTCTGGCGGGAGAGAGTCACAGGGTCTCTGCCTATAAAGGTGATGCCTGGAGGCCTGAGTCCTAAGGGGGCATCTTTGAGCAGACCAGCAAGGAGTCAGAGGTGCAGTTACCCCCAAGCTGACCGCTCCATCAATATTCATCCTTGGCTGCCTGCCTTGGAAATGCAAATTACTTAATGCCAGGGATTTGGGACTTGCTATTGTGAACAACAACATGCATGTTTGACTGAGTACATTTTTTTAAAGTGTTATAAAATCCCCCAAACATGTGAATTCTTAAAATATCAGAAATACAAGCTGTGAATATTAGACTTACTACAATGATTTATGCATCCGACATGCCTTTTCTGAAAATGAAAATTAAAGAAAAATCCAAAATGTTCCCAAACTAATACATTTTCCTGAATTGTAAGTACAACTGTTTAAGGGCCCTACACACCTACACAGATTCATTTGCAGAACACAGCCACTACTTTGTGTCCCTCCATGGGGTGTTTCATCTTAAAAACCAGAGGAAATGTTTGAAACTGGAGGTATTCTCACTCCAAGAACAGGCATTACCCGAGAAAATTCAGGGTGGCTATAGTTAGGTTTCACTGTGGGGAGTTAAATGTTACATTCCTGCCGTTTACATCATGCTATTTTTTACTTGGTTTATTCAGATGTTTATTAGAAATAAACCGTGTCAAGCCCAGCACTATAGGGACTGGTCTACATGGTGCAGTAGGCCACACAAGAGGAGTGTACATTCTAGTGATCCTAGCATGTTACACTCTAGCTGGTCTGTGTCCCCTTTGCTGGTGCAAAGTTCCCTAGTGCGTGTTAATGTTGTACAGTTTGAAATGGTACCACGTTAACACGCATTTGGGAACTTTTAGTGCCCATCAGCAGGGCCGCACAGACCAGTTCATGTGCAACATGCTAGTGTGCACTGGAATTCAAACCTCGCTGGTCCCTATTACAGACATTTTGCCTCTTGAGCATGTTATTGCCTGAAAGAAACAGCCCTGAAAACGACAGGGAGAGGTGGGCTCAACGGTTTGGCAAAAGAGGGCGGATAAGCGTAACTCTGCATCTGTGAACTTCACTTTGCCACTTTGCCAGTGTATTCAAGAAGACTTTTGTAATGGAATAGATATAACATGCAAAACCTACCTGGGTTAACTCTGCCAAATGGTTCTGTGAAGATTCGGTTGATTTTTTTTTTTTTTTAAGACTATCACTTTGTGTTTGTCAAAGAGTTTTCTGTTTTTCAATGGAAATTCTGTGAATGGGTTTGCAGGCAGGAACGATTGCAGATGCAGCTAACTTTAAACAAATTCACATGAGAAACCTGATTCTAAGAACTACCCTCCTCCAGTCAGAGATAGTGAACATGGCATATGTCATGCATGTGCAACCAAAGCCAAACAGCTCAATCATCACATATTGCATGTCACAAGTTGCTGACACTTTCCCGTCTAAGAATCATTCACTCATCTACAAGCACCTATCCACTTGCTTAACTGTACTACTGTGAGCACCTCCCTTGATTTCAAAAGGATTAGAAGCAAAGTTAAGCACGTGAGTAAGTGTTTGCAGGATCAGGGGCACTTATTTTGTGTTCAAAATTTTAAAAAAAAAATTATTCAAAAATGTGGACAATTTGCAAAGAAAAAGAGGCCACGTTCATCAATTTTTTTCTCGGCTCTATTTGCTAACCTAAACACCTACTATTAAAAACAGGTATAGTTTTTGAGTCATACTTGTGGCTTACCAGCCATGGCACACACAAACTGGTTTGGTTAGAACAATAGTACAAGCAGGACGACCATCCCGGTACTGAAATAAAGATCTTGATCGTGTTTTCTGAACATTTGTTTTTTAAAAAACTTCTCTGTCATTTACCTTAGCATAATGAACACTGCAGTTGAATGATATAATTACGGCTCGTCATACCATAAATGGGACAACATTCTGCAACAGAAGGAGAACATGTGGCCCATCGATGTCAATTTACCTACCTACCTGGAACCATTATCCTGTAATGATCTTTTTCTCCTCACTTTTTGCAAATGTATTTGTCCTTTGAAGCTTCTGCCACTGCCTATAATTGTCTGGAATGGACTGTCACCATCTGTGTAAGGAAGAGCTCAAACTTCCCGAGGGCCTGACCTTTCCTTAGCTTCAATTTGCACCCCTTTGTTCTTGAGCTTTTTACATTCTCTAACTGTTTTGTGACATCCGTCTTCTCTCCCCCCTGGAGAATGCCATGAACCTCATTTTACAAAACCTCCTCTTAATGTTTTGATGCCTCTAAATTTGCATAAGCAGGGATGGTGCAAATATCAACTAATGAATACTCAAGGCAGATGCATTGCATAGATATGAATGTTCTCATTTTTCTATCATACTGCAGGGATAGTATGGCTGAAGGGCTCAGTGAAAGCAAAACCAATACCGATTGCTCGATATGATAGAATGCACAACTCCAGAGCCACAATGGTGTCACTTTACATTAATTACAGAAAGGATGAACCCCTTCAAAGGTAACTCAGAGTTGCCTGCTTCCCATAGTTATGGGGATCACCCCAAAATCCCCTCTCACCCTAATTGTCCTTCAAATCTGCAGTACGTGTAGAGCGGTACCCAAATTATGCCAAAGATCTCTCCTGATTTGTGCTCTGGTCCTGTGGTGACATGGGCCCTAAGTCTTTGTTTTGGTACCACTGTGATGCCGAAGACTCCCGCTGAAATCTGCAGGCACCTAAACTCATTTGGGACCTCAGTTTTTGCTGTCAAAGTTCCCTTGGTGCCTGCGTCTCTGCCTCTGAGCATGGAGGTCGCGGCTCCTGGACATCTACCTCATGCCTAAGCCAACGAGAGGGGGTTGTGCTAAGCCCCTCTCTGGCTAGATGTGTCTAAATCCTGGCTGCTGGGAGGCACCATCCTCTGCCTGGGATGCTGCATTGCAAACCCTCTATTGGGGTTAGGTACCTCCGCTGCTCACAAGGAGCCTGGGAGAGGGGAGAGAACACGTCCTAGAGTGGAGGACTATGTAGCCTGGTGGTTAGAGCATCCCCCAGGATGTGAGAGACCCAGGATCCAGTGCCTTGCTCCAGTGACTCTTGCATTCTTTAGCATCAGAGGAACGGCTTCCCCAGGGGAGACTGAGGGAGCCCCAGAGCGCAGCGGTTAGAGCGTTTGCATGAGAGCAGGCACATCCCTGCTCACCATCCTTTCTCCCCCTCAGGTGGAGGGGGAAGTTGAACTGGGGACTCCCACATCCCCGGTGAGTGACCCAACCGCTGGGCTAAGACTTATGAGGGAAATGGGCCTTCTCCCCACCACCCCCATGTTCTTGCTAAAACCACATAAAGTACCTAACTCTGTGGAACTCCTGCTGGCGATCAGCAGCCGGAACATCACCTCCCCGCAGCCTGGAAGGCACCTATGTCTGCGAGGGGGCTAGCTGAACACACACACCTCTGGTCAGCATCTCCTATGGGCTGGCTTAGGCGGTTCCCTGCCTAGCACGCTGGCTTCTGTGAATCGCAGTCTCAGGTGCCTGTCTCTCCCCAGTCAGGCACCCAACTCAGGCTGCGTGAACCCCAGCGATTTCCTAGGCATGGAAAAGTTAAGCGTTCAGTCACACCCCCAGCTCTTTCCGTGCATTCAGGCTAGAACTTGTTGTTCTTGTTAATTTTTCTACAGGACTGTCTGCCTAACTCCACGCTGACTGAATTCTTTTGTTCCACTCTCACTTTCTGATCTCAGCTGTCACTGAGACCACAATCCCTTGAGTCATTTTCTCCCAGGGCCTGATACTTTACATTTCCCCAGGTTAAACTTCACACCTATAATCCACGAGTATTTGTAACAAATTTCCTCTTTGCCATTGCTGGCTCTGGGACCCCTTGTTTGGGTACCTAAGCTTGTCTCTGTGTTGAACTGTGCCACTCGAGAAAACTTCTAGTGGATGAGGGCAAATTCTTTATTTCTTTTCTTAGGTGGAAAAAAAGACATTGAGGGGGCAACATTGGCAGGACAATAGTTGATCCATCACAACTCCTGTTGTACCCAACCTGTATCCAGTTGTCACTACAGTCTGACACGACGTACTGACCCACTCCTTCCTTTGTGCAATAGTCATATACGGCACGTCATTTTTTTTTTTTTACAAAGAACTGTTACATAAAGACAAAAAAGGTATTTTTGAAGGCCAGACACATTGTCTACTGCTCAGTCCCTGTACGTGCTCATCCTCACTTCCATCATGCCGTGCCCTGTATAAAGCTGTGTGTTGTATAAAGTTTATATTGTACGCTATTTGTGGGTAATTGACAGGTGATCAGATTGCAGGTACAACATGCTGCAGATTGATTTGCCTAGTCACTGTTCCCTTTGCTTTCAAAATCATCTCAGCAAGCTGGCTAAACCGCCACAGAGACTGGTGACCACTCAGCTGAGCACGGGTAGAGAGATGTGTGGGGTAGTGTTGGGTGGGAAGTCAGCCGCTTCTCCCTGCAACCCCTCCTGGCAAGGTGGGGTGTCTGCAGTGCCCTGCTACCAATTCCTCCCTCAAAATGCTTCTTAAACACCACACACCCTTTTTGCCCACTCCCAGCACCCCTCCTTGGAGGTCCGGGTTTATTCCAAGAAAATCAAATCCATTTATTTTACCCTTTTGTCAGGTGACTCCCAAGCTTTTCCTGCCTGGCGTATTAAGCCCACATGCCGGGATTCTCTGGTGGAAACTGCTCCACCCTAGGAGTCTTGGATCACCCTACCCCCGGTCGGTCCTTTGTGAGTGGGGCCTTTCCCACTTTAAAAGGCCACTCCCTGGCCCTACCGGGCTGGAGTCTCAGTCCAGGAGTCACTCGCTGCTAGCAGTTCCTCATTTCCCTGAACATGTCCCTCTTTCACTGCTGTCCTTTACTGGAAATTACCACGTTCAACCCAGGCATGCCTCACTCCTTTGGCTAGCCCCAAGCCCTAAATCGCAAGCCATCCTGTTACAAAGCATCTGACCATGGTTCTAGTTTTTGCTCTCACCTGCCTTAGGATTAAGGGTCTCCAATTCTGTAAGAGAACTACAATCTGCAAGCAAAATATGTGAAAAAAGAAGAGAGAAAATTGTGCCAAGTTTTACCTAAATAAATCCTGTTGAGAGGGTTGCTGCAGTTTTGGCTAATGGCCATTGAAAAACTTCTCTGACCTTCATAGGAGCCAGCAGATATCACACTGGGGCCAAAGCAAATGTTTTACTTTCCTAGTGGAGGAAATTGACAACAAAAAGAGACGGAATTTCTATTAAGTCCTCTGCTTCCCTGACAGCCAACTGGATGAAATAATAAATTCAGATAGAAAAATAGACAATTACATATTAGAGACAGTCTGTATGTGGGATGTACACAGCACAATAAACACAAAATTATCGAGTATTTCACAGCACACTGCATTTCAGCTGAGGAAAATAAAGTAATTCAAACAGCTACTATGCACCCTGGCATAAACTAGGTAAAAGAATTTGCCTTCATGCACTGGAAAAAATATGAGCAGTGAATATTAAAAATTTATATAGTGTTTCCTTGCTCAGCTTTACATGTATTATAATCACATCATGCGATCCATTCTGATAATATTGTAATACTAAATAACTAGGATGGCTCATTTGTAATATAGAGAAGCTGAAAGTGTGTGGTACTGTATTATTGCAACATTGTTTATTAGCTGTTGCTTCCAATCACAAAGGGAAGCAGTGTTTACAGAATAAAGCTAGGCACTGGACCATGGGACACAATTTCCAGGCTTGGTGCAGTAGTGAACTGCCACTAAAATATTCATGATTTTAGCCTTTAGCAGCTCAAATTAAATTACCATCCATAATTAAACTGCAGGGTAGAATCCAGCTATTTATTAAATGTGGCATTTATGCCGCTTAAATTTGTAGTTCAGGTTTTGTTTACTTGACACTAGGAGTAGAAAACAACCTACATGTCATTTAAAAAACCCCAATATGCGGCATGTTGTACCTACAATCTGATCACCTGTAAATTAGCCATAAATACCGTGCAATATAAAAGTCAGTCATATTAATCTTCTAATTCTCAATGTGGCATTTATCATTCGCTCCCACTACAGAGGCATTAGTCTCATTAACAATGATGGGAACTGTAAGCATGCTTAAGGCAAAAAAAAAGACCCCAAAACAAAAGCTATTTTGCATAATAATATTTCCAGATGCATCTCACCCAGTACGCAGAGGTAAACTATAGCTCGGATGCTGCACAGAATTGCAATGCATCTGAGCCCACACACGTGAAAGCTCTGCCCTCGGTATAAAACCAAAGGCTCAGCTCCGTAGCTGGTGTCGATCAGCAAACCTCCGTCAGAACCAATGGACATTTACCCATTGACCCTGGCTGAGGCTCTCCTTCGAAGCTTGTAGAATTATATACGATGTAAGCCCTGGTTCTCTGTATGGGGTGACTAAAATCAGTTAAGTATTGGGGGTAGCCGTGTTAGTCTGTATCCACAAAAACAACAAGGAGTCCAGTGGCACCTTAAAGACTAACAGATTTATTTGGGCATAAGCTTTCGTGGGTAAAAACCTCACTTCAAGCAGAAGACCGGAAGTCCGACGTGCCGGCAATGCGATGTTATTGGGGTTAGTTTCAAGGAAGCATCTCCGTAGCTCTGATGCCTCAGAGCCTTGTTTCCCTGCGTCCGGTACCCCGCACCCCCTTAACAGGCATAAATATACCTGTAGTACACGCCTTTGGGCCCATCTCTTTTGTACCCCATGGGAGGGGTAAGGAGTGAGGTTGTATTTCGGTCAGGGACAGGCATTTCTTTGGCCTTAGTGTTTATTATACCTCCTCCCCCCACAACCCTCTTGCCCCTTCCGACTGGTTGCTTGACCTTGCCTTGAGATGGGAGCTGAGGCAGTCTTCAAGTGTGCGCGCATATGTTACACTCCCACCATGCCCAGTAGCACTTTAACTGCTCTTATCTGTTCCCATTGTACTCTAAGCCCTATCTGGATGGGCAGAAGCAACACACAGTGTCTTTGTTCACACATATTAGTAAGGATAAGTGTATCAAAAATCAACTGGGCAAAATAGACCCCAAATTCTATCTCAGGCGAATATACAGGCCTGAATCCTACATTGTCATTACTAACACTCCTAACAACTCCCTAGGCAATTTATTTCAGAAGCGGACTGGGGGGACATCTTCAGTGAGAAACTGCAAGCCAGTGCTGCACCGGGCCATGAAGAGAGAGCCTGGAGCATGCGTGTGGCAGACAGCCTGGAGAAGGGAAGAGCGGACAGGAGAAAAGCCCAGGTGTCCCAGCAGGAAAAGGAGAGGGAGATATACCAGGGCATAATGGGGCTTCCAAGGCAGCAAACAGAAATGCTGAAGGCTCTTGTTGATCTATAGGCCCAACAGTCACAGGCTCACCCCCCTTTGCAGTCAATGGAGAATTTGACTGCAGCAGCTGCCTGCCCCCCCCCCCCATTCCATGGGGCATCTGGGGCTGCATCCCTAGCCTCCCACTCCACACCAAGGGACAGCAAGGGCAACTCCAGCTTCACAGATACCAACCTGGGAGAGCCACGGCGGGTGTCCGAGTGGCCACAATGGATTGAAATGGATAGGAATGTTTTCTACCTTTCTAATTTTAAAGTTCATTTATCTTAGAAGTCTGTATTGTATTTGTTTTAAATTGCACAGTTGACTGCAGTCATTGTCAAATTCTCACCATGACAGCCTGGGTGAACATACCAGAGTCCTAGCTGGAAAGGGTGTGGTAGGATCCCCGTAAGTGTATTGTGTCAAGACTATGGACAGGGATCTGGGGAGTACTTAAACAAGTTTGTGCGTCTGGGTTAAACATGTTTATTAAGTTAAACTGTCTTTACTCAGGGACTAGTGGAAGGAGAAAGGAATCTGTCGAAAAGACCTGTGAGGCCACTTGAAGCTACAGGACGGTTCCAGCATACTTTTAGCACAACTTTAGAGCTACAATTTTAGAAGCAGAGCACATTGTTCTGCTGCACAGAAATGTCAATCCAGTTTGCACTTGGACAGCCAGCTGTCAGAATTTATTTGGGCTTTTTTAAAAAAGCCTTCAACAAAATCCCAGAACACACACATAGGAATAAATGGTCAATTTGCACTGCAGCAAAAGGCTAACAGGGCGGGCACCTGACAGTCCACTTCAGGACTGTTACTGTTTAACAAACCAATTAATGATATGGTGATGGGAATGAAGAGTGATGTGGTAAATTTGCAGATAAAACTACTTAGGTCAGCCAAGACTGGAATTCTTCCAAGTCTTCTCTAGTGGGTTCTAACAAAGGTAGGTGGTTGGGCAACA
The DNA here is from genome assembly GCF_002925995.2 of Terrapene triunguis. Classification (NCBI taxonomy): domain Eukaryota; kingdom Metazoa; phylum Chordata; order Testudines; family Emydidae; genus Terrapene; species Terrapene triunguis. The sequence goes on from NW_020664588.1 coordinate 2,728,075, forward strand.
GAGGAAAGGATGAAAGGAAATGTTGAGAAATGCAGTGCCCGTGGGTTAGAATAACTCAGGCAAGTCTCAGACTGATGGATTCTAAACTAACTGTAATAGCTTGGAGAGAAAGTCAGAGGGGAGACCTGGGCATCTCTCCAGAGAGCTCAGTGGATGCTTTTGTTCATTAGAGAGCATGGGGGCAGGTAAGTTAAAAGCTGAGCTCTATTGATCCGTCAATCCCTACATGGTGCACGCTCTCCAGGCTCGGCGTTACGAGGCATTCTTGGCTGATAAAAGACTGAGGTGGCTTTTTTACCACTTGCTGTTATTCACTACCAGAATTGTTTGTCAGGCTAAGGGAAAGATGTGCTGAAAGCTTGCAGTCTGAACCATTTGACTAAAGCTGGTTCAAATTTTTCATTTGAAATTATGTCCAGTGAAAGCCTTTTGTAGAATTCTTTCGTTTTTGACAAAGCAAATTCTTGTTTTGTTTGCTTTTAATTTCCAAATGCTTTTTTTTTTTTCAGTTTTGTGTCACCACTTTGTTTTTTTCCCCTTCCCCCAACCCTTCCAGAGCCAACTGGAATCATGAAAAGGGCGGGTGGGAGGATAAGGAGGAAAGAAAAATAGTTTGGGAGCTTTCATTGGACAGACAAATTTCAAGGAAATCACTAATAAATGAACATTTTTCTAAACTGCCATGAAAAATACTTGCTCTTCCCACCCCCCCCCAAGTAATTACTACTTACTCCTTGAACTGCACTTTCTTGATTGAAGGGCTGCTCTGGTGTGGTTTGGTATCCCCTTCCTCCATGGACAATGACTTATATTGTTCGTTCACCTAAACCTGGGCTAATGGAAATAACCTATCGCAAAAGTTTTCCAAAAACCATAGAAACATGGATGCTACAAACAATGGAGATGCCTTAGGAATCTGCTTTGGAACCTTCTTTGGGCAGAGAATTCCACATAGGGCAGAGGGTGAAAAATAAAATATCGATTATAAGGCCAGAAGGGACCACTCTAATCAAGTCTGACCTCCTGGATAGCACAGGGCAGAGATTTCCCTGAGTTAATTCCTGTTTGAACTAGAGCAGATGGAGAATCCACCAAACTCCTTGGTACGTTGATCATGATATACTTCACTACCCTCATTGTTTTTATTTTTAAAGTGCCTTTTTCCAGCCTGAATTTGTCTAGCTTCACCTTCCAGCCGTTGGATCTTGTTCTACATTTCTATGCTAGACTGAAGATCTCCTTATTACATTTCTTCCCCATGTAGGTACTTAATCTGTTATCAAATCACCCCTTTACTTTCTCCTTATAAATCTAAATAGATAGACTCAAGGATACTTTACAAGGTCAAATGACAAAGAATGGCTATAAACACATAACACAAGTATGTAGGGACAAAATTAGAAAGGCCAAGGCACAAAATGAGATTAAACTAGCTAGAGATCTAAAGGGTAACAGAAAACATTCTACAGATACATTAGAAGCAAGAGGAAGACCAAGGAAAGGGTTGACTCTCTTACTCAATGGGGGGGGGAGGGGCAATAAGAGAAAACGTGGAAATGACAAAAGTGTTAAATGACTTTTTTGTTTGTTTTCACCAAATTGACTTCTAACAGAGTGAATACCAGTAAACATGGGGTAGGATCAGAGGCTAAAATAGGGAAATAAGTTAAAAATTACTTAGACAAGTTAGAGGTCTTCAAGTCACCAGGGCCTGATGAAATGCATCCTAGAATACTCAAGGAGCTGACTGAGGAGGTATCTGAGCCATTAGCAATTATCTTTGAAACATCATGGAAGACAGGAGAGATTCCAGAGGACTGGAAAAGGGCAAATCTAGTGCCCATCTAATAAAAGAGAAATAAGGACAACCTGGGGAGTTATAGACCAGTCAGCTTAACTTCAGTACCCAGAAAGAGAATGGAGCAAACAATTAAGCAATCATTTTGCAAACACCTAGAAGATAATGCCAGCCTCAGTTCAGTGCTGCTTTGCCACAAATTTCCTGTGTGACCTGGGGCAAGTCGCTAAAGACTGTCATTGTCCACTAAGGGCTGTCATTGTCCTTTGCTGAGGAAGGAAGTTTGGGCCCCTCCCTCACAAAAGCTGAAGCTGGGGAAGCTGCGGGACGTGACGGGGTCTTTACAGGATTTCCTCAAACCCGCAGAGTCCAGGGATGAAAGTGGTTGGCCACACAGTTCTCCAGTAGAAGTCCTGAAGAATGGAGCCAGAGGATCTGACGCGAGGCTCTGGTTATGGATTGCCCAGTAATCCCTCATTGTACCAGCTTCTATCATTCCTCTGCATGTTGTACAAAGCCACTAAGAGAACATTACTGGAAGCAACATCACTGAATGGACAAGCTGATTCCCAACCAGGCCGCAGCTGCACCAAGTATTAGCCTTGACAAAACACTGAGCTGTTTTCGCTGGAATCCCTCAGTACTGGGACAGCTCTATTACACGTATCTGCTGCCTAGGATATCGTTTGGCGGAACGGCCTCCTCCTGAAAACCAGTAAAATTATCCCATGTTATGCAGTGATAAAATTCTTCCAAGAACTTCTGACCAACCATAGGTTTCATGTTTCCTTTGGTCAGCAGGCCATGCACTCTCAACAATGGCCTACCGCAGAGGCCCTAGCATCAGTCCTGGTTATATCTATACCACTGATCTTCACACATATCACGGAAATATGTTTTTGCTGCTGATGACATTGCTTTGACCACACAGGCACAGAATTTACCTCCCGTACAACAAATTCTAACTAAGGATCTTAATCATGGAACAATGTCTTACATTGGCAGCTAAAACCAAACCCCACTAAGACTGTTGTGTCAGAATTTCATCTGAACAATCAAAAGGCTCCAGGGCAGAACTGCACATGGAGTTCTGTGGCCAGCAGGTAAGATATATCTTGGTGTGATGTTACACCAAAAGCCTCACAAGCCACCAATACCCCCAAAAATATTCACAACAAACTAAAGGCAACTGGCCGGAATGACCTGGGGAGTTGATGCAAAAAGTCTACAGACCTCTTTCACTGGCCTTTTCCTGCTCACCCGTTTGGACACAACTCCCATACTTCACTTGTCAATTCTCAGCTTTACGTCATCACTCAATGACGGTGCAGGGACATGATGAAAGATTTTGTTTTCAATCTGAACCCAGGCTTACAATGGGCTAATTTTGCTAGCAATGGCATCTTGACCAAAGACTGACTCCATAGGCTCAGAAAGAAAGTGGCTGAAAAAGTGTCCTGACGATATCCTAATCTGTCCAGCCTAACTTCACAAAACTGCTTCTTACTTCATTCTGAAGGACTCCAAGGACTACTGAATAGATCATGAACTTTGCTTCTTTATGGCCGTCAGACTCATCCAGTTCTGAGAGTAGAAATTATGCCACGTGACTAAGATGCCCAGAGGGTGGTAAACCAGTAATGAAGAGCAAATACACCAGGCAAATACAGTCCATTAACCCAAGGGTCGACTCAGGTTTGAGCAATAATTACACATACAGTTGCAAAAATAGTCTGAATAACTCATGACAAAGAAAAGAGGCTAAATGTGTTGAATAAACTTCTGCAATGAGCCAGATTCTAAAGCCATGTTTGTTTATATCCATCACAGTCCTATTATCAAAGTATAAAAGCCATAATCTAATCAAGCGGCCCTAGCTCAGTGAGCTTTCTCTTGGCCCATGATTTAGTTTCATTGGACTACCAGGGCTGCAGCATAAACCTTTCAAAGTAGTTAACAGCTATTTTAGTAATTTGAGTTATTTGCAAATGAACGTGGCAGCAAAACAACAATTTCCAACCCTTGGGCTTTTGATTCATCAAGCCAATGTACAGTAATATGTCACAATTACACCCGTCATGAAGACTTTTACTGGATAGAAAAAAAATCAAATCTCATGAGGCATCTGACCTTTTGAGCATTTCAGCCTTTCACACTTCAGTTACCCAGTTGCCTTAAAATTGCCTATTAAGTATGTGCCTGACTTTATGGGTTTTTAAAACAGTTTTCTGAACAGCAAATAAATCCTTCACTAAAACCCTCCTCGCTTTTTTTTTTTATAATGGAAAGTCAGGACACACAATAGAGCTGGTTTTGCTCTTATACACACATTCACACCCTAACTATTTAAATGAAAACCTAGCTGACAGAAGCACTACAGCAAAAACAAATACAGTCATATAGTCCTCACAAGAAAAGTGATTGTGCTCCATATTTGAGAAAAGCAGACTTCTTGTATATCATGTTATATCAATATGAATATATATTATCATAAAAATAAAGAGATAGCTGTTGGTTGTACTTGCAGGCATGACGGGTCATGTTAAGGTGATCTTTATTTTCATTGTAGATAGGTGGAGGATGCCCTCAGGTCAAACATTGCTGGTATGGTAGTCTTAAACCTTTTAAAGTGTAAACATCTAGAACACCTAAAGATCGTTATTAGTGTTCTCAGATACAAGGCTGATAACATCTACCCGCAATACGAAATAGAACACCAAGTGTAGCAAATGGCATAAGTGTTACTTCAAGTAGTGTCGGCGCATATTTGGAGAGAAAGAATAAACAGAAGCAGACATTCATTTACCATAGAAAGTTTGGATTTCCATGTCAGTGGGTGAATTTGTGCAAGAGAATAATACAATTCTCCCAAAAATGTTGGCTAAATTATACTCTGTACATGCTACAACTGAACTAGATTTGTGAAATAAGATTAAAAAGTCTAAATTAACTTATTTTGTGCATCCTCGTGCACAATTTTTAATAGACTGGGTCTTCTGCATTTCTTATCAGATTACATAATGCATCCAGCACAAGCGGGATCCAGGAATGTATACATTTCTACTCTTTAAAAAATGGCTGTGTGAGAAATAGAAGATGCGGGGCCTGCTAGCCGTAAATACTTGGTTGACTAATTACAGCGTTACGTTTTAGAGCGTGGTATCCAGCCACAGACAGCAGAGTCTGCAGTGTTGTGTTTGGTGGGCAATACTGAAATCCTTCCCATCAGTCGTACCCTCCTCTCAGACAGCGGCAGAGGCCATCAGCCCATCCTCAGCAGGATCCATCGCATGCCGCGTCCCAGTGAGCTTCCTCTTTCCCCTCTCCTGTTCCAAGTCTATTTTCCATCACATGGGGAATTGTGCAATGCTGTGGGAACCGCCACGATGCCGGGATTCTCGGTTTCAGCAAATGACAAACTGGTGCCACCACCGAGACAGATTGACAGATGATGACCTAGACAGTGACGGTGTGTTGTACCTGGAGGCGGAGTACTGCACTGCCTTATACCTGGGGCTGGCAGTGGAAGCTGTGGCCCTTCTCTGCCGAACAGGTAGACAGAAACGTCAAATGAAGAACAAGGGCTGCGGGTTTCCCGGTGGGTGGAGAGCGCTGAGCATATTTCAACACAGCTGCAATCTCAGTAATAAATAATGTGCTCTCTATGCCACCTGCCCATTCACCACCTGTCCATTCATTTCTAGGCCTTGGTTCTCATATACAGAGCGTCCAGTGGGCCAGGGCACGTCGACCCACAGACCACCCTCGGAATGCTGCAGTTTGTCCAGAACAAAGCTCACCACACTTGGAGCAAGGTGTTGGCGAAGTGAGAGGGGTGCCCAACTCTGGATCCCTGCCCCACAAGCTCAGGAGAAGCACATTTCTCCTCCTTTGTGTTGTATCTCATAGCATTCAAGCAGAGGAGTTAAATAAAAACACACAGTACTCTTGCTGGGAGGTTGCACCGTAACTCTACTTTATGTCTTAGGCCTGGTCTACACTACGACTTTAATTCGGATTTAGCTGCGTTAATCCGAATTAACCCTTCACCCGTCCACACTACAGAGCCAGTTAATTCGAATTAAAGGGCACTTAAAATCGATTTCTGTACTCCACCTCGACGAGCGGAGTAGAGCCTAAATCGATTTTGTTAATTCGAATTAGGGTTAGTGTGGCCGCACACCACCGAATTACTGTGTTTAAAGTAATGGGGTAGTGTGGCCGCACACCACCGAATTAATGTAGTTAAAAACCGAATTAAGGTGCTTAGTGTGGCCGCGCACAATCGAATTTATACAACCTGTTTCCCAAATTCGAATTATCTAAATTCGGATTAATCCTGTAGTGTAGACATACCCTTAGAATTCACAACACACCCAAACCCCAAAAGCAGAGAGACAAAGTGGCGCAGGCCGCAGGGACATGCTGGCCGCCGCTTCCCGCAGCGCCCATTGGCCGGGAACGGCGAAACATGGCCACTGGGAGCTGCGGGGGGCCGTGCCTGCAGATGGTCAAAGTCAGCAAAATGTCTCACGGCCCGCAATCAGATTAACCCGATGGGCTGCATGCAGCCTGCGGGCCGCAGGTTGCCCACCGCTGCTGTGGAGCGCCCTAGTCTGCAACAACCCCTGTGCATTTAAAGTGATAGTTCTACCATTTTAATACAGTTCTTTCCATACACCACACAGTGTAAGAGGCAAATGTTTGCAATGATGGTTCCACCCCAGAGGCAGCAGTGATATGGTCACTGAGCTATCTTATTCCAGCAGATATCCCACACTACGGAACGAGCATCTCACCAAGGGTGGAGCAGAGAATGTAGCCCATCGGGGAGGGCTAAAGCGTAAAATAGTTTGTATTTGGATACTATTAATACAAACCAAATTAGGCAGATGCCGATATGTAACTGAGGCAATATTCACATGAAGTAACTGGTACAAGACTGAGAGTCAGTTCCTTCCTTGAGACTAGAACCTCAGCTCTAGAAGTGCCCAGATGTGGGTTTTGAGAACAAGAGCTTGTCTTAAACAACGTTATGGTTATTAACCATGGGTGAGGATTTCCGAAACCAAATCGTCCATTTAAGGAAATAAATTTGGAGGCAGAGAAATAAATACTACGCGAGGCACAGGTTAGCAAACATGCATCTAAGTTGAGGGCAATTAGCAACACAGCAAACACTCTGCCCCAGAGCCGTAGAACATTTGTGGATAGGAATTATTTGAATGGCTAGCGATTGATTTTTGTTTTTCTGCACTGTTGGTTAGTGAGTGATCTAACTCTTACCTTTTATTAACCTCTCTCTGCAGTGCTAGCCTAATGAAGCAAAACGAATGCAGTGAACGACGAAAACAAAAGACTCAGTCACTCAAATCACAGTGCTCCAAAGTCTTTCAGCAAGGTCAACTTATTTCAAGCTACACTAGTTGACGATACTGGATGTGATTAGAGGGGAAAAACAAAGAAGCACTCTACAGTATGCACTGGATTCTTAAGATTATTATATCATGGGATCTAAGTACAGACCATTGGATAAGCAAGGGTGGTAATTATTAGGTGTAATTATTAAAGGACATTGATAGGACATGCTCATAACAATTAATACTTGTTTTGGGGATTATGATGGCTAGAGATTGATGTTGCTGCTAATTTACTATTTATTGTACTTGTTATTTTTAGAAACTAACAGGAAAATATCATTGAAATAAGGTGAGTGATTTGCATTTGATTTTGAATGAGGAACTTAGGCAATAAAAAAGAATGAGGACATCGCGGAGTTTTACCAGGTACATATATCATCGTGTAACTGGCCTAACCACATAAGGATAACAGAATAATTATAAATCCTGGAAACTACTTTATAATTAGCCAGTAGTGCAAAATGTTAGTGTAAGACAAATATGCAGCCTCTTTAGCTTGATTAAAAAAAATAAAGAGAGGTTCAAATATGGAAGACCAATAAAATAGGTAATTAACATTTGGTTACATGATAATTGCTGTACACTTACATGGTAAGTGCTCACAGTGGAATTATGTTTACTGAGTTATTAGACATGCTGCTACCCTGGGACTTATAAAATAAGAAGGGATGTGAATGCATGATACCAAA
>NW_020664588.1:2745981-2759061 GCF_002925995.2 Terrapene triunguis
GAATCCCAGTGGAGCGGCGCCGACCTCCCAAGGCAGCATGACAGCTCAAAAGGAGGTCGTGTAATTCAATACGCACCCGTCACGTACGTTGATTGCCCCCTCCAGAACTACCCGCCTGCGAGCTGAGCTCCCACTGCAACGTGGGCAACGCCAGGCCTTGGCCTTTCACTCCCAAGACTAGAAGTGTCGTGGTGGCAACATCATGCTCAGCCTCTGAGTGGGGGAGGGAAGGCCTTGCCCTGCTGCACAGCAAAGGCTCCTGCAGAACAAGGATCAGCTCTGATGAGCTCTTGAAGGGCATTTTAGTTCTTCTTCCTCAGCCAGCGAGAGTTAGCACCAAGAGTTAGCACCAAGCCACCACTTGGGAGTTAAGACGAGAGCAGGGAGTGAAACATTGCAAGACATAACGCAGACTAGAAACCCTTCCCTGGCACTCCACCCCGAATACAGAGTTACAGGCTTTAATTACAAGTTCCGAACAAGGCCAGTGAATGCAGGGTCAGACAATGAGAGTAGTATTTTGACTTCTTGCTATGGGAGATTGCTAAAGGCTTATACTTAGTGCAGCATCTTTCTGTTGGAGGATAGGGGGGAAGTTTGAATGATATTATCACTGCTGGATACACAGTATTTTTGTAGGAGAGCTCAAGATGAAAGAATGAAATGAGGTTATTGACATTTATCGTTCTTGACACCAAGGGCCACACTCACTGTTCTTTTCTAGGCAGGGTTGGTTGCTACAAATTTCAAACTACCCCACTAAACGAAGAAAGTCACAGAGCTGTCTGGTCACATCCTGATAAAACAATCCATCCCTATGGCGTACTGACCAGCCCCATCAAGGAGCCATCTGGTCACAGCTTCCATGTAGACAGAGGGGATGAGAAATGCCTAATCTGCAAACAACTAAATTTGGGCTGGGGGAGTTAGTCTAGTAGGTAGCTTCATCAAGGAAAGGTTAGACACCCTGATTTGTGTAATGTCACTGAAATGTCATTGAGAACATCTATATCCTGCCTTGCTTTATCATCAGTTAGATCAGGAAACTGTCTATAACCCATTGCAGCTTTCATGCACGTCACGATGCAGTTCATGTCATTGGAACAGAGAGATAGGCAACTTGGGGGAGGCACAGTGTGCAGTGAATTTAGGGGTGCTAGATACTTCTCAAGGTTTGGCCCATATAGACGTAATGGAGCAAGTTGCTGTGCACTGGCTCTAGAGTTGCTGGCTCTGCATTTGACTTCATCGCTGAAATCCTGAGTTTATTAAGGCCAATGAGATTTTTGCCAGTGAGTACAGTGAGGCCAGGATTTCACCCTTTGTGTTTCGGCATGACGTGGGTGCTCTGAGTGAACGTATTTTACACCAATGGTGGCATTGGCTGTGCTGTGAAAACCCTACAGCTCAGTTCGAGTCACACTGGCACCCAGTTGGTGCCCCATGGGGCTTGGGTCATTACAGCACATGGCTACAATATTACATACAAAACAGGCAATTTTGTATTGAATGCCGAGGATCAGATTTAGGCCAACAAAAGCAAAATGAAGGCAGAAGAAAAGTTACCACTTGGTTTTCACCTCACCTGGGTATGTTGACTTATTGCAAGGATCTTATCCATCCTTACATGGCAGATGTGATGCCATGGCTTGGCCTACTGGAGTGACGAATCGATGACTCAAGAGTGCTAATGATGTGGGTTTATTTAATTTGGACGTTAAGGTTCATATTCAGAATGTCCCATTAGCACTGACATACATCTTGAGATGTAAACAAACTTCTTTAAAAGATGGATAGAAATAGGAATCTATATTTCCCAGATTGTTTTTAAATCCTACCTTTCCCTTCCATATCAATAGAGCCCAAAGTAATCCAGAGGAAGCAAGGGGAAAATAGCATTGAAACTTTGATGCATTAAAGCCTCAAGTAATCTTACACTCAGGTCTCTAAGGACCAATACCAGAGTTACCAAAAAGGCTAAGAAAGAATATTTCACTATGACCTGAAAATAAAAACAAGCCCCTTAAAGAAAGGAATGGTCTAATATCTAACATCTAATATGCTAGTCACTTTTCTAAGAGAATAAAGCCTGTCTAAATCAGCACCCAGTGAACTCTTTAAACTCAATGTTTCTCATTTCTGAGAAACTGACTTCAACAAAAACATTTTGCAACACACATTTCAGAGTAGCAGCCGTGTTAGTTTGTATCCGCAAAAAGAACAGGAGTACTTGTGGCACCTTAGAAACTAACAAATTTATTTGAGCATAAGCTTTCGTGGGCTACATCCCACTTCTTTGGATGCACCCTTGTCAGACCACTCAGAGTTCTGCTGGGAACATTCCCACTAGAACAACGGTAGCACAGGCACATTGGGATTTAAGACCCCTAGTCGTTTGTTCTAAGGCCTAGACAATTGGTGCTGCATTTGTTAATGCATGAATCCATCCCTCGCTACATAAAGTATTTAAACTTTCCTGTATCACAAAAACTTAATTGAGCAAAACTCAATAGTGGCCTCAATATTTTTCTTTGGACGCGTTAAATTTTAATGGTATAAAGATGAAAATTTGTAGAGAGAAATAGAGTAAATGTGACAAGAGAGCTGGAGGGTGTGAAAACCCAACTGAACAGATCTTAGACTCTCTGAGTAACGGTGTCATGGATTGCCATCGAGGACTGTGGAAAGTCGACAGTTTCTATTTAAACTACCTCTACAGGAGATGATTCATTGATTCCACGGCCAGAAGGGAACATTGTGATCATCTTGTCTGACCTCCTGTATAGCACAGGCTATAGAACTTCCCTAAAATCATTTCTAGAGTTTATCTTCTAGGAAAAAAAATACAGTCTTGATTTCAAAGTTGCCAGGCATGGAGAATCCACTACGGTCCCTTGTAAATTGTTCCAATGGTTAATTACTCTCAGAGTTAAAAATGTACACCTTATTTCCAGTCTGAATTTCTCCAGCTTCAACTTCCAGCCACTGGATCGTGTTACTACCTATGTCTGCTAGACTGAAGAGCCGTTGCCAAACATTTGTTCCTCGTGGAGGTACTTACAGACTAATCAAGTCACCCCTTAACCTTCTCTTGGTTAAGCTACATAGATTGAGCTCATTGAGCCTATCACGAGGAGGCAGGTTTTCTGATCCTTTTTTCATTCTTGTGGCTCTTCTCTGAGCCCTCTCCAAAGGAGAAAGTCAGCAGCTGAGATATTTGCATAACAAGGATTTGTCACTCCGCTGATTACCACACTAGGGACCTTATCACAGGCACATAGGACTGGAAAGGGGCCTCCTGGGCCATCAGCCCAGTCCCTGGTATCATAGGCCACTGCATCACAATCCCGTTCATCTATTTATCAAGCTTCGTAGTAAAGCTAGTTAGGTTGTTTGTCCTCAGTTCTGCTACGGGAAGGCTGGTCTTGCAGTGAGCAGACCCTGTCTCAATGCAGAGCCCCGTGGCAGTCAGCTGTGCTCCATGTAGTGATGGGCTCTGACCAAGTATTGTTCATTGCAGGATCAGGGCCTTAGGCTTATGCATTGGCTTAACCTAATGGACCGTTGGGCTTGATTCTCAGTTAGAGTATGGCTCTTGTACACCACTCTGGCTGTGCAAAAAGGCCTGGATGTAAGTGAGAATTGGGCCCTCTGGCTTCATAATCTTAAGCACTGTTTCTTTGTGCTCACACTTTTTGTTGCGGCCACTTATTGTCTCTCTTCTTATACTTAAACCACAGGCCTGTCGGGTCTCTGTTCTGTGTGTTTGTACAGGGCCTAGCACCATGGGACCCTGCCATATGCATGAGTATAACATGAAGTCTGTAGGATCTGGGGCTTAGTTTGTTACATGGAAGACAAAACAGCATCCTTGTTTGAATGTAAACATCACACACATTTACCTCCCACTGTTAACTGAACTGCAGTTGTCTCATAGACATGCCGGCTTGGTGCTGAAGGGCAGGTTCACAGGGTTTCTCCATCCCGTATCCTCACCTGACACTTCTGCAATTCTAATTGGCTGTGAATCCCTGCTTGGCCTCTAGCTACACAGGTATATGTATTTGCTATAAATACCTCAGCCTATGGTCATAGAGTTTATTTAGTTTCTTCCCCACAACCCCAAAACAGGAAGCAACCTACCTGCCATTCTTTAACTCCTGCTTTCTGACACCAGAAGGTTCTTACAAATCAGCTCTCATCAGTACATGAAAGTGATGGTTAATTAGCAAGGCTCACAGATCTAGCTCTATATCCTTTGTTTCAGCCTGGGTTTCTAGGTAAGTTATCAAATTCTTTTCCACTTGACAGAACCCACTGAAACTATCCTAATGAGAGATCTATATTCAGAGCTCAGCTCAGCTGGCTTTTGCTAATAAATTACTGCCCTTTCACATTTTTTCCTTTTAAAAATAGAATTTTATGAACCCATTTTGATATTTAAAATTTGTGCAGCATCCAATTAACGGTTTTGCATACTCTCCCCCTGTCAGACTCGACATGGTACAAGTCATCAATTGGCTATCAAGAAGAGAGGACATTTGAAAAAAGAAGAGGGCAGAGCTAAAACTCTTCTGGATGAGCAGAGAAGAATTTGGCTGCCAGGAAGAAGGATTTACAAGTCTATGACTACCCCCCATTTCACACATTTACAGATGTGGCTATTCAAGGAAATAGAGGCACCCTGGAGCAAATCACATCTCATTGCCTTGGATAATGGCAAATTGACCATGTCACAATGTGAGCATGTAAAACATCTTTGGAATGAAATAAGCAAACAAACAAAACTTTCAGGTGATCAAAGGACCCTCTGAATCCCTGTGAAATTGGATATGGTTTAAATGCAGCCATGAAGAGCAGGAGGGTAATGTGTCTGCAGTCTAGGATTAGGTGGTGTATCCTAGGGCACTGAGATACCAGGGAAAAGGTTATGATCGGCTGAAAATAACAAGGGGCTGGGAGGAGAGCAGTGATGTTCCCCTGGAATCCTCCGTCAGGACTCCAGTTCTACTGAGGTAGAGCTCCGTGATAGACCGATACGGATTTTTCACTTTTTTCACCAAATAACAATTCTATCTAAATATATGTATATCTTCAGTGCATAAGAAGTTATAAGATTATGTTGCATGGTTGTTACCAGAACATGCTATAAATTGGGCAATCAGCCAGATATTAGCTCGCCAGAGATAACAGCAAGGAAAGTAACCAACGCCCAGGTAGGTGTCATACAACCATCAACAGCCATTGTCCAGCAAGGGAGCTACAATGCAATGTCTCACCTGCATGAGGCCACACCAGGGGAATTACTCAACCTTGCTTGGAGAGACTCAGCAATGCCCCCAGACATGCCTGGACTTGTGTTCTCCAAGACCATGGACTAAGGGTATAACACAGAACACAGTGGGCCATGCCTGGCCTTTCTCCTGCCCCCACCTACACTGCCAGTAACAAGGACACTGAGAAGACTTAAGACTCCAACAGAGGAGACTGGCCCAGGTTTCAAGGGTGAAATCTGTGAACTATGAACTGCAATATCCAGTGGGGTGAGAAAAACTGCTTAATCTAGATGTTGCCCAATCTAATAGGGCTGAGAGTTTAGACTGCGTGCTTATATTTTATTTTATTTTGGTAACTAACTGACTTTTTGCCTATCACTTATAATCACGTAAAATCTATCTTTTGTAGTCAATAAATTTGTTTAACTGTTTTATCTTTACCAGTGAGTTTGTCTGAAGTGTCTGGTGAATCTGCTCAGGTTTGCAAAGGCTGGTGTATATCCACTTTCCATTGATGAAGTGGTGAACCAATTAATAAATTTGCACTGTTCATCCTGAGCAGTGCAAGATGGTATATTCCTAAGGTACAAGGCTGGAGCTGGGAGGAATCCATCGGTGCCTTTCTCCGTGTGATTCATGAGTGGCTCTGGGAACATTCATGCAATCTAGTTGTGTGGGGCTCCACATGCTCTTGTGCTGAGTGATCACAGCGCCTGGAGGGGTTTGCTGCTTGTTACTAGCAAAGCATTGTGAGAGACAACCCGCAGTGGAGAGTTAAAGGGGTACAGTGCCCCACAGTCCCAGGCTGCACCCCAGGGATCCTGTCACAAATACATAGCCAGATGACATCACAGCAGTGATTATATAGCTACCCAAATGTAACAGGCGGAGGCTGAAGGAGGGATCTGTATTGTGTATCTAGATTGTGAGAAGTGCCTTTGGAGCATTCATTTTGAGGTATGCAGGATTTCAGAGTTTAGAGCTTATCTAAGAGAGCACCCATCCAATGGCACCGCCCCCTCGGTACCACGGGCACTGATTCAGTGTCAGAGGGATCCACACTACCTATTGACTCACTGTAACAGGGCCTCCTCGGTCTGCTTCTATCTCGGTCTACACACATGCAGAGACCCTCGTGCCGGTCTCTCTCTCTCTCCCCCTCTCCCTGCTTGCTTTCCTCCTTTTCACTTTCTTTCTGTGCCTATGTGTGGGTTCTGGCTAATGGTTTAATTAGCCTTTCTGCCCTACCCCACCCACAAATTAGGCACAGGTCTGTTTTGTCAGCTCCAATCTGCTGACTCAGGGTTTCATACCTTGCACTGTCACACTCACTAGCACCACTTCCTGCAGCAATGGTGACTGTTCCTTGAGGTCATGGACCTCACCAGATTCTGGCTGATTAGCAAGCTCTGGCACGAAATCAGTTGAGTTTTGCACCCTTTGGATATCACTTACTTTCCATGGGGAGAGTGCCCGAGAAGCATTTTTTAACCTTAGTTGAATGCTTGCTATTGGGAGAAAAATGGTCTCCAAGCATTTTTTTTCCTTCTGTTGTCCTCTCTCCTAGAATCTCTTAATGAATGTGGCAAAGACTGACACAAAGAGGTAGCTAGAGGTTCACAGAAGGTCGGATAGGCACTTCAGACACATTCTTCCCTTGCAGGTCTGTTATCAGGCATTCTCTCAGAGTGTGTGTGATCTATGGGTCCCCCTGTTCTGTGTATGTGTGTAAGATAGAACTGTGGGACATTTAAAAAATGCAAGATGCTAAAATGAAGGCAGAGAAGGCTGGCACTTTCTATGTACTCTGTGCTCCAAGAGGCCATTGTCTCCCCAATCCCCCATGATCACCCCACCCCAAACATTCTTTTTCACTTAGCTAGATGGTTCCTTTGGAAACACTCTTCATGCTCGGACCGGGTGACCGAAGTTAATAAGCCGAGAGGGAAGAATTTGACCTAAAGGAAATTGAACTGGAGGATAGGGGGAGGGCAAAGCTCTTGGACTCAGGGCCTTGTGAGCTTTTCAAACTAATTGACAAATCTCTGGCATGGCACCTTCTTCTCTGGAGGGGGGGGCAGCTGGAGAGGGGCTGACCTGGCCTCTGATAGACAGGTGATACGTAAAGATCCTCTAGCTTCCCTTCTCTTCATTCACACAGCAAGCAGGTAAAGATGCCATTCCCACGACAAGAGACTTCCTCTTCTCTGCAGGCCTCAGAGGACAGACTGCCCCACCCTACTTATTTCTAAAGAGGGTGCTGTGGAAGCTCAGTTACAGAAAAGATCCCCACCATGGATCAGCACTGGGACCAGCCAATACTGTTCCCACTAATGCCGAAAAATCTAGCCCAGTAGTGAAGAAAGCTAAGCCAATGGGAAACCCAACCCAGGCCCAAGCAAACATATTCCAGGGTCAGGGCTGGCCCACAAGATTTTGGCACCTGAGGCAGGGAGCTCAAATGACACCTCCATGCCCCCACGCTTGGGCCAAAACTTTGAAAGGTTTCAATTCTGCTTTCTTCCTGTTCTACTCCTCTCATGGTACTGCTCTGCTACCTACCCCAATAAAGGAGAACTAAGAACTTAAAAATGCCTTGTTCAAAAATTTTAAGTAACACTTAAGTTTGAAACACCTGAACAGCAAATGTAACTTTCCTTGTCTGCATAGTAAACACTGGCATTTTTATCTGTTTGAATAATCAAAGTGGTGCTTTCCGTGCCTTCTTGGTTGCAAAGATTTGAACTGCTTCCTGCTGAAGGTCCACAGTCTGGGCCAGCTCATGCTCTGTTGAGATGGTTGCAAGGCCGACCAGCCTCTCCTATGTCATTGTGGAGCATAGATGTGTTTTTATTAACTTCAGCTTGGAGAAGCTGCATTCTCCACTGGCAACTGTTACTGGAAGTGTTAGAAGTACGCGCAGAGCAACAAAAGCATTTGGAAAGAGGGTGGTCATCTTATTTGTGCACATATATTCCAGAACAGCCTTTGGAGTTAATCCTGCTGACATGTATCTTGAAAGGGCTTTCAGTTCATCACCTAAATCACTCGCATCAATATCGCGCATGGCATCATGTGTCACTGTCTCTAGTGCCCTGCATTGCTGGTATAGGTCTTCTTCAGGTATAGTGAGGAGTTTTGGAATATCAGACAACATCCTAAATATACTGCTGTGTTCCTTGAGCTGCATGAAACGTTCTTCAACTGACTGTATTGCACAATCTAGCATCTGGCTAAAGAATTCAACTTTGAATTGTTGTTTGGGGTCTTTTATGGGATTATCCCGTGCTTCATAATCAAAATGTCTTCTTCTTTGGTGACTCTTGTATTCTGGAATGGGTGGGAAAATAGCTTCAGTGTGAAGTTCCTCTGCCAACTTCTGTGCACTCTTCAGAACGTTTTGAAATCCCTCATCTGATCGGTAAGACTGTAGGTATGACTTTGCTTTGTCCAGTTGTTCCATTGCTCCAGATATATCAAGGTCAACACCTTGGAGTTTCTTGCTTTCAACATTTATTTCAAACAGTGTGTCATGCCACAACACTAAGCCACACAGAAATTTGAAGTTATGTATGTTTCTGGTGATTCCATTTCCCTCTGCCACTGTTCTCCCACGAACAGTTCCTGTCATAGCATTATCCTCCAGAGTGGCAACGAGCATCATTTATCTTCCCAATTTGGTGTTTGATAGACTTTATCGCCTCCACTCGACTTTCCCATCATGTGGCACTCAGTGGATTCAGTGTCAGAGAGGATGTTCCCAGATGTTGCTTCAAAATTTGCCAGTGATGAGTTGATGCAGAGAAAAATACATAGATGCTTTGAATGACATTAAAAAATTCAGCAGCCTCACTAGAAGCTTATGCTGCATCACTGACCACCAAGTTCAATGAATGAGAACTGCATGGGACAAAAAAAGCTCAAGGGTTTAACTCTCAGATCCGTGTCTGCACTCCTCTGTTCTTTCCTCTCAGGTTGGCACCATTATCGTAGCCCTGACCTCTCATGTCAGCTAGCACAATTCCCGTATCTTCCAGCTTTTTAAGAAGCACATTTGTCATACCAGCTCCTGTAGTACCATCAATATCAATAAATTCTAGAAAATGTTCTCTGGCAGTCACCATTGCAGGGACATTTTCACTAGGTTCTGTTGTTGTTACAAAATGCACCATTAAAGTCATTTGTTCTGTATGGCTGATGTCAGGTGCGCAGTCCAGATTAACAGAGTAATATCTTGCTGACTTCAGATCTGCCACAATCTTCTGTTTGACTTTTGTTGCCAGTAACTGTGTGATCTCATTTTGAATTGTTTTTCCAAGGTAGTGGGGTGCGTACATTTCTTGGGTGGTGACTCTTCTTAGATGCTCCTGCAGTACAGCATCAAACTCAGCCATCAGCTCCACAATTTTAAGGAAGTTTCCATTGGTTGGCACATACAGCTGATCTGCAGTGCCACGCAGTGCTAGGTTTTGGGTAGCAGGCATTCTCACAATGGCAATGTGCCTTTTCAGAACATTTTGCCAGTAAAGAGACTCTGATGCAATCTTCTCTTGATGCTGATCATCTATGGTGGCCTTTAACCTTAGTCTCATCTCAAGCTCTTTCCACCTATGGAATGCTCTCTGGTGATTTGCTGCCTTCTCATGGCATGCCAGATTTCTAGCCAGATTTTTCAGGTCCCTTGTTCCTGTAGAACCCAATGTGGCTGGAACATTAGACTGGAAGAGTTCGCAACAAAAACAGTATGCAGCATTCTGGGTTTTTGAGTACGTAAGCCATGGCGTCTCCACTTTGTCACCGTTGGGGATTTCACGCCAGTAATGTGTTGGATGGAAACTTCTATTTTCATTGTGTTTGGGGAACATGAAACTTTTCAGTTGCTGTGGCCCATGCAGTACAAGGAAGTCCCTCAGGATACTGCTCAAGTGGGTCCACAGTCCCGGATCATCTAGACTTAAGGAACTAAACTCAGCAGCAGCTGTTTCTTGCACCTCCACCACACTCTTCTCTGATCTACACTTTTCTTCAGGAATGTGCCTGGTTACACCCATTTGAGATGGAGATATGGATGCTGCAGTAGCTGCCAGGTCACCTGCACTCTGACTAACTGGAAGATCAGGCATCTCCTCACCACTCACATCCTCACAGGGGCCGGAGGGCTCAGCGTGAACATTTGTGTCTATGTATCTCAGGAGAGCTCCTTCCTGCTTAGATAGAAAAGCTTCCGTTGCTTGCTTTCTTTTTCTGAATGCTGCCCCAAAGGGGCGTTTTCTTCTTTCACTCATGACTGCTGTTCTGTGCCAGCTAGAGTGGCTCTCAACACTCAGTTGAAGGGGACAAATAAGCAGGCTGGTAGCAGGGCCTGAGTGAGGGAAGATATCAGCGTCTTAAGGGCCTAACTGGCTCCTACTACTTCAGTTGACTGCCTGTTCTCCTCAAGTGGGTTCAAGGAACCAGCAGGAAACAGGAAGCTCCCTGAGAAGCTGGTGTTAATCAGTCCAGGCTCCTGGGGGTGCTAGGGAACATAAGAACGGCCATACTGGGTCAGACCAAAGGTCCATCCAGCCCAGTATCCTGTCTACCGACAGTGGCCAATGCCAGGTGCCCCAGAGGGAGTGAACCTAACAGGTAATGATCAACCGATCTCTCTCCTGCCATCTATCTCCACCCTCTGACAAACAGAGGCTAGGGACACCCTTCCTTACCCATCCTGGCTAACAGCCATTAATGGACTTAACCTCCATGAATTTATCCAGTTCCCTTTTAAACCCTGTTATAGTCCTAGCCTTTGCAACCTCCTCAGGCAAGGAGTTCCACAAGTTGACTGTGCGCTGTGTGAAGAAAAACTTCCTTTTATTTGTTTTAAACCTGCTGCCCATTAATTTCATTTGGTAGCCCCTAGTTCTTATATTATGGGAACAAGTAAATAACGTTTCCTTATTCACTTTCTTCACACCACTCATGATTTTATATACCTTTATCATATACCCCCTTAGTCTATTCTTTTCCAAGCTGAAAAGTCCTAGCCTCTTTAGTCTCTCCTCATATGGGACCCATTCCAAACCCCTAATCATTTTAGTTGCCCTTCTCTGAACCTTTTGTAATGCCAGTATATCTTTTTTGAGATGAGGAGACCACATTTGAGATAGCCCACAAAGTTTAAATCCTTGGCTCTGAATAGGACACAGCAGGTGGAGGAAGGTAACTCTAATCTGACTTACCATGGGGAGTATGAAGGTATGTATGCTGTTTCTTTAAAGTTGTATCAGGGAGAAGCCAGGCAGACATGGACTGGAAACAGGCAGTTTGCTGTGAAGGCATGACAGCAACATGACAGGCATGAGACTGTGAAGCAGAGAGACAGATAGGAGCTGCAGGGACAATGAAGTTTGCCGTGTTCTGATAAAGTTCTTTGGTCATGGTTAGAAGAAAGTAAGTAACTTTCTGCTATTCTTTGCGATTTCAGATGATAAGATAGAGTGTATGCCGATTATACCTGTGCACATCGGATCTGTTCTTTCACCATGGAAAGGGAATTTCCTATGTTAGAATTGCAATTGGGTTTCTAAGAACATGAGCATGGTCGGAGTAAGCATTACTTATCCTCTAGAATTTAAAATCTCTCCTCACGGCACCCGTCTTTCCCTGCCTTGCCATCAGAGCTTTTGGCATGAACGATACCATTTTCTTTGAACATAAGGAAGGCAAGGCAATCTCTCATGGCCCATCATGCACGCCATTTTTAAAGCAGAGACTGAGCGCTCACTCTGCATTGCACTGCTCAGCCATCCAAATGTTCGTCCTCCAGTTTTTCACGTCAGCATACGCACTTGGGTTCACACAGAATGCTAGAGAGCTTTTAGGTAGTGCAGATAACGAACGTCACAAGAACTTCTAATCCTTTGCAATCTTCTCTGTGTCAGTGCCTCCTCCTGATCCTTCAGGTCCATTTGTGCCCTTACTGCTTCTAAGGGGTTTCTGTGGTTCTGGCCGTGACATCTGGAAATCTATAATGGTTAAGACACAGTGCCACACAGTCCATTTTCTTTCCATGCAAAGTTGGTGTAAAGCTTCCCTGAGAAGCAATGAAACATTTTCAAGAGAGAAGACCCAGATCCTACCTCAGGCATACTTTCTCCTTGAAACTATTTCAGAAAAGTCAGACCATTCATGTCTAATATCAAGCAGTAACAGTCAATACATTTCCACTCAGTGACATCCTGTCTGTTAATAATGACATTTCTAAAAATATTTATCAGTAAGGGAAAGCTCATGAAGTCTCGCTATGTGCAAAGTGCATGATTCGAAAACAGGAAGAAATTCATTATTTCCCACCATTCAAATAACATAATACTCAAAAAAAGAGAGATCCCTAAGGCCAGTTCCCTTCAGTCCATGGCAGGAAGCGCACTTGTTACATGCACCTCATATCTGCCTTTTTCCCTCTTTTCTTTTATACAGACACAAACACAGAGCACAGCTCCCATACAGGTCTTGTGTTGACAACTGAGAGGAGGAGAAGAAAGGAAGATCATCGCCTTTTCTTTTCCAAATGATTGAAGAGATGCACATGGGTGAGAAAGTGGGACTCTCCTGGGCAATCTATGCTGCGGTGACAGGACTCGGTGACTGAGGACATCGTTTTGTAGGTGAAGCATGAGGAAATTGAGTAAACTGGGTACAGGATGGCAAACACATTCATAAATTCAAGCACTGGAAGGGACCTTGAGAGGTCATCGAGTCCAGTCCCCTGCCCTCATGGCAGGACCAAATACTGTCTAGACCATCCCTGATAGACATTTAT
>NW_020664588.1:2774061-2804881 GCF_002925995.2 Terrapene triunguis
ACCATGGGTAGTATCCCACTGCACAATTCGCCACCATCCAGTGCACCATCGTTTGGGAAGTTTTGGCAATGCATGATGGGGCAAAAAGAGTCATGCAAGGATGACTGGGACCATGAGGTCGCAGTTTGCAAGTGTCTTCATCCCATAATGTTATCTATATCGTTTGTTTGCCAGAAGCTGGGAAATGAGTGACAGGGATGGAGCAGTTGATGGTTACCTGTTCTACTCATTCCCTCTGAAGCGGTATGGCTGTTCTTATGTTCTTATCCCGTAATTTTTGTGACTTTTTGGAGATCCTTCCAGAAAGAGAGGTGTAGCGGGGTAGTCACCCCATTCCGGCCCTGAAGGGGTTAAAAGCAGCCCTGGAGATGGCTGCAGCAGGGAAAGGGAGTGAGAACAGCTGTGAGAAGCCAAGTGAGTCGCTGACCACAGCTGTGGCCAGCTTAATCAGGGCCCAGCTGGTCCTTATAAGAGGGCTAGGGCCAGAAGCTAAACAGAGACAGTCTCTCTCTAGTGGTGGAGAGAGAAGGACTTGGCTGCCTGGGAGCTGAGAGGGTACCTAAAGTGGAGCAGGGCTGGGGAAAGGCCAGAGGAGCTGGGGAGATCCGGCCTGGAAAACCCCCAGGCTGCAGGCCTTGTGAAAGGCCGAGAAGGTACTGGGGTTGCAATGAGGCAGCCCAAGGGTAGGCAGAGGCAGCAGGTCCAAACCCTCCTTGCCAATGATGAGTGGCCATTACAGACTGCAGTCTGCCCCAGTGAGCTGGGGCTAGATGGTGACTGGCAGTAGCCCAAGACTGAGGTGAGGTGGGGATAGGGGTTTGGGGGTTCCTCGGGGAGGGGAGACCCAGTGAGACCGCGGGGTACTGCAGGGGGCAGAACCCCAAGAGAAGGGGCACCGGGGTCCGGGAGGGACACTGGGGCCAGCGGCAAGAGAGACACCGGCCGACAGAGGGCGCTCCGGAGGCTGGCGAGCTAATTCCCTGGACGACCAGCAGGAGGCGCCGCAGTGGTGAGTCGTCGCCCCGCCACAAGAGGGGAAAGAAGAAAAACTCACTTGGCAAACATCATTCAACGGAGAGCGCCGTTCTCTGAACTGTAGCCACAAAACATGGGTTTGTTAAAGCAAAAACCAAAGAGAAGGAATCTGTGGAGAAAATTCTGGTCTTATAAAATCCCCCACAGGGAACTCACTGTGTTGCCTTCTCTTAATCTGAGGTTTCCTCACTTGCCAAGCTGCCTTCCAGTTTTCTAGTACAACTGGACCCCCCTCTGCCAGGCGGAGCCAGCAACAACAAGGCTGGGCTCAATGTCTAGGGGCTTCTCCTGGTAAAAAATGGAACTGGCTCAAGCCCTCACTCCTGTGGAAAGTAAACACCACCCCTAGGTCTCTCAAAGCACTGAGTCGGTGTACAACAAAATAGAGCTTGTATTAAAGGGAAAAGGGGACCCAACATTAATTTGGGAAAACACCACAGCCACTATCCAAGAACATCAGAACATAAGAACGGCCATACTGGGTCAGAGCAATGGTCCATCTAGCCCAGTATCCTGTCTTCCAACAGTGGCCAATGCCAGGTGCCCCAGAGGGAATGAACAGAACAGGGAATCATCAAGTGATCCATCTCCTGTCGCCCATTCCCACCCTCTGGCAAACAGAGGCTAGGGACACCATCCCTGCCCATCTTGGCTAATAGCCACTGATGGACCGATCCTCCATGAACTTATCTAGTTCCTTTTTGAACTCTGGTATAGTCTTGGCCTTCACAACATCCTCTGACAAAGAGTTCCACAGACTGACTGTGCAACCGACACAGTTACACCATCTCCTTGATGATCTCTCGTGACTTTTCTGTGTGATTCTTGCTGGAGCATCTGCAAACAAAATTAAATAAATTAAATTAATGGAGATATCCTATCTCCTAGAACTGGAAGGATCTTGAAAGGTCATCAAGTCCAGCCCCCTGCCTTCACTAGCAGGACCAAGTACTGATTTTGCCCCAGATCCCTAAGTGGCCCCCTCAAGGATTGAACTCACAACCCTGGGTATAGCAGTCAATGCTCAAACCACTGAGCTATCCCTCCCCCAAACAACCTACAACTGATCTTGTGGCTAAGCTGGGCCTTCGGGCCAAGATGTTCAAACACACCAGGGGCATTTAGCTGCCCATTTATTCCAACTGTAGTTGTGCATCTACATTGTCCTGTGCAGCTTCACCAGCGTCTGCCTTCGGGCGTGGCACATGGCAGCATCTGGTGGGAGCAAACACACGAGAGTGCAGGAAATGTGGTTGCAGCGTGACCCCTTCACCCACCGACATCCCACATGGGAGCAGAACCCTGGCCACCGCCCTCCTCACTCGAGCACAAGGACTGACTGTGCCCTGCCATCGCTAAGTCTCTGCCCTGACCCCTGGCGCCTCTGTGCCAGACAAGGCACAAACTAGGTACTGCTCTTGTTCTTTCCTGGCAGGCTGGGGTCACCAGCCCATCCCCTCAATCCATGCGAAGGCGTCGGGTCCCATCAAGGATCACATGGACATATCAGCTCCACTGGGATACGCTCCTGTGCCTAGAAACATTTTCAGTTCTTGGACCCACTAGCCAGTTTTACAATCCCAAAGCTTGCCGTCAGGACACACTCAGTAAGGGCTCCGTAAACCTTGGGCTTCTGGAAGATGTCCCGGGTATCAGGGCTGCCCGCAAATCTCAG
Source organism: Terrapene triunguis (assembly GCF_002925995.2). NCBI lineage: Eukaryota > Metazoa > Chordata > Testudines > Emydidae > Terrapene > Terrapene triunguis. Next base: position 2,776,772 of record NW_020664588.1, read on the forward strand.
GGGCTTTCACAGCCACATCACAGGAGCCCAAGCTACAAAAGCCTTCAATAGGGCAGTGGCAGTCAACAGAACAGAACAGGGACTTGGTCCATCATTCTCCTGCTGGTTGGAACAAAAAGGACAGACGCCCGGTAGACCAAATTCACTTCCTTTCTGTGGTTTCCTTTGTGGCTGATCTAAGGAACTGTCCTACCATAAATATCTGCCTAAGCTTTCTCCTCCAGACTGGCTATGCATAAAGGCTCCCTGTAGAACCCCTCTCTCTGCCTAGAGCTCAAACATTCATGCCCCTGTACCAGAGTTAACTGATCGCACCCGATCTGACCTCAGCAGGTCTCACCAACCACATCATTCAGCACCCTGCGTAATAATAATACTTTGCTCTTTTCATCCATAGATCTTGCAAAGCTTTACAGAGGGCAGTACCATTATCCCCGCTTAACAGATGGGGAAACTGAGGCACAGAGCGGCAAAGTGACTTGCCTGAGGTCACTCAGCAGACGAGAAGTAGAACCAGGAATGAAACCCAGATCTCCTGAGTCCCACTCCTGTGCTCTAAGCACTAGGCTACAGTGTGTCCATCCCAATCCCATGTCCTAGACTCTGGCGTCTTGTTACAGTCCCATCAGGCAAGGTGCAGAGACAACAGGGCTCAAGATCTCAGGCGGTTATTGTCTAGATTCGCTAACACTAGAAAGTATATTGTCTTAATTCGAAAACATTGGTGTCATGAGCCAGGAAAAGTCCCTTGGGAGGGCAGGAGGAGCTTGGGTTTCTCCGTCTCGCATTGGAAGCTGCTGTGTCCACCTTCCTCTTTTCTATTTTCTCCTCTTTGTTTTAGGAACATCCTTCCCCCGCCCTCAAGATGCTAACAAGTTTTTATTGACACACTGGGACGCCGCAGAATTTGCATTAGTTCAAAGGAAAGCACTGCAGCGAGCGCCACACTTTCAGTCAAACCACATGAAAGGCAGAGCTGCAGAGGAGCGCAGCGGAGAAGCTGGCTGCAGAAAAGGAGCTGTTTAACCTATAGAGGGTGAGTACAAAGCAGGAGAAGGGCATGTTGAAATCCTTTTCCTTTGCAAGCCCTCAGCAGGGTAACCTCTAAAAATAGCGTGCCAGTGAAAGGGAGAGAGATGAATGGTTATTGTCTCAGACAAATGGGTAATCAGGAAGGAAATAACTCAAGCCTAGTATCTACATTTAATTTAAGGATACACAAATCTACGCCTAATGATACGCTGGCAAATATATTGCAGGATTAAATAAGAGATTTGATCTGAGGAAAGAAATATTTCTCTTTTCCAGCCAGTATGCCACATGCAGCAGGAGTGACTAGCACCCCGCTAGAAGAAAAGGGCATTTATTTTTGTGCATTACTGGAAGTGTGCCAAGCACATTACACATGCACAACAATGGGAAATCCGGACCCAAAGATTTTACAGTCTGAGGCTCAGGCCAGGCATCAGAATCCACACATCAGACCCACACGAAAACCCATGCTCCCGATTGGGGCTTCATGTGGGTGCAGGGATAGGTGCACTAAATAGATATCCCAAAGCTACAAAAGGAGGAGGAGTAACGCAGCACATTTCAATGCCTCTGTCTGTCCTGTTTAGAATCATAGAATCCTAGAATATCAGGGTTGGAAGGGACCTCAGGAGGTCATCTAGTCCAACCCCCTGCTCAAAGCAGGACCAATTCCCAACTAAATCATCCCAGCCAGGGCTTTGTCAAGCCGGGCCTTAAAAACCTCCAAAGAAGGAGACTCCACCACCTCCCTAGGTAACGCATTCCAGTGCTTCACCACCTTCCTAGTGAAAAAGTTTTTCCTAATATCCAACCTAGACCTCCCCCACTGCAACTTGAGACCATTGCTCCTTGTTCTGTCATCTGCCACCACTGAGAACAGCCGAGCTCCATCCTCTTTGGAACCCCCTTTCAGGTACTTGAAAGCAGCTATCAAATCCCCCCTCGTTCTTAGAATCATAGAATCATAGAATATCAGGGTTGGAAGGGACCTCAAGAGGTCATCTAGTCCAACCCCCTGCTCAAAGCAGGACCAATTCCCAACTAAATCATCCCAGCCAGGGCTTTGTCAAGCCGGGCCTTAAAAACCTCCAAGGAAGGAGACTCCACCACCTCCACCACCTTCTTCTCTTCTGGAGACTAAACAATCCCAGTTCCCTCAGCCTCTCCTCATAAGTCATGTGCTCCAGCCCCCTAATCATTTTTGTTGCCTTCCGCTGGACTCTTTCCAATTTTTCCACATCCTTCTTGTAGTGTGGGGCCCAAAACTGGACACAGTATTCCAGATGAGGCCTCACCAATGTCGAATAAAGGGGAACGATCACGTTCCTCGATCTGCTGGCAATGCCCCTACTTATACAGCCCAAAATGCCGTTAGCCTTCTTGGCAACAACGTTTAGTCTCCTTGACTAACGAGAAGAGTTATTTAACTCTTGCCTATGTATTTTTGGGGTTTTAACTGTCTCTTTTTTTTAAAAAAGAGAGAGAGAGAGACTCTTCAAACAATGGCTGTATTTAGGGAAATATTCAAATGCACATGAAAAAAGTTAGACATCTTTCATCTTAAGAAGAGCTGGTTGGGAAGTGGTTTTCTGGTCCTGAAAGAATTTTTGAGATTTCAAAACTTGTCCCCATCCCAAATTAGGATGAAAAGTCAGAATCTTGAACATTTTCACAAACAGATAATCTGGAAAAAAAGTCAGATCAGATCAAAACATTTCATCTCCATAATTTCAAATGGTCACACTTTAACTTCCTTTATACTAACAGGGTTAAAAAAAATTCATGTAACTTCAATTTTTGAACCTTGGTTCATGTTTTTAGGCTTCTCTCTGCAATTGAGGGCTGGAAATGTCCTTTTTAAAAAAAAAATGAAAGCAGAGATTCTGGTGTAGTCACATGACTCTAGGAGCTGGGGCTTTAAGAAACACCCTCAGTATCATAAGACTCAACATAAAATCGTGAGAGTTGGCAACACAGCATTAATAATGTCCTTTGTCCTAGTCAGAATAGGAGAAGACGAAAATTAGCACCCCAGTCACAAAGTAAATAGAATATGTGGGAATCTGTAATGCTTAACGATCTGTCCCACCTTGTATTTTAGGTTAGACACTTCGTTACCTTCCCCAGACATGAAGACGAGCTCTGTGAAGCGCAAAAGCTCATCTCTCTCATCAACAGAAGTTGATCCAATAAACAATATTACCTCACCCACCTTGTCTCTCTTAAAGCAAATAGTCACGCCAGGAGGACGGCATCGGCTTCCAGCTGACACATACTAGGTTGTAGAGGCAAGTGAGCGTGACAGCACGTAGGCCAGGTCTACACTTCAGACTATATCGATATAAATACGTCGCTCAGGGGAATCCATGCCCTGGAGCGACGTAGTTACACTGACCCGACCCCGAGTGCAGACAGTCGTATGTCAGCGGGAGAGCGTCTACCGTTGGCAGAGCTACCGTCTCTGGTGGAGGTGGATTAACGACACCAACAGGAGACGCTCTCCTGTCAGCATAGGAGCGTCTTCAATGAAGTGCTGCAACTGCGCCAATGCAGCCTTTTAAGTATAGCCCTACCCTTAGTAATAGGAGCTCTGCAGAATACCTGGACTACAGTTCAAGAGGACAGCATGCTGAACAAGTGTCTCACGGCATATCTGCATCATCTCCAGCACCCCAAAGAGCATTCGCACACAGTGCACTCGGCAGTGCTTGCACCATCTCTCCCTCTCCCACTCGCTGGGGAGACCCCTAGCTCCCTGCCCCAAATGGAGTCTGGAAGACCCTCAGTTCTCTCCCACCGATGGTCTTGCTGTAGTTGCATTTGCACAGTGCACGAGTGGGATGTGCTCTCCCCAGGGAAAATGGCTCTCCTGGCATGCCCTATCAATTGCATGATCTTTAAAGATGGATTGCCCAGTGATAGCTGCAGGCCATCCTATTTACGCTACAAGCAGTGAGAACAAGAAACAGAGCCCCTATGTGAATATGATACAGATGTAATACATAGCAGAGCCAGGAGTCCAATTAATCTATCAAGCACCTTTGACCACCCTCCTGAGCCGTTCTGCCTCTAATCCGTCCCTATAGAATGTATTCTAACATTCTGAGCAACTTCAAACAGGTGCCTTTCAAACGAGATTTACTAGCGAAATCTGTCCTCCTGTCCCAAGAGTTACACCACCCTGGCACCCAGGGTAGCGAAGACTCCTTCCGAAGCTACTAATAGATTGTCCATTCATACAATATGTTGCAGGCCTGAAGGGCTAGAAATGGGAGATTTCTTTATCCTTTTGGGAGGAGGAAATCCCTCGCTTCCCCATGGGACCCATCAGCCACTTTCACTCTGGGGAGGCCTGATCTACTTAGAGCTGGAAGGGAATTTTATGACAAAAACTTTATTTCAATCGAAAAAGTTGATTAATCAAAACCAAAAATGTTCATGAGAAAGGGGCTGTTTCAACGAATCTTCTTACTCAAAAAAGGAAGTTTTTGAAAGAAGTTTCAAAGTTGCCAAAGTGTCCCGTTTTGACATTTTAGAAACAAAAAGCTTCATTTTTCAATTCAAAGCAACTTTGTTTCTTTTAGTTATTTATACAAAAAATGTTAAATTAAAAAGGTCAAAATCAAAATGCAATGCTCTGATAAACCTCATCTGAATTTTATTTTTATCAGTTGGCAATGTTTATTTTTATTTTTTCGAAATGTTGACCTTGTGTCCCATTTTAGGACAAGGAAAATTTTCAAAAGCTCAAAAACTCATGGGATGGGAAAACCATTTCCCATCTTCTTAGACATAATGGACTTGAAATTCAACAGTTTTAGTAATGGGAGAGCTATTTTCCATCATTTTAGAAATTATAGAAATTTTAGAAATTTTCTTATGGACTGAAGTTATCCTTCACTCCCTTCCAGCCCTTGGACCAATCTCCCTAGTTCCAAGTCTTTGTCTTCCAGGTGTTGAGATGGTGGGAGGGGGAAGAGAGGCCACGTGACGTCACTGTCCCTCTTTTATACCCTCTTCCAGCCACTGGAAAGATCCTGGCTGTGACGTGGATCCTCATTGCGTACGTCCCTGCTCTGAGAAGCCTCTGGGAGAGTGGATTCTTTTCGATGGGTCATCAATGCCCTTTTGGTCCTCCTTTGTTACAACGGAAAGGCTGGCCGTGGGCATTTCCCAACTTCACAACGTGTTTCAATAGCACATGTAGCAACACTTCCTAACGTCACACACAATGATAATACAGACAACGTCACACACATACAGACAACGTCACACACAATGATAATACAGACAACCCAACAGGATACTAATGTTCCACAGACGAACACTTTTTAAAATGATACCTCACAAGGCATCCTTTGTACCAAACATGTCATAATCATACCCTAGTGGTGAATGGAGAGGGAGAGAGTAAACACAAATATTTACGTGCAGACAAAACATGGTTTAATTTCAAACGATCTTCACCAAAGTAGGTTCTGGGTCACTACCTTAAAATCATATTTAATAGAACACAGCAATGCTGTTCCAGTCGTTTCCCAGTCACCTCCAGACCCCGTGGAAGGCACTGGGGCAACTCCTGGCAGGGTGAGCTCAGTAGGAATAACCCACAGAGGGTCTGGCTGGGGGACATGCCAGGGCAGGAGTGTGCAGTATGGCAGAGAGCTGAAGAGGCTGCTGGGAGTCGAAAGCAGGGTAACAAACGGGGGATGAGATAGAGCAAAGCGATGAAGAGAGTGGGTGGGGTGAGCCCCGTGCTTTGCCTTCAGCTTGCAAATCTGCAGTGCAGGGTGATCATTCATGTCCAGCAAGGGTTTCTCGTCATTTTCTCCTGCCTCAGCTGTGCTATTGAGCTCTTTCTTGCTTCTCTCCTTCTCAGCCTGGAACAAATGAGGACACAGTATGACACCAATCTGCTTAACTGCAATGCTCCCTTGTGCCAGCCAGCTCGGCAGAATGCTGCTGCCACCAAGCATCACATCCGACATCTCTTCCCAATTAATCCTTGAAATCTCCAGCTACCTCGGCTTCCTGTGTCTCGTCTCAGAAGTATTCCCTGCTCTTGTTGGTGTCAATGGTTCGTTCCCAGACCAAGGACAGTCTTAAAACTGCAGTTTTGTTCCACTTTCTATGAAAAAACAACAACCAAAAAAGCAACCAAACACTCCCACATTCCTGAGTCCCGTTGTTGCTAAGGCGTTTCAGAATCACACAACTGAGCGGCTGCGACTGGACCTATCCCCTTTGACACCTCAGCAGACCTTCAATCCTGAAAGGCACGGGGCGCAGGTAAATCTAACCCTGACATTCCCTTTTGAGAGCTGCATCAAGAATAAGCAAATCGTCTTTATTGCCTCGATGTCTGAATTATACTGCAGCCTGAACGGGGAGTTAATTTGTAGGCAAAATTATAGGACAATTGCCTCTAGCAGTAAAACGTTTTCCTGTAATTACGGGGGAGTAAATCACTCTGTATCCGAACAGGCAGGTCCCTAGGCTCCGTTCTGTTGTCTTGCTTGGGTTGGGCTCAAGCAGGATTGAAGATGTGTATTAAAAGAGCAGCAGAAGGAAAGAACAAACAAATCTCCCCATGTAAGTTGGCTTCTGTAAGGGACGAGGCATGGCCATGGGGATAGAAGTTTACAGTTCGAGGGACTGATCCAAAGTCCACTGGAGTCAATGGAAGTCTTTCCATTGGGAATGTGCTGTAGCACACGTCCTGGGAACATGTACGCCATCAAAGCTGATGTGGGGCTGAGATGGAAGTGCCAGGCGCTGGTGGGCTGGGGTGACAATGTTTGCAGGAGAATTACGCAGTGTGCTGCATCGTGGGCAGACAGGAACATGGCTGGCGTGAGCCCCCAGGGCTTCGCAGTGCAGCGTTTGAATCCAGTGAGAGCACTCGCACGTCAATCATTACAGGCTGAACATTTACGTAGCAGTTGACGTCTTCCAAGCACTTTAAGCATTAACAATGAGTCCTCACAGCAGCTCTCTGAGACTGAGGTAGGTAGTCACCGTCCCCCTTTTATACCTGGGATGACCAAAGGAGAGAGGTGCGGTGACTTGTCCAAGGTCTCCATGAGCTGAAGTCCATGAGGCAAAGAGCTGTTGGCTGAGATAGGCCCTGCCTCCCTGCTATGCATGCTGCACTTAGTGTAGCTTTCTGACCCCCCCGGGGAAAGTAGCACCCCTTGTTTCAGCATAATGCTGCGACTGCCTGTATGAACCTTGGATGTGAGACATCTCTATCTGTTCCCTTTGGGTCAGTGTGTGCACAATGGCAATCTCAAATGCTGGATGTGGTACTTGTAAAGGGAAGTGCAGGCGCGGAACAGCCTTGTGTGTCATGCCAGCTACAAAGGAGGCATTTGCCGCTACAGAAATCACTGACCCACTCAGCCCATTCTTAGGAGTTTCATCATAAATATTTTATCATGTCAAAGCATGAAATATTTATACTGCATCATTCCTACTTCCTGCCAATAACAGTGGATACCAAATAAGCTGTATCTATCCATCTATCTATCTGCCTGCTGTACATATGTCTATACATTGTGCAGTGTGTGTGTTTATCTCCCTAGATTACTACTGTAACTGCCTTTTCCCGACTCTACTATAATACAGTAGAGGCACTTGCTGCATGTCTGGTAGCCATGTGATAAACTGGTTATTAATGAGCTTCCCAGGCACTTCTTTAGATGGTGAGGTTCACAAAGTCGCGGGCTGCGTGTTCATCTGAGCTTGACAAAGCTTTGAAGACTCTTCCAATACTTAACCAATCAGTCACAAAATGTTTTCCAATTCAGGTCATGTGGTGAATGCCACAAACAGTACAGTGGAAAGCCAGGTGTCCTGGGCTCAGATGCTGGCCAGCTTTTGCAGCAGACACTTGTCTATACAGTTTGCAATGGTGAATTTTTTTGTGTCAGTTACATCTAGCTGTTTGTTGTCTCACAAAGAAAATGCTTTACAGGGGATTTGATCTAATAGGAGCTGATCGTGACTCTTCGGCCTTAAAATGCTGAAGAAATGCAATCTATACGCACCAAAATGCTGTAGTTACTTGAAATTCTTTTCATGTTAGGCAAAAGGTTTCTTTCCCAGCATGAGGGGGGAAGGACTTTCCTGAGAGCTTTCCTGTACCTTTAGAGATGAGGTTAAATTGGGCCAGGCAATTGTGTGCAGAGAGGGCTCCCAGGGGAACAATAATCAGAGGGAAAAGCTGAAAGAATGCCCTTGCTGTGGTTCCTAATCTCACAGAGCCTCTGTACGTATAAGTGGGAGGCGTTTGGGCCTCAAAGGTACACACAAGAACACATTTGAAACCATAGGCTAGCTCTTCAGTTAGAGGACTCTGAGGCTGGGTGGCTGAGGGAAAGTATCCCTTACAGTTCCAATGAGAGAAGTGCCGTTTCTGTACTTCGATAATGTATTTCAGCGTGGCGGGGCTAGCACAGGGCCCAATGTCTTACTGCACACTGCAGCTGAAGACAAAGGCTTCGAACATCATCAACAGCATCCCGGGAACATCTTTCACCAGGATCACAATCAACGTAAAAAATGATCTGAGAAATGGGGTCCTCACTCTGGTGTCCATCCTGCAGCAATGTACAGAATGACCAGCAGGAAACAGGCAGAATGTATGACAATCACCACTGCCCTCGTATCTCTGGTACCGGCAGGCCGGAGAAAAGAGACAATGGGGCCCCTTCTGCGATAGGAAGGCCAGAAACAGTACGGGTGCTCGGAGAAAATGGCCGCATTAGGTGGATTATGGCTTAGCTGACACACAGTATTGTTAGGAGTACAACTTTGAGTAGTCTTCGTAAGTCCTACAAAATGAAGTCCACATTAAATCTCCACAAGGTGGAACCACCTGTGACTTTATCAAATGGGACATGCATAGAAGCAAATTTATCATCTTGGAAGGACAGGGTTTTTTGTATCAAGCATGTCAATGCCAAGACAAGCCAGTCAGATGAAAGTTGGCTTTAGTTGGCATTCCTGCACGGCCTGCAGTCAAGCGATAACCCCACAGAGGTGTGCAAACAAATTAGGTCCTATGGGGGGAAAATGGGTTTTGTAATTTATTTTTTGATGTTCAAAACTTATTGATCACTGCAAGTGGTGGTCACTAAGGCCTGGTCTACACTAACCCCCCTAGTCGAAGTAAGGTACGCAACTTCAGCTACGTGAATAACGTAGCTGAAGTCGACATACCTTACTTCGAACTTACCACGGTTCAGACGCGGTCCACACGCGGCAGGCAGGCTCCCCCGTCGACTCCGCGGTACTCCTCTCGTTGAGCTGGAGTACCGCAGTCGACGGCGAGCACTTCCTGGTTCTATTTATCGCGTCCAGACCAGACGCGATAAATCGAACCCGGAACTTCGATTGCCAGCCGTCGAACTACCCGGTAAGTATAGACCAGCCCTTACACTCAGTTGTACTGCGCCAACCCGGACTGGCATGTGGCACGCTTGGATCAAGAAAACTGCAGGTCATTGGATCATCAGCCAAAACACAATGTCCAGAAAGTTAATATTTAAAAATGAAACAGCAACTGAATGTTCATAATCAAATTAGCATTTTTGGTCTTTGTACTTTGCAAAAACTCAAGAAGATCTGGGAGAACAAGCATCACGGGCTGGCTGGCTGGAAATGCTCAGGATGTTAAGTTAATTTGCTTGGGGAGGACATTTATCTGTTCATTAAATTAGCCCATGTGGATTTGCCTCAGCTACCACATCAAGATAGTCTCTTCCTATATTCATTACTCGCTGCATGAAAAAGGAGCTTTTTAGCATCTGTTTCTTATTCTTAATTTGCATTAATGCCCTTTTGGTCTATTGTTTGTGCTTCACTAAAAATTATTTAAGAAAGCTGCTGTCATTTGCTGCGTTCCAGACTTTCTGTTCGATAGCGTCTCAGCCAGCTACAGTCTACACGGGCACAAGGGACTCTGACCCCACCTTCCTCTAGGCAGCGTCCAGCAGCCCTCAGCACGATCATGGACCTTTCATCTAGCGCTGCTCCCCCACCACTCCTCAGGAAGGGAGTCCATGGTAAATATTAGACTTGGCTCCCACCCTCCCCAGGCTGCCAGCTGCTCTGCTCAGGCAAACCCTTGCATCGCTGAAGGCACAGGGGTGCTACTGGCAGGACCCTGCCATCATAGAGCAGTCTGCAGGGTGGTGGGGATACAGCCAACTCTGTTTCTGCTAATCATGGGTTTGAACTGACCTCCAAAGAGATGGAGGTACAGAGGCCAAAGCAAAGCGCTAGAGCTGTCTGCCCATGTTCCATGCGGCGCAGCCTGGCTCATCGCCCTTTGTGGGACCGCGTAGTACAACATCTAACGTCTGAGCTAACAGATGTACACACCTACGTAGAGTCCTTCATAAAGAGCTCAGAGCTTTGTAGAGGAGCTCTGGGGATTTCTGCAGGAAAGCTTGTGCAAATCTCTCTCGCCAAACAGGTAATTTAAGCTGTTGTTAGGAAGTGTTTTGTTATGGAGCATAAAGGTAGGTTTGGTAATTAGATTTAATTTGGGGATAGGGTGACCAGACAGTAAATGTGAAAAATCGGGACAGGGTGGGGGGTAATAGGAGCCTATGTAAGAAAAAGACCCCAAAATCAGGACTGTCCCTATAAAATCGGGACATCTGGTCACCCTGTTTGGGGACAGGGTCTGAGATGTTTGCATAGAAATCACTCTGTGAAAATATTGGCGTTTTTTCTGTGGAGAGTGACCACAACAGACGCAGCATACATATAGAACGGAAAACAGTGCGAACAGACAAGCTTGCACAAACACCACCAGTAAATGGTCAGTCTGGATAAAACGAAGGTCATTGTTTGTAAAGGTAGGAAAGAGTAATAATGAATAAATAACACCAGACCACACTAGACAGCAAACGACTTTCAAATATCTTTCATGCAGCACGTGCGGTCATAGAAGAATGACAAACTTCTTGATTGCTTTTGGCCTTTCTCCTCTTCCTGTGTCCATGTCTTTGACTGCCTAAAATGAGTACTTGAAATATTCCTCTCTTTCATTGGAAGGGGAAATTGTATGGAGTGGAACAATAGACTGCTCCCTTGTAATGCGATTTGAAAATCCTTGGATAGGAAAATGCACAGCTGAGAGGTTCTTTGTAAAGGCGAGTATTTACTTCTTGAAAAATAGTTTTTATTTTTTAGTTCATACATTATTAACTGAGCTTTTCTCTGACGGATTTTGTCACTTTGCTTCCAGAAATACATCACTGCAATTCAGACTTAGCTTACAAATGCATCCAGTAAGTTCCTTGCCCATGGTCACTGCGTGTTTGCTGACTTTATAGAGTAGCCCTACCATTTTCTCATGTCACACATTGTTCCAAAGAGCCATTAAAACCAAGAACTTCTGTCACTCTGTCTGTAGCTTCCATACTGAAACCCCTTCCAGGTTCCATCTATTATATAATGTTATAGGGTGGAAATATGGGAACAATTGATTTATAAACACTTTTCCATCAGCGCTAAGTTGTACTTGGTGGTAGTGCTGCCGGGCTTAGCAATTCCAGCACATCTCATTTGGCCTATCGATTGTTAAACTTGGGAACAGAAGAGACCAGAATGCTGGAGTTAAAACACCAGGTGAAATTGTCCACGGAGATCTTGGCAGATCAGCCAAATGCCTGGATCGCTATGGATAATTGGAATATCAATTATTGTGCTTATGGCCAAAAGCAGCTAAATCAGTAGGTCTTAGCAGGCCTCTGCAACCGCCTTAGCATAATTAAGCAAGCAGCCAGGAAGGGGGCGGGGGAGCCTGACCCTCTGTCTCTCCTGATAAGATCTCTGTTCAAATTGCTGAGGTATGTGTTTTAGAAAAACAGGAAGCTTATCAATATCTGCCCTTTGGGATGTGTTTGTCAGGGCCCTCAAGACGTGGGCTCTTCAAAAACACAAACAGTCTAATTAATGGTTTGAGAAACCCTCTTGCGTAAGCTTTGAAGTTGTTTGCTTAACAAGAGTTTTCATTTACATGTTATTGTTACACTAACTCAGTAAAGAAGAAGAGAAAGTATGGGGTAGGTGGACTCTTCAGGAACACTTTGTGGACATATGGCAGGGTCAGCAGCATAGCTGGGGGGGAGTGGCCCCTCCCCCACCGAGCACAGGTGGCGCCTTTTTAATTTTACTCACCCGGGAGCGGGGGGGGAAAAAGGCACCACCCGCTCCGGGTCTTCGGCGGCACTTTGGTGGCGGGACCTTCACTCGCTTCGGGTGTCTTCGGTGGCACTGAAGCTTCATTGCCGAAATGCCACCGAAGACCTGTGGAGCGAGTGAAGGTCCCACCGCCGAGGTGCCGCCAAAGACCCGGAGCTCCCCCTCTTCCCTCCACCTGGCTACGCCACTGGGCAGGGTCCCCAAAGACTGCTGAAAGACTGGCCAGTCAGACAGCTGTTGTACCATTCGAAGACCGCTCCAGACTTTGATAATATTGATTTTTGGGGGTGTTTTACTAACCAGCTGTGATGTGTGTAAGTGCTTGAGACTAAATAAAGTGAAAGCACTCTTGTAGTGTGCGGTTTGGGCCAGCCACCTATCGGTCGCGCCATCCGTGTCTCCACTGATTTATTTCCTGCCAGCGCCTCACCATGAGTAATAGTTACCAAGAGCGTTGGGTTTTTAGACCCACTGTAACCGAATGACTTCCTGTGTTATGCCAGAAGTGAGAGCAGATGGTCTGCATGGTCCCATCTGGCATGAAGGTGGAAGAACCTTGATTGTAACTATTGCTTTTATCTATTTCTAAGAGCTCATTATGGTGGGGATGTTTTTCGTTGGTTGGTTTGACATCCTTGACATAGCCTTGTGCAGTCACTCCGGTAACTCCAGAAAGGCTGTGCTCACAAATTATATTCGAGCAGTGAAGTATTGACAGGAAATAGCGGCACACCACAGCTTGTCGCATTAGCATAAGCTCCTCCATATGGCTGTTTCAGTGCAGAGCTCCATTCTTCAAAGCTTCGGGAGACAAATGAGCTACAGGCTGGAGCAAAACAGAAAGCGAGGTTGATTTACATTCTCCTTACACAGTGGTGCTGCAGGAATTCTATTACATAATCAAAACTATCAAAGGAAACCACCAGGGGAACCAGCTCAGTGCTGATTAAATATGTTTGAGGCAGGTACTTTCGCTGATAAAATCTGTAAAGTTTTAAAGTCAGGAATATTTGAAAAAGTTTCCTCCCCACAAGCCATCTGTCCTGTAAAAGGTCCTACTGTTAGTCTAAAGACCTTGGACATCAGGGAAGATAAACAAGCATTTGTAGCGAACAATCAAAGCCGTGAATGAGACGACAGGCCTGTCGGGACGATTTGATCGACTGCACATCAAAGGTAACAATCAGAGTTCCATGCTCCGAGGAAGAGCAGCTGTCAAAAAAAAAAAAATAGCTTGCTTGCATTTTGTGCAGATGTTGTCTTGGAACGACAAGGTCACCATCCACTTCCCTCTTCAGATATCTGACTGTGCTGAGGCCTGTACTACCACATTCTCTATGGACCATGAAAGTTTATAATCCCCTTGGTCCATTCTGACATCACAGGGGAGGTGGCAAAAACATCTCTTCCTCTGCCCATGAGCTAAGTGGAGAAAGTAAAATACTAATAGCTCAGCTGGAGCATCAAACTGTCGTGACTCACAGGTCTTAAACTGGGGTCCACAGGAGCCGCCACCTGCCAACTCTGCCAGCCTGCTGACAACAAGGGGACTGGCTAACCCTTGAGCCATCGTGCCACCTAAGCTGTTATTCCAGATGCCTGACAGCATGTGCATCCATTCAGCGACATGTATGGATCCTGCATGCAACCAAAATGCAGTTAAAAAACAGACTCTTTTCGACAGAAAATACACTCCAGAGAGTGAGCAGCGTTCAGTGTATACATGTAATGGGATTTATGCATCTGTAGCAACCTGGGCTACATCTGTAGCAACCTGCCATCAGGGCAGAACCTGGCTCATAGTATGTCCCTAATTCAGCTCAGACTATTGGTCATGTTGCTCATTATTGTATGTAACAAAGGTATAAATGCTTGCTGTAATTGTTTACCTGGAGATAGACCTGTTTACCTCTCTCCCTCCACGCAATTGCTAGATATAATAAAGTATCTAACTTGCTGCACCCAACCTGAGAGTAAAAACTCTGTTTTTCTCCAACAATTTCAACCCCAAGCATTCAGGAATCATGAGTTAGGTACCCAAAAATTATGAGATTGGCTTTAAAAGCACAAGACTGAAAAATAATAATAATGAAATGTGAGTCTCTCTCTCTTTGCCTTCTGTTTTCTTAGCCTTTGGGAAGTTGGAGGGGGGGCATGTCTCAAGCTGTTCTCAAATATTGGGGCTAAACATTTACTTTGAAACCAATGAAAGCTGCTGTTCTGGGGTCACCACTGGGGTCTTCTAAAAGTGGGATACAATTGTGGGAGTTGGCCAAAACCACCCCCTCTCTGTCACTTAGAGAGAGGGGAAGAGGATGGGAGAGTGGTTTTCCGGTGGTGCACTGGGAACTTGATATGGTTCTACCCTCCGATTGGTACACACAAGAGCCTTTATTTTTACAGCAGCAACATATTGGAAACCTTAGGTTCCAGCCCTGTATTGTAGGCTCCTGGCAGAGCGAGGAAGCTGGGTCAGTGGATAGGGTGCTAAGAAGGGATTTGAGAGACCTGGGTTCAGGACTGCAAGTGTCCCGTGTGGCTCAGCTCCCCATCTGTCCAGTGAGGATAAGAGCAGTGCTCTGCCTCACCAGGGAGTTGTGAAAATAAATACTTCAAAGCACTCAAATACTAATATGGTAATAAAGTACCATAGCTAGCTAGCATGGACTTCTGCACCTGGGCAGAGTTTCACTAACTCTGTATGGGTCTAGATGGATTTTTCAAGCACGTCACATGCAATTTGAGAAGTGTTGTCAAAATGTTGCTTTGTAGTATTTTGACTTATTATGGAAACTATTGTGCAATTCCAGTCATCTAAAGTGTACAGCTTTAAATGCTCTACAGAAAACGTAAGCAGATCTGTTGTTAGTGCTGGACAATCTAGGAGGCATCCTTAGAAGCAGGAAGATTTCAGAACAGTCATAAACTAGTGCTTTAAAAAAAAATAGCCTCGTTTCCTGAGAAAAAATCCAAATTTTTTTCCATCTTCATTCCTGCATTAAATAATCCCAAACAGTTCTGATAAAATAAGAAAACTTTGTAAGCAAATTAACACTAAAGGTGCTATTATACATAGGGTGATGTAGACTATTAATATATTGGGGAAAAGTTATGCAGAAAATGTCAAAAGTAAATTAATTGTATTAATTTGTATAGTTGACTTTCTATTGACTGTAGCAAAGTGCTCCCTGGAAATACTGAACAATAATCAGAACTCCAGACTGATGCAATTCATGAATTATTTTCACCTTTTGATGCATTGCACTAATGTTGCCTGCAAATGTATTTAACCTGATTGACTCGGGTCACTTATAGTACAATGAGACTAAGTAACAGCTAGAAGCAAAACAGAAAAATTGTATTTTCTAGAACTGTCCAGATGTTACTGAAATTAAGTGAAAGTAACTATCACAAAACAGAATCAACTTTAAAGAGCCTGCAAGCACTTCCACGTCGATCCCTTGAATTTAAATGGGGATTACTCATACACATAAGCAATTACTCTGACATGTGAGCATATGCAGGATCCAACCATTAATAAATAAATGCAGAGTGGGAAAAGGCCCTTTGTAAGTACACTGGAGTTAGGCTGTGGTTTGGTGATATGCACACATGGGATACTCCCTGCTCTTAACTCCTGACCTACCGCAGGATTTGAAGTGACAGCCTAGTACACTACACCCAGCCTTTGGAAACGCCACACAGCCAAATGTGCAGCTTGCCTTGCAGTTCTTACTCAGGCAAAGCTGGGCCAGGCTGCGGTGCTTCAATGAGCCCCACAAACTTGGGCCCAGGGGTCATTCCAAAGGATGCCCCCGGAGCCTGTGCCTGAGAGAGCACAGCAGGGTCACTCGCTTTAATTAAATTATTGTTCAAAGTCTCTCACCCGCATAGCGCCAATTCAGCAGCTGCAAGTGTAGCTCATTTAATTCCCCATGGTTTCAATTGCTACTGAATATTTGCATTGCCATAGCACCCAGAGGCTCATCCCATTGCGCTAGGTGCGGTACAAAGAGGCCTGTTTCCTGCCTGCACTGGCTCCCGTGGCTAGTTCTGGTCTCACTGCTCTCATGAATAAAGCCACATGCGTGTGTAGGAACCAGACCGGCTGCTATGAAGGCCCCTTTCCATGTACTGAAGCCCTTACAGTCTGTTACAGTAAATCTTTATTGTACACACTGCCAATCAATCTTGCATAAAGGGAAGGGTTGTCCATAGGAGAGTAATCCTTACATAACTGATCCAATTAAAGTCCAGGGTTTTACTCCCACTGGTTGCAACCTCCGCTCTTTATTTTGCAATACAGTTAGTGACACTGGATGTAGGTACACATCTATATGCATCCTACGCGCTGGGGGATAGCACTGCTTCCAATCCCAGATGTAGTATGCATTTGATTAACCAAGAAAACTGGTTTATATAACCTACACAGTAGCCATTCCCAAAGTGACTTCAGTGGTAAAGTCATCAGTAAATACATACCATCCAGTAAACACTCCACTTGAAGTTAACTGATGTTCCCCTTTGAATATCACAACATTAATCCACTTTCACTCCTCTGCAGATTCACTGGGTCGCCACCTTTTACTATCAAAACAAACTACCTCACTCCTTAATAAACCGGGTGTCACCGGTGTGGATTTGGTTCACTGCTGTTGGCATGTGATGCAGTATGAAGACCCTGGCATTAAAAAACAGAATGGCCTTACTGGGTCAGAGCAATGGTCCATCTAGCTCAGTAGCCTGTCTCCTGCCAAGGCCAGTGCCAAAGCTGCAGTGGGATTGTACTGACAGGGTGTGACGGTGCTGCCTGTGGGAGCCAGCTGAGGTCACTCAATTAGGGCAAACTGCAAACAAAACGGGGCAGACAAACCCCAAAAGCTGGTGGTTATTCCAATACTTAGATTTACCAGCACAAAACAGCTTCTATAGTACCTCACTGGTTACTTAGAACTTCAAACAACGCAGTTCCCTTAAAGTACCCAGCCTCAGGCCTCCGTCCAGACACACCTGTCAGATATGATGATGATTACTGAAAATCTTACTTCATCATATAAAAGAAAAGGTTCTTCCAATCCCAAAGGATCAGCCACATACCCAGGTTCAATTATAACTTAGATTTTACCCAAAATACACACTATAGCCAATTTTTATCAACTAAACTAAAATTTATTAAAAAAGAAAAGCGAGAGTGTGTTGGTTAAAAGATCAATATACAGACAGACTTGAATTCAATTCTTGAGGTCCAGATACATAGCAGAGGTGAGCTTGTAGTTGCTAAAAGTCCTTTTAGAAATAGTCCATAGGTTATAGTCCAATGTCCATATTCAGGGTGGCTCCAGTCAATGACTGGGGATCTCAATCCTCGTGGCTTAAGGATTCCCCCTCTTAAAACCCAAAGCAGATCGGAGATACAGAAGGATCGTGGCCCAGGGTTTTTATACATTGCCAGCAGCCTTTTGGCCTGAGAAAACAATAGGCTTAACTCTTCTTCCAAACATCCTGGCAATTAGCACAGGGTAGTTTATAATTATAATTAATGGAGATATCCCATCTCCTAGAACTGGAAGGGACCTTGAAAGGTCATCAAGTCCAGCCCCTGCCTTCACTAGCAGGACCAAATACTGATTTTTCCCCAGATCCCCAAGTGGCCCCCTTAAGGATTGAACTCACAACCCTGGGTTTAGCAGGCTAATGCTCAAACCACTGAGCTATCCCTCCCCCGAACAACCTACAACTGATCTCGTGGCTAAGCTGGGCCTTCAATTGGATCCTCATGAACAGACCCTGGTATCCATGTGCAGTCAGTCCCACTGGACTCCAGTGGGGCCCCATGCAAGCCTTAATGCCCTTGTACATCACCCGAGAGGAGAAAAGGGGCTGTGGCCAACTGAGAAGGGGGCAGTAGAGCTTTCACACCGGAGACCCTTTCCCTACAGAGCCAGGCTGCACACCAAGACAGGCACACACGTTCTGTGGGGCTCGGCAGACCCAGATCCGGGTTGCATTCTGCAGCTCGCACTATGGCTAAACAGTTCATAGCGTTCTATTGCTCCTGTCCTGTTTTACTTTGTCGTGGCACAGCTTTAGCCGGATCATCTCTCTTTTCTTCTCAGTCTTACAGAATGAGACAAAGCCCCTGTCTAAAATAACACCGTTCACTCCCAAGAGCTCAGACAATTGGAAGCTGGGAAATTGGTAATGAGAACAAAGTAGCCGGTAATCAATAGGGTTTTCCTTTGCTGCTTGAGTTGTCTAGAGTTTTGTATCAGTACCAATCCGTCCAGCTAATCTGATCAGCAGTCCTTCGTGTCTGAGGTGTCCCTAATCTTTGCTGAATCCTCATAAACAAGACAACTGCCAGCACAGCTTATTGAGGTCTCTTTTCCTGCTCTTTCTGACAGTCTGTCAACGCTTCGGAGAAGCGTATTCTCCGTGGGAGCTCTTGTTACCAGGCGGAAAGGAATCCCACACAGGGAAAGAGCAAGGCTCTTGCTTTCCTTACAAAACGACAATGCAGAGCCAGGTCACAAGCAGCCGTGATTTAACAACGTGCTGTATGGAGCACTCACAGAGAGATGCCAAAGGAGGAGAAGAGCAGCAGTTCAGAGCGGGAGCTCGCACCAGTGCCAGCCCTGATGCTGAACCTGCTGTAGCTCATTTATGGCTAGCAATCACAAGTCACAAAGCTGACTTAACCTGCCCGCAGGAATACCCTGGTGGGAATTCTCCACCCAGGGTAGGTTTGGCAGAATGACCCTGTGCTGTGTAGGAGCGTGCCAGGGAGACGGAAGGTGTGTTGGGGGATTGAGGGGATTTGATATCACACCCTGCGCTCTGGCTATGTGAGCCAGCAAAGTGGCCCACAAGGGCTGTCTGAGCCTGCCATAAATTAGAACAGCTTCTGCGGCCATGCCAAGAGCCAGTCCCAGAATTCATGGGGCTCTTCAGATGAGGGCCTTTATACAGCAAGCTGAGAAAGGGGCACTGCAAACACAGCAGACTCGAAATGTTTTGTGATACAAGAGGTGAATACAGCACAATACTGCATGCACTGAAATAGGCCACATGACACAAAGTAATAATAATCCCCAGGTTTTATACAGTCCTTGTCAGCAGATCTCCAAGCACTTTCAAAGGAGGCCAGTACCATTATCCCTGTTTTACAGATGGGGAAATGGAGGCACAGAGAGGGAAAGTTACTTGCTCAAGGTCACCCAGCAGATTAGTGGCACAACTAGGAATTGAATCCAAGTCTCCTGAGTCCCAAGCCAGTGCTAGACAATGCTGCCCCCCGCCCTGTCCCCCAAAAGTCTCATCATGTGGCTACACCTTGGACTATGCGATTCAGTGCTCAAGGCACGTGAGGGGAGCATCTGAGAAGTCTCACCACATTGGCTCACCTGCTGTCTCCAAAGCAGAAATCTCTTTCCTGTATACTGAGTGACAGAGGGTTACCCTGGGCCAGAGACGCTGTGTGTGTGCGTAACCCCAAGCTCAACGTAGAGAACATTTCATTGTTAAAGAAAGAGGGCCCTGAAGAGTTACCGCTCATGCCTGGGCTGGTTCTCAGGCAGAGGGGGGTTGACATTTTGTACAGAGAAGGATTGAGTAATAGAGCTGATCGGACAAGAAAGCTCAAGGAACACTTTGCCATCCAAAAATGTGGTTTGGCCAAAATTGAAATGTTTTGCAGGAATGTGTCAATTTTGACAGAAAGAAATTGAAATGAATCATTTTTACTTTCTCATTTCATTTCAATCTGTTCCGATGCTATAGGTTTGATTAATTTTGTTTAGTTTTTTTAAATATCTATATCTAGATATATATAGGTTTCAGAGTAGCAGTGGGCTGTAGCTCACGAAAGCTTATGCTCAAATAAATGTGTTAGTCTCTAAGGTGCCACAAGTACTCCTGTTTTTTTAGATATATATACAATTTTATATTATAACATTTTAACATTATCAAAGCTAAACAATTTTATTGCTCCAAATCATTTTTTAAATTGTTATTCCAGGGAAAATTTCAACATTTTGGCTTTTTGGTCTGATCTGGGCCAAAACCAAACTTTGAACTATCAGTATTTCCCATGGAATGAAAATTCCAGTTCCCAACCAGCTCTACTGCGTGTTACCAGGCTGCACACGGTGGACATTTTAAACTGAATGACCAGAGTTATGGAATGTGTTTTATTTTATTGCTGAGACCCTTGGATTTGATTATGTGACTGCACATGAATAGTGCTCCTTAAATTTATTAGTTGGAAAGCGTCAAAGGAAAAGCTTCTGCACAGTTTCTACAAAAACAGCCTGCGTTTGAGCCACTGACATATATTCCACAACCAGCGCCCCGTTTTGGAGGTGTTCTTCCGTCCTCAGTTGAGAATTCTCAGTTAGCTGTAGGGAAGACAAGTGTGGAAACCAGCAATGTCCACGGAAGAAGTACAACAGTAAAAACATGTATTCCCTTTTCATTGATATTCACCGAGAATGCGATACAAAGAAAGTCACAAATACTTTCATACATCAGGACGCCATTCTCAGATACAGGGTGCTGAGCTCAAAACGGGTCAGACAGCAGTTATACAAACTCAGGCCATGTTCACGGACATGTTCTGACCCACCCCGGATAGGTAATGCTACTCCTGCAGGAGCCCTAATGGTGCTGGGAGTGTCACACAACGCTCGGAGCTGCCGCAGAACCTGCAACACAAGGTAACTCCTTCTGTAGCACATTTAGGGCCTGCTGCTCCCTACTAACCTCAGCCAGTGCCTGGGCAGGACTCCGGCAAGCTCCCTTCCTGCCTGGCCAAGACCCTTTAGAAGTACTGGATGCACTGGCTGGCCCCAGAGCTTAGCACTGAGAGAGCATTCTGGCTCCATACTGTGCCTGGTTTCTGTGTGAGGTACAATGGGACGGGGGAATGGAAAGCTCCAGGCACTCCTGCTTGCCCCCTACTTCACCAAACCCGAAGAGGGGCAGCCAGAATTCTGCCTGCATCCCAAAACCTTGTCTCAAGATGAGCAATGCAGGCTGGGACTCTAGCACTTCCACATGGGGCAGGCAATTACAGCCAAGGGGTGCTGTGATGAGCCATCTGAAAAATGGGCCTGGGGCAATCGGCCAAAAACCACAAAGCACCCCACTATCCTCCTTTCAAGGAGGTTCCTTTCCTTCCTACAGAAGGTTTGGGAAATGCATGCCCTGTTTGTAACCTGATCCAAACCATTGCACAAACAGCCACCTGAGTAGGAGAGAAGTTAGCCTATGTAATGCTGCGCTATCACAAGGAACAGGATTTGAACCTTGGTATCTCCCTTTCCCCAGTTCAGGAGCCTCCAACGCCTCCGCATGTGAATTTATGAGCTTCACTGTGGTCGACGTAGCCGTAGTTATTCTTGTTTTGTTTGGCTGTTTCAGGAGTTAGCCCATGTTAACTGACCTCACCACTTTATAGAACAGAACTTCTCTTTTTTCTAACTAGGCTTTATTATACAGGTGAAATGTATCAAATCCAATTGCTTTTCCTTCACAGAGCTCTAAGTCACATGTGAGCCGTTTACAAGACACCAGGTAACAGTATGTACTTTCTGGGAATAGTATAGTTCTACATAGATCAGTATTCACTGCACTGTAGGCTCTTCAAAAACAAATAAAATACAAATGAGGAAATGATTTGGGCATTTCTGAAATGCAGGTACTCTGCTCTGAATACTTTGCAAAGTATGTTAATTCTTGGAGGTTTAATTTTATAATTTAACTAGAGATGAGTGAATAAGTTACTTGATAAACTCCACCTTATTGTCCACAAACAGATCATGATTTCCTTGAATCCATCTGTTACTTGAATTTACTCAACCCTTCTGTTTTGTGAGGCATTTTTTTAAATCTATAGATAGCTCGTGTACCATTGACTTTGCATATTCAGTACTCAGTGTGAGGGATTTGAGTTGCATTGCTCAGATGTGACTGACCATCGCAGTCATATGGCTTTGTTTCTGCTCGGAAAATGTTTAACTCTTACCATCAGAAAGGTCTGAAGAAGTCACTGGAGCCTCAGGGAGAGGGACCAATTTGGGCAGAGGAATTAGAGAAGGTTAGAAAATTGAAACATTTTTCATTTTGAGGACATCCAGGCCTTTCCAGCAGCAAGATTCCTAGAAAAAACAGGCCACTCTAAGACACGTTGGGTAACGTTTTCAAAAGCACCTCACTGCCTTTCAGTGAGACAAAGGTGCTTTTGAAAATGTTACTCACTGGCTGGGCGTACGGTTTACATTTCATTTCCACACTGAGTAATTGGATGGGCAGCTTTAGTCACAACTTCCTTTTTGGCTCATTTAAACGGCTCTGTGCCAGGGCTCTGGGAAACCTGTCTCTACTCTGTCAAGGAAGGTCCCATCCCATGTACAAGCAGAGGTTAGTCATGCTCCTTAATACATGACTGGAAGGTGCTCTGATACTACGGCGAAGAAGACGCTATGTAAAATATACCACATGCATTTCACATACCAACCTGCAATTTTCTCTCATCACCACATTGCCACTGCCCCATTTTTGCCAGTACCTAGTCCTACAGCTGTGAAGGGCACCAACAGACCCTCCTATGGTTCATTCAATCCCCTACAGACCAGGGCTCTGCCCGGGAGGTTGGGAAGCCTTTTCCACATTTGTATGAGTAAAACCTGATTGCTTTTCATTAAAACTGGAACAAATACATGAGGGTGTAACGATGTGGTTCTGGCAGGACCCAACTGAAAGTGCCAATTCAGGACAAATCGCTTAAAACAGGGCAGTTACAGCCCTAGGTTGGGGTTTTTCCACCTCTAAGGCAAACCAAACCAGCCAGACAAAGAGGACTTTGGTCTCACCCCACTGGCTAACCACAAGTCACACAAGCAATTCCCTTAGACACTCCAGTTTCCCAGTATCACCATCAGTGCCACTTGTTATGGGGACAAATGGTTATGAAAACCAATACCATTAAAAGAAAAAAGGTTCTCCTGATCCCAAAGGATCAAGCCCCAGACCCAGGTCAATATACAAATCAGATCTTACCCACAAATCACGCTGTTGCCAATCCTTTAGAATCTAAAATCTAAAGGTTTATTCATAAAAGGAAAAAGATATAGATGAGAGCTAGAATTGGTTAAATGGAATCAATTACATGCAGTAATAGCAAGTTCTTGGTTCAGGCTTGTAGCAGTGATGAAATAAACTGCAGGTTCAAAAATCAAGTCTCCGGAATACATCCCCAGCTGGGATGGGTCATCAGTCCTTTGTTCAGAGCTTCAGTTTGTAGCAAAGTTCCTCCAGAGGTATGAAGCAGAATTGAAGACAAGATGGAGACAAGGCATCAGCCTTTTATATTCTTTTCCAGGTGTAAGAACACCTCTTTGTCCTTACTGTGGAAAATTACAGCAAAATGGAGTCTGGAGTCACATGGGCCAGTCCCTGCATACTTTGCTGAGTTGCAAGGTGTATTTGCCTTCTCTCAATGGGTCAATTGTATAGCTGATGGTCCTTAATGGGCCATCCAGCAGGCTAGGCAGAGCTAACACCAACTTGTCTGGGATGTCCCCCAGAAGCAGAGCATAAGTTTGAAATACAGACAGTATAGAGCCAATATTCATAACTTCAACTACAAAATTGATACACACATATAGACAGCATTATCATAACCAGCAAATCATAACCTTGTCTTAGACACCTCATTTGACCCCCTTTATACAAGATTTGGTGCCACTACAGGACTTTGGTTGCAACCATGTTCTGTATGGTCCCAGATTATATCAATAACGTCACAGAGGGGTATCAGCTTGGTCAGGATAAACAAGTTTTAAGACTGAAAACAACATTCAGGGAAAGTAGTCTGTGCTTTCCCCCCCAAATCTAGTTTTAACATTGTGAGGAGAGAGCTACAGCATGACAATCTGGAAGAAAAACTGAATGAACCTATGAATTAAAACCGGAAGGAACCCTCAGATCTCCTCGTCTGTCCGCCTGCATACCACCGGCCATTATCTCACCCAGTTCCCCTTGTGTAGAGTCCAATAGCGTGTGTTTGGGTAAAGCACATCTTCCAGCAAGGCATGCAGGTTTGATCTGAAGACATGAAGAGATGGAATCCAAACTCCCTTGGGAGTTTGTACCAATGGTTAATCACCCTTGTTGTTTGCCGGAAGCTGGGAATGGGCGGCAGGGAAGGGATCACTTGATGATTCCCTGTTCTGTTCATTCCCTCTGGGGCACCTGGCATTGGCCACTGGCGGAAGACAGGATACTGGGCTAGATGGACCTTTGCTCTGACCCAGTCTGGCCGTTCTCATGTTAGAAGTTTGTGCCTCATTTCTAATTGGAATTTGTCTGGCTTTAGCTTCCAGAGCACTGGTTCTTGTTCTACCTTTCTCTGCTAGGTTACCGCGCCCTGTAGGACCTGGTATTTTCTCCCTGCGAAGGTCCTTGCACACTGTAATCAGATCATCTCAAGCTGCTTTGTGACTAGTCAAACAGCTTGAGCTCTCTCAGTCCCTCACTGTCAGGCTTTGGCTCCAGCTCTCAAATCATTCTGGGGGCTCTTCCCTGCCCCCTCTCTGATTTTTCAACATCCTTTTTAGAACCAGAAGAGGGCAGAGAATGGTCCCACCAGTGCAGTGTTCAGGGGGAAAGCCACCTCCCTGCTCCGACTCACTGAGTCCCTGCTTACACACGTCCAAGCATGGCATCGCAGCTCTCTCATGGTGCTGGAGCCCTCTCCTGCTGGCCGCACGGTGCTGTGGTGGTTTCTCTGGCCAAGTCACCGTCTTTAGTTCACTCCCTGGGGTCCCAATTGCCCCAAACTACAAATCCCAAACTGTCTTTAACAAAGAAAATTCTTCTGCCCTCTCTGGGTCTCTTCCTCAGCCTGTCTTTGGCTCAGCCGGCAGCCCCCTTGCTCGGCTTGCTAGCCCTTTCGACGGGCTTGTATGCCCCCTTCCTCGGGGCTGGTAGGAGACCCCGTCCCTCTCTCTGCTCTGGGCTCCAGGCCTGGGCTCCGTACCCAAGAGCTCGGTTTGCTCCTTTACCTGTGCTGGGGTTTCCTTGGGCCACTTCTCACCTCCATTCTCCAGTCCCCGTGGGACTCCCCGTCACTGCGCCGGTGAGTCAGGGTCTCCTCCAGGCCTCCCTGCCAGGAGAGCTTTCTTTACTCTCCCCCTCCAGCCTTTTCTCAACAGGAATTTATCACCATGTGAGCCTGGCTCTCCCTCCTTTATTGCAGCCACCTGCTGCTGATTCTCCTCGGGGGAAGGGGGAGACTCGTTCTGTAGGCAGGTCGGCTTAGCCCATAGGGGACCCGAAGATCACATTAGCCCTTTCTCTGACAGCATTTCACAAGGAGCTCATGTTCAGCTGCTGTCACTATGGCCCCTACATCCTTTTCGGAGTCCCTGCTTTCCAGAGTACAGTCCCCGCCACGCTGTAGGTATGGCCTGTGTTTCTTCTTCCGGGATGTGCACCCTTGCCTTTGGCACACCCATGTTGTTTGAATGGGTCCAGCTTACTGAGCAATCCAGAGCACTCTGGCTGCCCTATGCCATCACAATACACCCTCCACCAATCGTTGGGACATCCTCCAACGTCAGCAGCAGGGATTTTATAGTTACTTCGAGAGCATTGATGAAAGTGTCAGGCCTAGGACCGATCCCTGCGGAACCCCACTAGAGCCCCCCCGTTCAATGAAGATGCCTATTGACAGCTACGTTTGGAGATCTGCCAGTCAGCTAGCTCTTAATCCATTTAACATGTGCCTTACTGATAGTGTCCAGTGCTCATTTTTAGTCAGAAGCCTGCACAGTACCAAGTCAGGCAAATGTGGGTCATGTTCTCTGTTAAAATCAACTGCATGACGTGGTGCCCCTGTTCATTTACTTGGGGAGCTATGTCATCTTAAGCTGTGAACTGCCTCCTCTTCCATTTCACAGCAACAGATGATACAGATCAGTCATAGCCCGGTGCAGTTCAGAATGCTCCCGCGCTCCCATCGGGTCACACTTGATTACAGCAGAGGACATGTATCGCGGCCGGTTTGCCCTCCATTGGTAATATTCAAAACAGTGGGCGGCTTAAAAGCTGAACTTCAAATAAACGTTGCTGCAGACCCATGTTTTGCTTTGTATGAAGTAGCCTACTAGGGTCTCCAAGGTACTTTGAGGATTTGAAGACTGAAGGTTCGGAATGTGGCAATGCACTGTAGGGGACTGGATGCTCATCTCACACACAGCAGGGTAAATGTGGGGTAACCACACTGAAGTTAATGTAGTTACAGGAAACATTGATTCCATGTGGTTAAATACTCCATGTTACATCCAATTATCTGCTTCCTTGTCATAGATTTTTTTTTCTCCTGCCCAATGTTTGACATTTAAAACCACCTTCAGACACCCTAAAGGAGTCAATGGCAATAATCTCTTCATTGTGATAGAATTTGCTTAAAGCTACAGTTCTGGCCCTTTAACATTGCTCTATTCCTGGAGAAAGTGTCTTTTGGGGAACTCAGTCTTATGTAATGGAGTTCACCCTGTAGAGCAGAAGAGTCCCTAGAGTACAGAAGGAAAATTATGGTCTTGGACCTTTAAATTAACATTTTATTACAATTACTGCTAGGGGTTATATGTTGACAATAGCAGTGGAAAATATGGTCATTCCCATGCAATTTTTTTTCTTAGAGAACAATTTCCAACACCATTACCTTGAATTCTAGGGCGCATGCCAGATTTTTACTGTTTTCTTTCACGCATGGGAATTGTGAGCCAATATTAAGGGAACAATGTGCTTCCAGTGTATCCCAACCAGAGAGAGTATCTCACAGTCTTCCCATAGACAGGTTTTGCTTCTATACAAAATGACCCCACCAGACAAAGAAAGGCTCAAGTGGCCTGAATCAAAAAGAATCAAGAATATCAGCTTTTTGTGACTATCTTGCCGTTTTCTTTCTTCTGCTCTAAGGAATCTCTGTCTCCTCCATTATTTTGCTGTTTCTCGTTCAGATGTCTAGTGAGCTGATGGTAGCAAGGACGTTGTGACATTCAAGCCCCAGTGCAGTTCAGGGCAAGTAAAATAAAACCTAAATGACAAACTCCCAGCTGTGTTCTGAAGAAGGAATAATTAAATAGGGTGAGAAGAGTGCTCTGGGCTGCATGCAGCATTCTAGGTGGCTAGTTAAGGGTGCTCTGTGTCCTGTGCGCAGTCACCACCCTGGTCTGTCACGCTTCTGCACCTACATCTAGCATCTAGCATCCCCTTTGCTTATTTCCCCATCATTCTGCATCACAGACTCAGGTATAACTTGCTGCTCACCATCATAGATTCATAGATTCTAGGACTGGAAGGGACCTCGAGAGGTCGAGTCCAGTCCCCTGCCCGCATGGCAGGACCAAATACTGTCTAGACCATCCCTGATAGACATTTATCTAACCTACTCTTAAATATCTCCAGAGATGGAGATTCCACAACCTCCCTAGGCAATTTATTCCAGTGTTTAACCACCCTGACACTTAGGAACTTTTTCCTAATGTCCAACCTAGACCTCCCTTGCTGCAGTTTAAGCCATTGCTTCTTGTTCTATCCTTAGAGGCTAAGGTGAACAAGTTTTCTCCCTCCTCCTTATGACACCCTTTTAGATACCTGAAAACTGCTATCATGTCCCCTCTCAGTCTTCTCTTTTCCAAACTAAACAAACCCAATTCTTTCAGCCTTCCTTCACAGGTTATGTTCTCAAGACCTTTAATCATTCTTGTTGCTCTTCTCTGGACCCTTTCCAATTTCTCCACAACTTTCTTGAAATGCGGTGCCCAGAACTGGACACAATACTCCAGCTGA
>NW_020664589.1:0-12199 GCF_002925995.2 Terrapene triunguis
CACTTAGCCTCTTCTCTAATTAGCATCTGATCCATTGGTGCCTTTTATAGGCTAAACAAAAACAAACTCCACCTCTTAAATTCTCAACTCCTCCCACCCATCCTCCACTTTACTGCTGTTTCTGCTGAGATTGTTCTATGGTGTCTCTACTTTAGCTCCTCCTTAGGGCCTGGTGTTATATTTTCAGTCACTCCCTTGTTCATTAGCCCTAGGTTTCCTTCTGTAGCTCGTTTAAATGATTTTTCTTTGAAGCCGAGACTCTCATGGTGGAGGAGTATTGGTGGGGTCAGTATCCCTGAGCATTATGCAAAATGCCCAGATCCAAAAAAGTAGGATTTAAAAACCTCCCAAGAAGCTCAAGAAATCAAAATTTTATACAAATCTCATGAAGGTAAAACTATTCTTAACCTCTTGATACATTATCATCTTCCATCAGGGCATCAGAGTTCAGAGGGAAGTTGCTGCAGATAGAACCTTTTGGACCAAATTTCCTCTTTCATTAGACGCTGTTAGCCAGAGGACACTAAACTAGAAACACAAAGCAAACAAACCCCAAATGAAAATATAAAGTGATTTCGTTTTAATTAAGTGTAGAGATGGGCTCCAAAATTCAGCCACAGACCTGAATGACCAGGTATTTAGCAAGTCTTTAAAAACGGATGCCAGATCTTCACAGGAAACTATATTTTTAATGTTCTCTAATCTGACGTTAGATAATTAAATACACCAATTAATATATAAATTTTGAAACAAGATCCCTGACAAAACAGGTTTGTCAGTGTAACAGTATCACAGAGAGAGGGCTGAAGGGTGGTCTTATGGCTAAGGAAAAGAATTGACAATTAATGATATAATCAGAGCCCTCATCACCTGAATGCATGCAATTCCCACGGACTTTAATGATAGTTCAGTCCACACAACTGACAGGTTAATAATCTCCAGTGGAAGTCAGCAGAATCACAGTAGGGATGAATCGGGTCATAGGTGTTTTGGTTAAAATTGGTTGTCTGGAATCAGATACCACGTCAGCTACATGTCCATTTGTAATGCAGAGAGGACAGCGGAGAACTTGATGGGAATGGGCTGTTACAGAAAGTCTATTCATCACTTGCAGCTCTTGAGGTGTCATGGAACCATAAACTGTCAAGTATGTGTCCAGCAAAACTTTTGGGAGATATTTTATGAATAAGGAGAATTGCAGCAAGACCATCTGACAACACAATAAATACAACATGGATGTGAGGCTTGACAGTAATAGAATGACAGTCAATTCAAATTAGAAGGACACTCATTCTAACCTTCTGAATTTTGCAAATTGTGACTACTTTTATAATGGACTGAACTGTAATCCTAGATTTAAACACCACCTAAAGTTTGGAAGTTGAAATCCAGATCATGACCTGTGTTGTACAGGAGGTCAGACTAGATAACCACAATGGTCCCTTCTGGCCTTGGGATCTTTGAATGATAAATTATATAGCTAGAGCCCAAAGTAGTATTTTAATTTCATGAAAAACGGATAATTAAAGTTGTTCTACACTTGAGTAGTGATGAGAGGATCCCTCCCACTACAAACTCTGTCCATCCTGGGAAGAAGTGCAACCATTAAAAAAAAGTCTCACCTTCCATTGAACGACATGTCAATGACAGATCCAACTTTCATTTAAAACCTAAAGTAAACTCTCCAATTTTCTCACGGCAACAAATCTCCAACTTTACAAGGGTAAAAATTTAACCTGTGACAGAATGCAAAGGTTGCATTTCCTGCAGTTCCCTTTGCAGCAGGGATGGAAGTGTGAATTGAGGACAAGGAGAAAGAGAGAAGTGGCACTCCTTATTTAGAGAACTAGCAGAGGGTCACTACCATAGTTTCATGTGAACGTAAGTTATTGTCTTTTTCTGACTGTAGACAATGTGCTGACCCAAATTAACCTGCTAAATGATCTGAATACAGACAGAAGGAAGGAATGAGAAAAAAAATCTCGTTAGCAATTTATGGCCACAGCTGAAGTGGGTCTAATCCTGCTCCCATTGACTTCACTAAAAGGAGGAGCAGGTCCACGTAGCTACTTTTATTGGACTATTGATTCCAGCTCTGGGCACCAGAGTTCAGGATAGATGGGGACACACTGGAGAAAGGCAATAGAAGAGCAACAAAAATAATTAAAGTTGTGGAAAATTTGACCTATGAGAAAAGATTGAAAAAAATGGGTTTGTTTGGTCTGGAGAAGACAAGACAGAGCGGCGACATGATAACAGACTTGAAGTACATAACAGGTTGTTATAAAGAGGAGGGTGATCAATTGTTCTCTTTATCCAGTGAGGACAGAATAAGAAGGAATGGTCTTAAATTGCACCAAGGGATATTTAGTTTAGACATTAGGAAAAACTTCCTAAGTGTCAGGGTAATTAAGTACTGGCACAAATCTTCTAGGGAGGTTGTGGAATCCCCATCACTGGGGATTTTTAAGAGTGGGTTAGACAAACACCTGTCAGGTATGATCTAGATAATACTTAGTCCTGCCTCAGTGCAAAGGATTGGAGTAGATGACCTACTGAGGTCCTGTCTAATCCTATGTTTCTACAATTCATTGTTTTCTTATTTATCAGAGCCAGTAAAAGGCTTGTCATCTTCCAGCAATTTGCACGTGAAGCCAGAGTGCAAGAAAAGACATTCAGGTATTACAGCAAGTAGTGCCATAAACACACTATAAACAAACAAAAATGAAGCTTTTCGTCGTGGCCCTGTAAAAAGGAGTTTGTGATGTTTACCACAGGTGAAATCTGAAAATATTAGGAAGGCATCAGTCAGGACAATCGTTAAAGTTGAGTTCCATTTCGCTCTTGGAGAAGGGAATCAACCTTTTTGTCATGTATGAAAAATACAGCATATCCTCTGCAAACATTCAGCAATTACTCTAAGTGCAGAATGAATTTTCTGAGCATTTACAAGTAAATCTGCTAATTTAGGAGTCAAAATTCATTAAAACCCCTGGGCTGCCGGCGGCGCGCGGACACAGGGGAACACCTGGGCTGTCGGCGGCGCGTGGACCTAGGGGAACCCCTGGGCTGCCTGTCGGCAGCTCAGACTCCCTCTCCCTCCCAGCGCAGCAGCCGCTCCATCCCATGCCATTCTTCTCATGGCCGGCGGGGGCGCCGGCGGCTGGGCAGAGCTCCGCAGCTCTGCGTACGGCACATGGCACGAGCCCAGCGACGGGCGCGACTCAGCAGGGCTTCTGGAGGAAAGGGGTGGCTGGCTGCCTCCTGGCTCAGCCTCCACGGTCAGCCCCAGCGGGGGGCACGGAGAAGAAAAGAGCCTCAGGCGGCAGTCTGGTGGAGCGGAGGAAGAAAGAGGACCCCGACGCCCCTGCCTTGGGCAAGGTAAGCGCTTCCCCACACAGCTCGGCCTCAGGTGCCTGTGCTCCTGCCCCCTTGGTCCTTGGCTGGTCCCTGCTCCTGCTCCCCTTGCGCGTGGGTGGCTGGAAAGGGACAGCCTGCAGAGCTGAGCTGCCCCAGTGCCCCCCTCTCCCTGCTCCAGCCTCGGTCATGCCCGGTAGCTGAGTTCAGGGCTGCCCAGAGGAGGGGGCAAGTGGGGCAATTTGCCCCAGGCCCCGCAGGGGCCCCCATGAGTATGTCGGAGGCTCCCCCTGCCCCACGAGTATGTCGGAGGCTCCTGGGAGAGGGGGTAACCGGCATGGTAAGGGGCCGGGCACCCCCCCCGACCCCATCCCCCCACAGCCCTGACCCCCAGCTCCAAGCCCAGTCCCTCTGAGCCGGAAACCCCCCGACCCCATCTCCCCACATTCCTGAGCCCAGCCCCTGTGAGCCGGGCACCCCCGAACCCAGAGCCCAGCTCCCCACCCAGCCCTGGACAACAGCAGCACCACTCCCAGGCAGCGACAGCCCATTGGTACCAACCATCACCATCACCCAGCAACAGCCCATTATGTAATTGCAAATGTATACATACCATTACAGCTTTTAATGTTTTTAAATAATGTATTTAGTGTATTTTCAAATTATTACAAATTATTTTTTTAATGTATTTCACTAGTTATTTTTTACATTTCCAAATACATGTTACTATAGTATTGCAACTTTTTTTTATGGAAGGGGCCCCCGAAATTGCTTTGCCCCAGACCCCCTGAATCCTCTGGGTGGCCCTGTCTGAGTTTTAAGCCCTGCTGCTGTGTTATGCCTGAAACAGGCAGGCCTAAGCCTGTGAGTGACCCCCATAGCAGCTGCCTGAAGAAGTGCTTGGGGGGAATCACGCAGAAGGAGCGTGATATTTGTTTGAGTTCTCTCCTCATGGAGGCTGCGCTCCACTTGGCGCAGGACAGCAGTCTCAGCAGGTCTCTAGGCCCAGCACCTTGCCTTGGTTTGTAGACTTGTAGTGCACCCCTGTCACCGGGCTCAGTCTGGCACCGCTACCCCTCACCAGTGCCCAAGAAGCAGTCAAAAAAGTTGGATGGACTGGTTAGGTTAGTTGTCATGCTGTTGCTTGGCCAGTGTAGAGACCACTGAATGCAAAATATTCCTCTATGATGTTCTGTCCTGAGCAAAATTGGCATGTTATGAGGTAGTGCCTGTGTGGGACAGGTGTCTGTTTATGTCATCCAGCCATCATGTCTTAGGTCTTCTGGGGGGGTAGGGGGTTTCCATCCTGCTTTCATTGGATCAAAGTCAAAGATTATTCTCACAGGGAAGTTAGTAGGCATTTAGAGCAGATGAGCATACCACCACAGAGAGAACTTGGCAACCATTTGAGAGTGTGTGACCTATTTAGTTAGAAAATGGAACTTTTCATTCAAATTGAGTTTGTACCATTTGATGTTTTTAATCATTTGGAGGTGCATGGCTGGTTGGACAGAATGGGTTCCGCAGCACTCCCAGTCAGATTTTGATATGAAGGAAGGAAGTATACGTGACTAAAAAGGGTGTATTTCTGATTACAATCAACATTGCTTAATTTTAAGGGAAAGTCATCTTGATCTCTTAATCAATATTTACGTCAAACGGTTAATAAAATTCAAATAGTGAATTATAGTAAGTGACACGTATTCTCTATCCTTTACTTTTAATAGTGAACAAGAAAAGACCTGATAGGAAAAAAATTTCATTTTTTTTTTCGTTTTCAGTTGATGCAGCCTCATGGCAGATGAAAAAAACGGTCTGGGGCACAATTTCGTAAGCGGAAGGCTGATAAGCAAAAAGAAGAAAGAAAGCAAGAAGGTTCGTTTCTGAAATATCTCCATCCACTGGCCAGAGATGAAGGTAGTTTAATGCCAAAGGATCAAGCACAGATGGAGGTGGGGATGGGAGTTTCACACGTTGAAGAAGAGTTTGAAGAAAATAATCTGAATATTGAAGACAAATCAAATGAGACACGCGAGGATCAAAACTTGGAAGACCGTGAAAGCGAAAATGTCACTCGTTTGTATTTGAGCTTTAGTGATTCTGCTACTTGGGCCAAATGCGATGATCAAGTCTGACAAATTCTGGTGGAACATGGGCCGGAACAAGTTCAGCAGTTCGATTTTCCCAAAGATAGTAAGCAAAGAAAATTCTTGACAATTTATTACAAACGTAGACTTGTTAATGGAGAAGAAGTGCACCATCAGTGGCTGCAGTATTCCACATCAAGTGATTCTGTCTTTTGCTTCTGCTGCAAGTTGTTTGGCAGTAGTACTATTGGCATATCATCTCTTTCTGAAAAAGGCTCAAGGGATTGGAAAAACATATCTGCAATTCTTTCAAGGCATGAGAAAAGCAGTGAACATTTGACGAATGTTCAAACATGGAAGGAACTTGAACTGCGATTGAAATACAAGAGAACAATCGATGAAGAACATTTGCGCTTGATTAAGCAAGAAGAAAAGTATTGGGAGCAAATACTAAAACGTCTGATTGCTTTGGTCAGAGTTCTTGGTGTGCAAAACCTGGCCTTTCGGGGAACACATGAAAAACTGCACACTTCTGGTAACGGGAACTTCCTCAAATTTGTCGAATATCTAGCTTTGTTTGACCCACTTAAGGATGAGCATCTTCGCGGGATTAAGGACCAGGAGATGCATGTACATTACCTAGGGAAAGACATACAGAATGAGCTTATTCAGCTTCTATCCAATGCCATCAAACAAAAAATCCTAGCATCTGCTCGTGCTGCAAAATACTTTTCGATCATTCTAGATTGTACACCAGATGCAGGCCACGTTGAACAAACGACCATGATCATTCGGTTTGTGGATAGGCCTACTTCAGAGACCGAGAATGAGACTGAATCAGTATGCATAAAGGAACACTTCAGCAGAGGGCAACAAAAATGATGAGGGGGCTGGAGCACATGACTTATGAGGAGAGGCTGAGGGAACTGGGATTATTTAGCCTGTAGAAGAGAAGAATGAGGGGATATTTGATAGCTGCTTTCAACTACCTGAAAGGGGGTTCCAAAGAGGATGGATCTAGGCTGTTCTCATTGATAGCAGATAACAGAAAAAGGAATAATGGTCTCAAGTTGCAGTGGGGGAGGTTTAGGTTGGATATTAGGAAAAACTTTTTCACTAGGAGGGTGGTGAAGCACTGGAATGGGTTACCTAGGGAGGTGGTGGAATCTCCTTCCTTAGAGGTTTTTTAGGTCAGGCTTGACAAAGCCCTGGCTAGGATGATTTAGTTGGTGATTGGTCCTGCTTTGAGCAGGGGGTTGGACTAGGTGACCTCCTGAGGTCCCTTCCAACCCTGATATTCTATGATTCTATGATTTGCCCCAGAACAGACAAAAGCCAGGTGATTAGAGCTCTCACCTGTAATGTTGCAGACCCAGGTTCAAGTTCTACAAATCAAGGCTGTGTAGTGAACACAGCTGTTGTCTTTAGGACCCCTGCCCCATTTGTTGCAGAAATTGGAAGATGTGTACCTATTGCAGGTACTGGGCTGGGCAGGTTGGAAGGTGTGTAGTGAATTAGTCAGGGGACTGCAGGAAGAGGAAGCTTAGTCTCATGGTTAAGACATGTTGCTCCTTTTGGCCCAAGGAGCTAACCAATGTTCAGGCCTTGTGGATTGTTTCTGTTAGGAGGAAAAGTTGATAGGTATTTCTTAGGTGCAGTCCAGTTTATTTACAAAGAATGTTCACTAAGTCCTGTCTCCCTGAATACAGGAGAAACAAACAGGAGGCAGTTTCCTTGTTTACAATTCCAAACAGCACTCTGCCCAAAAAGCTCTTCCGTCTTCCTCCCAGGGCCATGCTACCAGAGCTTCTCTGGCTGTCTCCCAGCTTTTCTGTTCTACATTTGTGAAGTATTTAGCACACTGGGTGCGAAGGTAAATAAATATCATCAAATGTTTTTTTACCCAGTGTGCAAAGGTGAAAGGCAAAAGGGGTGAACTAGAATGCCTAGCTATGTAAGAGGACTTTAACCTATAAAAACAGCTATTTCTGAAGCATGATAGGAAATTTAAAAAATGAGATATTGTGATATCTGGATGGAAAGATTAGCGAGTAGAGCTACACCTTAAAGTATTCTACAGAATTTAGAGAATTTAATGAGTTAACATTCTGAGTGGACAGGACTATAATGTAGAATCTGTATGTCTATACAACCCAACTCAGAAAAATAAAAATGCTAGTAAAGTTTTACTACTATACTCAGGATAGTACAATAAGTTCAAAGTACACCTTTACCTCAATATAATGCTGTCCTTGGGAGCCAAAAAATCTTACCGCGTTATAGGTGAAACCGCGTTATATTGAACTTGCTTTGATCCACCGGAGTGCGCAGCCCCCCCCCGCCCCCCCGGAGCACTGCTTTACCGCGTTATATCCGAATTCGTGTTATATCAGGTCATGTTATATCGGGGTAGAGGTGTATAAAGGGAAATCAAAAAGAAAAATCACCAAATCTAGTAAGACTTTGGGTTCTGTAATACCCATTGGGTAAAACAGCAGTAATATGGGACTTGACAGAATCACATAATCAACTGATGAAATGTCACACTGGGATATAAAAATAAGGAGCAATTTCTTGACCATATCATGACTTCTTAGAATATCTAGCCTTAGGTAACACAGTTAAGTAGCCTCTCATCTTAAGTAATATACCAGAGTTGGTTGAAGTAGTAACTATTGTTTAGCCTTTTACTAACAGTCAGCAGTATATAATTCCAGTTAAAGTCTTCATAGGACAGCTCATACCAAAACCAGCAGTGTGACATTAGTCTTTAGAAAGTGGGATATAAAAATAAAAGAAGGAAACTAATTTAAAAGGATACGAAAGTCAAATGTGAAGAAACTTACTCAACATGGGGGCTACTTAAGGATGTTTTACCATAGAAGTCAGCAAGAAAAGAGAAAGAAAAATCCCAATCCTGATACCCTGGAGGAGAAATTACAGGAAAAAACCTGCTCTGTTCCTGCAGCCTGGCTGACTGCACGAAAGGGTGCATGGGGCTGCACGTATGTCACCTATGTGTAATGTTTGGCAAGTTTGAAAAAGGTGCATAAACTCTGGCAGGTGAAATGTAAGATGGAAATTAAGAAGGCAAAGGGGGAAATGGAAAAAGTAAATAACCAAAGGAATTAAAAAAAAACCACCAAAAAAGTCTGTACCAATAACAGAAGCCAGAAGCCTTAAATCGAGTTGTTGGGTGCACTGAACTATCAGGGAAAGAAGGGAGCTGTTAAGAAAGGATATTACAGAATAGTCACTTAAGCTTGGATCCACAAAGGGACTAAATGGTTATGATGCTCAGCATTGCAATACCTAACTTTTAGGCACCAAGAAAATCACTGGACCAACACGGCGATCCACAAAGCTTGAGTTAAGCACATAGGCTCCCTCTACAGTGAATGGAGAGAGTGATCTACAAAAGTCAACGCTCTAGGCAGGCATCACCTAAGTGAACCAAGGAGACCTGTCAACCTGAGGTGATAAGCCCCACCTCTCTCAGGGAGATAGGCACATAAGCTCACCAGTAGGAGATACCAGCCAGAGAGATGTGTGCTAATGGAAGATGCCAACCAGAAGAGTGTGTACCAAGCCCTGCCCCTCTCACGGGGATAAGTGTCTGAGCTAGCAGATGGGAGATTCTGACCACAGGGGGAAGAAGGGTTCTAAGTGGTTCCCTTATCACTTTTAGCCCAGTGGCTAGAGAACTCACCCAGGACGTGGGAGACTCGGGTTCAATTCCATACACATCCCACCTTGTGGGGAGAAAGCATTTGAAAAGGAATCTCCCACGCTCCCAGGAGAATGCTCTGCTTGGTGACCAGATGTCCCGATTTTATAGGGACAGTCCCAATATTCAGGGCTTTTTCTTATCTGGGCACCTATTACCTCCCACACTCTGTCCCGATTTTTCATACTTGCTGTCTGGTCACCCTAATGCTCTGAACACTGACCAATGGGACATTCTGATGGTGGAGGGCTCCCTCCATCTCTCCTGTGAAGCTGTTCCACTGTGTATAAATGCTTAGTCACTGGGCTAGAAGGAGAGAGCACATGAGAAAGAGAATGATTCTGTAGGCCAGAGCTTAGGGCACACCTGTGGGAGACCCAAGATCAAGTCCCCCTGCTCCACTGACTAATTATTTATGCACAGAGGAACAGCTGCACAGGGGTTATTGAGGGAGCCTGACACCAGAAAATCCCATAGCTCAGGGGATCTCAGTGGTGCCTAGAACTGGGATTTAGGCATCTGGGACTTAGGCACCCAAGGACCTTTGTGGATCTCGGCTTTAGCTCCTCAGCCACACTCTGCACCACAGAGCAGGATGGCGAGATACCAGCTCTGGACTTATTATTTTTCAAGTAATAAAGAGGAGGTCCTGCCAGACACGGAGGTGGTAGAAAAGGATGTGCTGAAATAATCTGATGAAATACAAGCCAGAACCAAATGGCACTTCATCCAACAGTTCTGAAGGAACTTAAGTGTGGAGTGGCTGGGCTGCTAACAAAGATGCAATCTCATTAAAAGAAGCTGTTATACTGGGAGGAAAGTAAATTTTGTACCGTTCTTTAATAAAGATGCTAGGAGTGCTCCTAGGAATTACATGCTAAAGAGCCTTCCTTTTGTACTAGATAGATTAGCCAAAACACAGTAAAGTCAATTTAGTAAAACAGTTATCAATTCACATGGTATGATGAGGGAAAAAAGCCACTGAGCTTTTGTAAAGAAAAGTGGTGTCTCTTCACTCCTAGAACTATTTGACAGCGTCAGCAAAACGGTGGATAAATGAAAACTAGCTGACAATTTGTACTTGGAAAGCATTTTGACAAAGACCTTCACAAGAAGTTAATAAAGAAAGTAAAGTAGTCACAAGACAAGAGGTAAAGTTCAGACATAGACCAGAAACTGGCTAAGAGACAGAAAACAGAGTGGGAATAAATGGTCAGTTTTCAATACGCAGAGAAAATAACAGTGTCCCACTATTTCGGACTCGTGTTTAATGGATTTAATAGTGCTGGTATGGAGTTCTTGGGGAATCTTTGTCAATCTTTTTTTTTTTTTTTTGACAGAAAATACCTTTTCCACAAAATTGTCATTTTCCACGGGATCTCCATTTGGGACAAAAAGAAATCTTGAGGTATCAGAATTTCCTGTGGGGTGGAAATTCCAATTTTTGACCAGCTCTAGCATTACTAATGATGTGGAGAAGGAGAGAACAATCTAGAGCTAAAAATCTGAGATATAATTGTTTAGATTAGTCAGTACGAGAGTACGCAGAGGAACTTCAAAAGGATCTACCAAAGGCAGACAAATGGGAAGCATGATGCCAGTTAGATTCAATATAGGCAAGTGCAGGATAACAAACACTGGAAGGAATAATTTGAACTAATGTAACAACAACAACAAATTTTAAACTAAGAAAAGAGACCTGGGATCACTCTGGGCAAGCTCAGTGAAAATCTCTGTCCTATAAAGAAAGAGGCTAGAAAACAATTACTATATTTTAATGCCATTATAAAAAGCACTGCCCCTATCTTGATTACTGTGTTCTAATCCGGTCACTCGGGATGTGAATTTCAAAGGGACTTAAGGGAGTTAGGCACCCAATTCCGATTTAATTTCATGGGGAAGTTGGGTGCATAACGTCCTTAGGTTTATTTGAAAAACCCAGGTGCTCTCTCTAATAAGATAACAGGAGGGGTCAGAGATGGGCAGCCACACTGATTAGAGGCACTGCAGAGAGATTTTTTAAAAATTAGAGGTTATTAGTTTAGAAAAGAGAAACAGAGGTAACACATACAAAGTATACAAAATAACAAATGGCACAGAGAAAATACTGCAAATTAGATGCTGCTGTTTACTCTCTCATAATGAGAGAATGGGAACATTGAAAAGCAAACACATTTAAAACTGAACAAAAAGGAACAACAGTTTTATACGCTACATAATGAACCCGTGAAACTCACCGCCAGAAGATATTGAGGACAAAAGTTTAGTGGGATTCAATCAAGATTAGACACTTACATGGATAATGAGGAGAGCAAGTTACCACGGACAGGATAAAAATATGAAAGGGATAGAAACCCTCATGGCTCAGGGCAAACACACTAAGTGTCCTGGGTTTCTTCCCAAACTTCCCCCTATAGGCAGATCGAATAATTATCCACTACAAAGTTTCTTGAACCTTCCTCTGAAGCATCTGGCAGTGGCCAGTACCAGAGGCAGAACACTACAGTAGATTGATTGCTGCATCCTCACTGGTCTGCTCTAGCGTGGCAGTTCCTACACAACACTTCTGTGGTTTGTCCAGTGTCTATTTGCCCAACCAGCAGGAACACCAAGGCTGGCCTTGGACTGGTGTCTCGTCACCCACAGCAGTACAATCCCTTGCTCTTTGCAATGTTTCTTTACATTAGTTCTCCCTGTCCTCCCTCCCTTGGGAATAGATTAAAGCAACACAGCCTCCTGAGAATGCCGCAGGCTGTTTACTCTCACCATGGGATCATGTCATTCTCTTCTACTTTTAGGCATGAAGGGGATTTTTCTCATTATGTCCTCATACAGCTTCCTTGCACATCCATGTGCATGCGATTGCCCGGTCATTGACTTTCTGCTGCAGTTGTAGGTATTGGGGCTACATCAGTAGCCCCAACTTGATCATCACGTTTCTAGTCCGGCCGACTTCAGTGCGGAGTCTATTAAGGCAACGCCAGGTAATCCAGAGCTGATTTGCACTGCGTGGCAGGTACTCGACAGG
>NW_020664589.1:12209-30031 GCF_002925995.2 Terrapene triunguis
GAAAAAAAGTTTGTTTTTGTAGCCTCTCATTTACTTCCTATTACTTATAATATAGGCAGAGGGTGAAGGGGAAAAAATGAAAGAAAAACAGGGATGGGGGAGATAAAAGAG
The DNA here is from genome assembly GCF_002925995.2 of Terrapene triunguis. Taxonomy (NCBI): domain Eukaryota; kingdom Metazoa; phylum Chordata; order Testudines; family Emydidae; genus Terrapene; species Terrapene triunguis. The sequence continues at coordinate 12,321 of NW_020664589.1, forward strand.
AATGTTTTTTCTTCTCTGGGTCCCGAGGAGGGGTCCCAAAAATGAAGCTGAGCACAGGGCCCCACTAACTCTAAATCCACCACTGCCTACAGACAACCCAAGGTTGCTGCAAGAAGAGCTGCATCAGAGACTGAGTCTCAATGCCACGCTGGAGCTGGTGAGACAGAGAAGAGCCACTTTGAAAAGCAGGGGCTGAAGGAGCGGAATGGAACAAAGGCCTTGGAAAAAAGAGATTGCCTGCCTTGAAGACAGAGAGAAGGAGGTGGAGTGGCTCCTGGTTTGAGAGAAGAACTGCTCCTCTCACTATAAGGGCAAGTGGGAACAGATGGTAGGTGAAGTCTGGAAGCTATAGCTGCAAATCATTGAGCTGGAAAAGGGGGAGGAAACTAGGGCCAACAAGGCCAGAGCCCAGCATCCCTTGGCAGAAGAAGCCACGTTGTGGGAAAAGAACCACAGACTTCAGAACCACATAGCAGAATGCAACTAGGGCACGGGACTGACTGTGGGGACATATGAAAAGGTGAGCACAGAGGCGGATTACCGAGAGGCTGACATTAACACAAGGAAGCTGATTAATACTTTAGGTCTCCAGAAAGAAATGTTCTGCTGGGAGAGTTGGTGGTTCAGCAACAGGCTACGTATCCCAAGGCGTGAACACTGAGACAGGATTCAAGCCAGATCCCGCAGTATTGGCCATGGCCTCTGTCTACAGACCCGCACAGTGGCGGACCGGGCTGAATCAGAGGATAAGGCCGCCTCGGTGGACAGTCTCCAGGCTGAAAACCTCATGCTGCAAACCCAGCTCAGCGAGTGCCAGCAGGAGCTGGAGGAGACCCATTTGTCACTTGGAAAGACCCTGGCCCAAGCCACCTGGTGAGAGCAGGAGCTGACCTGTATGAGAGCGGAGACAGTGACCGGGGAGCAGCAAGGTTCTTTGCTATGGAAGGGGTCAACTAAGCTCAAAGACAGCTGAAAAAATCCAGCCTAAGCTAAAGAGCAGCCCGGAGACCGACAAAAAGCTCAAAGGCCTAGAGCTGGATGTGACAGTGGCATGGACCAAACTGGAAGGATGTTGGGAAGAGGGAGCAGCAGGAGAAGGCTGACCTGCTGAGTCAGAGGACTAATTAGGAGAGGAGATGCTGGTTAAGGCCCTACAGCTGGCTAACTTATAGCCCAGCTCAAAAGGAGGAGAGCTGGGGACGTCTGTTTCGAGAGAGCTGACCAGGGCTCTGACATGGACCCCTGCATAGGGTAACCTGGATTGACTAACTAAAGGGAGTTATACCTGGTGGAAAAACTTCATCAGACCACACAAAGGGGGTACATGTCTTGAAGCAATTTAGTCTGGGTCAATGGATTGAAAGAACTTGAGGTGCTGAATGCCAGGCACCTGCAGAGCCACAAAGATGCCACAAGGGGGTGTGCTGGAAGGCAGCACCCTATGTCAAGCTGCCTTTTAGTCTTTCTAACTTTTGCATCTACCCCCACCCCCTTAACGCCTCCCCGTCCCACAGTTCTCAGCACTTTCCTACAGTCACAACACCCACAAAGGATGGGGAAAATACAACTGTCACCTCTGTCCCTGTATCAGCTGCTGACCTAAAAGCCATGACTGATAGTTTGGGACCCCTAAAGAAAGACAGTTTCTCCAGAGGGTGTTCTAGTGCGTTTTGGCTCGCAGTAAGGGAAGAGCTGAACGCAACTGAAGTCCGACGCTTAATAAGCGACCGCTTCAAAGATTCGGGGGGCCTAAATTGGATTAAAGTCAACAAAAACAGCAACCTATTGACTTTTATGAAACTTTTTGGAGAGCAAATAGGTGGGCGCAATTTTATAGCACAAACTATACCCACAACCCAAAAGCCCAATGAGGACCCCAAAAATTATTTAACCCAATGGTGTTTAATGCAAGTAATGGCCGGCTTAACACCAGTGGGTGGCGCCACTGCATTGGATACAGGGCATTCAGTTTACAATCCTTAAGAGACTCCACTGCTTCCCTAACCCCTACTACTCCAGAAGACTTGAAATTTGGCAAGCGGGTCGCCCAGCTACCCTAGGGGAACTAAGAGGCTTGGTCCAACAAATAACTACCCATTCTGGACCACAGCCCACTATAGCTGCATTAAAACCAGTAATTACATACACCAATGAGAGCGGTACAAAGGAAATCACAGGATCCCAGGGTACATGAAAAATGAGGTTCGCCAGCTAGCCTGGAGAACACTAATGCATCATGGGGCAAACCGAGAACAGTGGAACGGGACCCCCACACAAGAACTAGTCAGGGAAGCCATGAGGTTGCAAACCTCCACCAAAAGAGGTGGCTAGCATAATTCCTAGCACCACCCCCTTCTTCCTCGCTGCAATGCCTCCCGGACCCGCTCCCTTTTTCAGCGCAAGATTAGAGGAGCCCGCTGAATGAAGAACCCCCACCACCAATAGGGGCACAGAGGTGGAGGTTTATAGGCAAAGTCTTCTGGAATCCCGGGGGACAGCCGTGTCTGTACTTTCAGCAGGGTGAATATACCCCAACACTAGCTTTAATAGACACAGGACCCGCTGTATCCTTAATCAAAACAACCCCAAAAGCAGAAAAAAAGATTAAAACAGGGAGCTTTCAAATCCTTTCTAGGAAAACCTACTCTCGGGTGGAAATGGACCCAAGTCCCCTTTTCGGTACAAGGGTTTGAGACATTAGAAAATTTAATCCAAACTCCTGATATGGTTAATAAAATTATTCTGGGATCCAACTGGTTGTTCAAAACCAATGTGGTAATTAATATGCCTAAAGGTACCCTTTGAAAGTTAAAAATTAGCCCTCATTCAAAAAAAAATTGGGCAGGATGTTATGTTAGCAAAAGGGTTAGAACAACAAGCTAGGTCTCTCAGAGGTGTGGGGGTTTTTTGTTTTTGTTTGTTTTGTTTTTTGTAGACACCCATGAGAGAGGTAGCTACACCAATGTAAGTTTTCAGTGCAGATCAGTCCCACGTCTCACTGAAAGCCAATGAGGCTAAGGCACTTGTGAAAATTTTATTCCTTTTAGGTTTTTGTGCACGTATGGATTGCTGAAGGGTGAAGAGATGGGAAGTCTGTTGCATTAGCCCCTGCTTAGACATCAATGGTGATGTTATGGAATGGTGATATTGTGGTGAAGGCAACTGATAAACTGGCTGAGTAAGAACCTGAAGTAGGCAAAACAAAACCTTCAGTTCCTTGTTTGTTTCCAGGGTTCCCCTCCCTCCAGCCAAAACATAAACCAGCCAATGTTCTAGCCACATTCCCTTCTCACAGCTCCACAGGCCCTGAATGCTGAACAAATCATATGAACCCATACCAAACAGCATAGAAAAGGGCACATCTTGTGATTCCAGAGCTCCCTGGACTGGGATTCTGAGCAGCAAGCATTGCTGCACCCATGGGATGGGGACAGTAACAGATGTCTGGGCTGAATCTGCTGCTTTGGGGTATTTGCCATGGGATTCATCCCTACACGCCAGATTGTAGCCAGGCTGGGCAGCCATGCAGGGTCGTAAGGGCTGATCTACACTAGAAAAATTAGGTTGACCCAGTTACATCACTCAGGGGTGTGAAAAATTTACACCTCTGAGAAACATAAGCAAGCCAACCTAGGCCCCAGTGTAGACAGCAGTAAGAGAAGAATTCCTCCATTGACCTAGCTAGCCCTCTCGGGGAGGTGGATTTACTACAGTGATGGAACAGCCCCTTCTGTCGCTGTATTAAGTGTCTACACTGAAGTGTGCCACTGTAGCGTGTCTAGACTAGACATACCCCGAGGCACACCAGTCTCATACTCCTGTGTGTCCTTGAGTCCAGACATACAGAAATAAGCAGGTGCTGTGCGTGCCACCACCCTCACCCTGAGCTGGCGTGGGGTTAAGTGAGGGGTAGTAATCAGCTAGTGTTCTGAGCAGACAGTAGATTACTTCTCCCTGGGGCAAGAGGCAGGGGAACGGAGAAGGAATCAAAGCGGCACAGTTCCTTCCCCAGAGTGCTCCTGGGATGGCACAGTGATGTGTCACCCCTCACACAGGGCAGACTGTGAAACCACAGCACAGCCTTAATTTTACCAAGTCTTAACTGGTGCCACCACATCTACAGGGCTACCTGTTCCAAGAGGCCTCTGTTGTACTATGCAGGTTCACTGTTATCAGCATCTGCTGCTTCGTGCCCCATGTTACATACGGGTATTCTGTGTGACTTTGCACAGAACGAACAGTATGCATCAGCCAACCCTGAAATTATGGGATGGTGGCTGCCATCTTAAATCAATCCACACTACGCAAGCATGTTGCTCTTACGTTTGCCAGCTTAGTCAAAATTTCAAACACCCTCCAATCAAAGATTCAGACAAAACTTGGTGGAATAATTATAAGAGAAAAAGCAGCAGCATGCCATGCATGTCATTTCTTTACCAAGCTATGATAACATGAGAATATTGTCATTCCCCAGACCGAATTCCATCAGGCAGCTGCCAAAACCTCGCTTGTATAAACCACAGGCACTGAAAAAAATCCACCAAATCATCTGCCCATCTCTGGAAAACCTGAGGTGGAATGACAGCATCTCAAACTGGTTTCTCTCCTAACCAATGTGCTTTATCTCACCATATTTCTGTTGCATCTGTCAGACCATATTTTCTTCCTCTGGCATCACTGGAACCCCTTGTTGGTTTTCTCCAGTGCTAGCATTTGTTTATTGATCCCTGAAACTGATGGGGAGTTTTCTGCCCTCTGCTCAAGCTAGGCTACAGGAGGAGACACTGACCAATCGAGAGTCAGCAAGCCAGTTAAGGCAGTTTGTGGCTTCTCAGGGACAGTGTAGGGTGAGACTGGGACAGAGGAGGAGTTCCTCAGTGCTAGCCCAGAACCCCAGGGCCTGGTCAGGGTCTGCCTTCAAGTGCTGCAACTCAGCACTTGCCTTCGAATTTTGTTTGTTTAAAGGTGCAAACAGCCAAATTCCAAGTTCATTTTTATTTAACTGTACAGAGACTGACACCGAGCTTATAAAACGGGCCACTCTGCTCCAAGCCGGCAGCTACAATTTGTGGATTAAGGCAGGAAGCACCTGCAATACCAGGCTTGGCTCTGCAGGGGGTGCTACAGAGCAGTCCCACCTGCAACAGCTGTCATTTCTGAAGTATGCTTTGTTCCTTTATAAAAACAATGCCAGAAGCCCAACTCACATAAGCGACCCTGCCGCAACAAATCAGCTGTAGATTCCAGCTCTTAAGAGCAGCCCCACCTATTAAAAACAGTGCCTTCACCCCATGCCCAGGCAGCTCTATAATCATTGATCTATCTGCTCAGAAGCAAAACCCTACCGTCATGAATCTGTGGGCTTATCACTCACGATGCCCACAATAAATGAAGTAGTGTGCTGAACAGGACATTCATGAGCAATCCTACAATGATAAGGAGCCAAACACATATGATCAACATGACAATAACACAACATTGTGAGCACAAGGAAATAAATATATGTAGATATACCTATTTCATAGAACTGGAAGGGACCCTGAAAGGTCATTGAATCTAGCCCGCTGTCTTCACTAGCAGGACCAAGTACTGATTTTGCCCCAGATCCCTAAGTGGCCCCCTCAAGGATTGAACTCACAACCCTGGGTTTAACAAGCTAATGCTCAAATCACTGAGCTATCCCTCCCCTATGAAAGGAAAGAAAACAGATTTCAGTTTCTCTGTCTAAAGTTAGTATTATAATTGCTTAAATATAATTTTTTGCTTTTTAGGAATTACCTCTTACCTTGGCCCTGTCAAGCTTCATCAGCGGCCATTGACCATAGTGGCAGAAAGACTGGGAACTCTGTTTTCTATCCAAAATTTCAAAAGCGCTTAAGTAACTCAGCAGCCTAAGTTCCATTTTCAAAATGGATCTAGGCACTTACAGTCTGGATTCACGAAGGAACATAGGCGTGACTACACTGAGCATCACCACTTCTAACAAAATCACTGGGATTTACAAAGCCAGACTTCGGCGCCTAGGGTCCCTATAAGATGCACGGAGGGAGCATCAGAATAGGGTTCACAAAAGCCAGCATGTTAGGCAGCTCCCTGCCTAAGCTAGCCAATACCAGATACCAAGGAGAGGGCTGTGTCCTAAGTTCACACCTCTCGGGGAGTCTGTTGCCTAAATTAGGGCTGAAGGGAAGTGCCCCCCCTTCAGATTCTCAGCTGCAACCCCTCTCTTGGGGTTAGGCAGAATGCTATGCCATAATGTGGCCAATTAAAAAGTTGATGCCCTATCTTTTAAGAAGAAATTCAAGGTCTGGACTGATCAATCTCCATTAGCATGGTTACATAAAGCAAAGGGCTCCAATACAAAACTATGATGGAGCATGACTCTCCAAGAATATGATATGGAGATTGTACATATAAAGGGGAAAGAAAATAGAGTGGCATATCCCATGTCCAGGAAAGTGGGCTCTGACCTGTTGCCTCCAGGTCAGCCAGTGGCTAACCCTCCCGCATTATTGTAAGGGGGGAGGTGTGACCCTAACAGCTCCCCAATGCAAGAGGGCAAGGGGCTCACTGGCATCTGGCAGTGATTTTCCAATGGCCTGACCAGTTTGCTGTACCCCCCATTCATTAATGTCAAACTGTATCTGAGGTGTGTCATGTAACGCATCATTGGAAAAGTAACACTCTAATCATTACAATTTGTGGATGGTATATGTACGGTACATGCCAAAGGGGCCACACGTATCTGAAGGAAACGTGGAACTCAAATGGGTTTACCAGACAAATCTGAGAAGTGGATAAACAGGTTTCTCCCAGACAAAGCAGCCAGGTGTCAGATCAGTTAGCAATCGCATGTCAAGTGGCCATGCATTTGCATTTTAGAAAACACCAATGGGGGAAGAAACCAGCATGGAATTTCCCTCACCAGCAGATTCCATGTCTTCTTCTCCACAGCTTGAATAAACTTCACGTTGGGGGATAACCATCAGAAGAATCCATTTCAAAGGTTCACTGGACTATAAAAGAGAAGGGCAAAGAACCCTAAATCATCTTTCCCCTAGCCAACAAAGGACTTTGGGGAAGACCCTGACTAGACGGGTGGTCACCCATTTTGCCGGAAGGTAGTGTGATAAGAATTGGTGTAACTCCATTGAAGTCAGTAAATTTGACTTCCAAAATTCTTCCATTCCCACATGGACAGAGTTAAAGACATTGTGATTCTTTTTTAATGATATTGTGAGAAATTAAAAATTGCTAGCTTGTATTTAATGACTATTATATCAACATTTGAAACAAAAAACAAAGAAAAACAGGGAAATTTAACTTGAAAGATCAACCAACACTTCCAAGCTGAAATCTCAAATTTCTGTTTGCAGCTCAATTACAGAGCTCTGGCTAATAGCATCGGGAATGTGAGCATTGACCTGGAGATTTTAACTTGGAGGCTGTTTGCTGCTGTCTTAACTGTACAGTTCCCTGTTTCTGGATGTTTGTGTTAGTCATCTTATATATACCGTGACAAAGTTCCTCTTCTATCTTGGTGGGTCCTGCGCTTATTGGCGGATTTTCTTGCCTCAGAGATTCACCATGTGGGTTGAGGAACAGCCCAGAGACCTTCTCCTCTGGAAGAACCCACAGTCCAGGTCAATTGGGAGGTTTGGGGGGAACCCGGGCCCGCCCTCTACTCCGGGTTCCAGCCCAGGGCCCTGTGGACTGCAGCTGTCTATAGTGCCTCCTGTAACAGCTGCATGACAGCTACAACTCCCTGGGCTACTTCCCCATGGCCTCCTCCAAACACCTTCCTCAGTCTCACCACAGGACCTTCCTCCTGGTGTCTGATAACGCTTGTGCTCCTCAGTCCTCCAGCAGCACACCCTCTCCCTCTCCACTCCTTGCGCCTCTTGCTCCCAGCTCCTCACACTCACACCACAAACTGAAGTGAGCTCCTTTTAAAACCCAGGTACCCTGATTAGCCTGCCTTAATTGATTCTAGCAGCTTCTTAATTGGCTCCAGGTGTCCTAATTAGCCTGCCTGCCTTAACTGGTTCTAGCAGGTTCCTGATTACTCTAGTGCAGCCCCTTCTCTGGTCACTCAGGGAACAGAAAACTACTCCTCCAGTGACCAGTGTATTTGCCCTCTACCAGACTCCTGTACCCCACTGGTCTGGGTCTGTCACAATAGTTTACCAACCTTAACTTTCTCAGTCATTTTTTATAAATATTTTAAAATGAAATAAAAAGAGCTAGGTTTAATCAAGTAAATGAATACTACCTCTGCTGATAACTTCTAAACAGCTATATTTTTTCTAAAGACAACCCCAAACCTCAGGGACCAAACCTATTTTCTGGGCTACAACTCAGAAAAACAAAAGTGTGGATTAAAGATTAACCATCCTTCTGAAGTTCCTATAGATCACAGGTTTGTATTTGACCTCAACACAAAGTACATACATTATCACATTCCTTGGAAACCTAAATGCAAATCCAAGCAAACAAAAAGCCAGGATATCCCAGCTACATTTATCTGAGGTCACACAATTAGTGAGCCCTTAATAACCAAAGATAAATAAATTCATAAATTCTAAAGCTCTTGGTATTTAACCATGGCAAGGCCCAGGTTAAACAACATTGCTTCACCCCGGCAACATATGGTGTGCGGCCTGTAAGCACATGTTCCATTTCCATAAGATAATCCAACTAACCTGCATCCTGTACTAGGGCAGCTCGGAAAGATATTGGAAATGGTCTCGTTTACAGAAGGTCAGTTTTTCAAGACTCCTCCTTCATAACTGGGAATTCCACAACCCCCTTCCTCCCACTTCCCCGTGGCCTGTCTCAGCCCAGAGAGTGTCCAGCACTAATCGAGAGATGTTGGAAAGCTACGACGTGAATCCAACATGTCCAGTTGCTCCCAATTTGGTGCTAGATGCGGTCTCTCTCTGATGTATCAGGCATGCTCCCCCTCTTGCTTAGAAATCTGTAGAAGCAGCTTTCTAGAAGCTCCATGGGGTTAGGGCCACATAGGTCTGTGATAATGAAGGGATGGCACTATGGGGGGGCAAAGCTCCCTACAATGTGCTCCGTTTGGGACCAAATTAATGTCCAGTTCCCACTAACCCCTGCTCCACAGCGTTCTCTTCCCACAGAGGCAGATGGCTAATAGCAGAGTCCAAGCAATGGCCAAGAGGTTAGGGGAGGCTGGGCAGCAGGGCAGAGCAGTTTGCAATCCCGCCCTCTCCACCCCCAAACTCTTCTCCCCTGTGGGGAGCATTTATTGGAAACTCCAGGAGATGAACTGTGCCAGACTCCTTGGCCCTGTGTCCCCCTCCTTTGAACTCATTACATTTTGGGAGGCAGCAATCCTATTTGAGTGTGGTGAATAATTTTGGCTGAAAAAAAATGGAAATATCAAAATGTTTCAAATGGGCACTTTGTTTTGAATCAACATTTGATGAAAACTTGTTTTTTATTTGGGGAAAAAAAATCAGTTTTGGTTCATTGCTAAATAAAATCAGTGGTGTGCTCAGCTCTAGTGTGAGGGCCCTGCAGTATAATGTAAATAACAACCCATTGTATTCCTCACATTAAATACCCACCGTCAAAACAATAAACCCCTTCCCACTGCAGGTATGTCCAGAAAAACCCTGAACCCCTCCCCAGCTGCAAATACTCCAGGAAAGAGATGAACCTTCCAACTCATCTAGAAGATTAACAAACAAAACCAAACAAGCCCAGGATGTGGAAGCCCACACCCAGATCATAGCGTGCTTTGGTAGGGGCTAAACAGATGTGATGCCTCTAGTTTGGGGTCCTGCAGCTCTGTGTCGGACTGTGTCTTTCATCAAGGAATCCTGCAAGGGATGGTTTAAGCTTTATAGTCCTTAGTAAGTTCAGATAAGCCTCCATTCTACACTATTCCTCATCCATGGGAGTAATCTTATTGGAGTCAACAGACCTACTCAGGTGAGCAAGAGTTTGCAGCATTGGGCCCTGAGAAAGACTCCATGCCCTTATACTCATTTATAAAGTGATCAAAGCAGAGGTAGAAAAATATTAGCAGGGCTTTCCGTCCTTGTCCACACTGGGGTAATGCGCACTACTGGGGTGTGACTTCTAAAGCACACTAAAATGCTGTGCATTGGTTGGTCTGTACAGACCCCACTGGTGTGCACGATAGGTCCCCTGCTGCACTTTAACACAGTACTGTTTCAAATGGCCCTATGTTAAAGTGCACCAGCAGGATCTACATGGATCGGTTAACGTGGAACACGGTGGAACACGTTAGTAATCACACCCCGGCAGACAGCATTACCCCACCATGTAGACAAGCATTACGAGTCTGCCTTCAGTGCTGCCCCATGGCAGGAGAGAGCTTTCAACATGGGGCAGCTCACACCTCCCCTCCCCCAGAGAACAAGCGCACACACCCCGTCTTCGCTGGTCCAAGCAACAGGTATTCGGAGGCTATTTTAGAATTCAGGTCTCTCCTGTGGCAGCATGAGGTGTTGTGCTTGCAAAAGAGCCCCATCCCTTCAATGTTCTTTAAACAAAGCACAACCTGTCTCTGCTCCCTTGTACCCATCACTCCAACATCCTTGGCATGGATTGTTTAAGAATAATGGTTCTTTTGTTTGTACCTTAGAAACGTTTACTGGGGCAGCAAGATGATTAGCTACTCTCGCTGTTCCTTCCCCCCCACCCCACCCCACCCTCCTTCCTTATTACCGCTAAGCTAGATTGTTGGCAGTACAAATAATTATTAAAAGGGAGGGAGAGGAAATACAAAAGATAAGGGGCTATACAGACCTTAGGCAGGTTGTGTGTTACAGTAGATGTACATACTGATTTCATAAATTATTCTTTTTTAAATTCGTTCATCTCTCTTGGCCCATCATTCCTCTTATAATTCAGATGTTAAGATAATACAAGCAGCACAGAACTCCAAACTATTTAATTCTTTTATTCCAGTCAATCACATTTCTGAGGTTGGCGTTCATTTTTGCAATCTCGGGCCCCAATTCAGAAAAGCACTTAAGCATGTGTGGGATTTAAGTGTGAGCTTAAATGCTGCCCTGAATGGGGACGCTTTCTTATATAGGGGCCATATTTATACAGTACGTTTACGGACTGTTCTCACCATAGGCGATGGGTGGCTAAGGTGAGAGGGGGCTCAGTGCCCCTGTGACACGTCCCAGGAGTATCCGAGGTTGTGAGGCACCTCGCTACTATCTGCCCTCACTGTCTGTGCCTGCTGTGCATCAGCTCCCTGACTCGACCAGCCTCTGGCAACACAAGCACTGCCTGCCCGGCCTTTCCTGGCCTCGCTTTCTGCACAGGCTAACAAAGGTAACACCAACTGCTGAATCTTCCAAGTGGCCTTCAGCAGTGCGCAGCTCCTGTTCCACTGAACATTCACAGAATTCTCAGAGCCACCACTCCCAAAGGAATAGTACACCCCTGACTGCAAGGTTCAACTCAGGATCCTCACGCTACGTAACACAGAGCACTTCATATACATAGATAGTGACAACAAGAATAGGCTTATCAAAGAACACGGATTCAAGTAACAGAAAGAAAGACTATCGGAAACAAATGGTTACATATAAAATAAAATCATAACATGCTTTCTAGAGCCCAAACTTAACTAACAAGGCATTCCCTTGTGTCCTACAAGGCAGCTTACCCCAAGTCCTTTCCCCTGTCTTTTCAACCAGGTTGGCCAAGATCCCCATTTCATAAGATCAAGCCTGCTGGCAGTTTGTCTTCACAGATGGAGAGATGCTAGGGTGTCTCTCTGCACCCCCAAGTGTACCTTTGATGTTCACCTGAAAATAGATTCCCATTCCCCCTGCTGCTGAATCTCTTCCTGTTAAGTTCCTTCTAAAGTCTCCACCAGCAATTTGTTAGCATCTGACTTAGTATATGAATACATTTCTGTTGTACGACATACAACAGTCTCCCGCTCCCTGTCTGGAGAAGTCTGTCTCACGACACACTGCCTTTGAGTGACGGGCTTCTAACTACAGACTTAGGGATTATACATTTTAGTATAGATATAGATACACACACACACACACATACACACACACACACCCCCACACACACACACTCACACACACACACCTCCTCACATATTTTCTGTACATACATCTCAGTGATTATGATGATCAGTGCACCATAGGCTCTCAGTATAGATCTTACATGCCATTCTTTTGGTGAACCCAGGGGATCCCTCTACCCCTATGTACTCTTGTGCCCTCTCCTAGTTGGCATCAAGAGGTCTGTGGGCCACAGCCCCCAAATCTACCTATCAACTCACCAACCTTCCTCCAGTTTTTCTCAGACCATGTGCATGCCCAGCTCGGTATGCAAAACCTTGCATCCGGTAGCACAAGGGCCAGGAAGGGGGGTGGGTTAAGGTGACCAGGTGTCCGGTCAAAGAGGGATCCTAGCGGCTTCGGTCAGCACCACTGACCGGGCCATCGACTATCCGGTTGGCAGCACCGCCACACCGCAGGGCTGGCAGGCTCACTGCTAGCCTCTGCACCGCGCAGCTCCCGGGTCAGGAAGCAGCCGGCATGTCTGGCTCCTAGCCTTAGAGGCGGCCAGAGGGGTCCGCGTGCTGCCCCACCCCCCTGTCCGCAGGTGCAGCGCCCATTGGCTGGGTCAGCGCAGCGGAGGAACTAGCACGACTCACGAATGCTCAGCAGGTGTTTGGTTTTCTGGACTTAGAAAGTTGGCAGCCCTAGGGTGGGTTGTCATGGCAGGAGGGCCTCCCCTGCACATCGACAAATGTGCCACATCATACCAGGGCAGCCTCCTCCAAATCTGTGAGTCGCAAGAGCCAATGTGCTGGAGTGGGGAGACAGGCCCAGACCCGCAGGACAGGAGCCGCCTTTGCGGGGTCAGTATGGGGCAGCCGGGCTCACTCTCCAACCCACTGGGACCTTAATAGCACTTAATATTAAGTTTTACTCAGCACCCCAAAGAATATTTTCACCCTCTGCCTGTGGCTCTCAAGAGATTTCTGAACAGGTATCTGCCTTTAATTTCAACACATTAGCACATTTTCATCACATTATAACAGCAGCATCCTGCCCATCACTCAGGCCTGTAACCTGGGCATTGTTCTCGACTCAGACACCTGTAGGTCCTCACATCCAGGCTATGTCTAAACCTTGCCGATTCCTTCTGCACCTTATTGCTAAGATGCAGCTTTCCCTATCCAGCCACACAGCTAAAACTCTTGTCCAAGCTCTCATCAGCTCATGGCTCAATTACTGCAACATCCTTTTCTCGGGCCAGATTATGTTTATCCAGGCCAAACTCAGACCCATTCAGAACGCTGCTGCAGAGATCAGGTTTCCCTCAGAGCCCCCCAGTCTCCATGCATAACAAGGAAACTCCTTACAATTTAAAGTCGCAGCTTATAACATTAAATAGAGTTTTCATATACACCCCTGTGATAGGATGGATCACAGAAACCCCCTTTGGGAACTGCCACCTGATGTGCCTAGACTACCTCTGAGCCTGTTTTCCCTGCCAGCTTGGGACGTCAGTCCCTTGCCTGGTTTGAGCCAGACACGCTTGCTTGCTGCAAACACAGATCCAAGTCTGAACCACGTCCCCCACAAGCTGCAGGCTTAACTGAAAACAGCTTAAGAAGTGCCCCTGTCCTCAGCACTCAGATACCCAAACTCCCAATGGGGTCCAAACCCCAGGGCTGGTGCTACCATTTAGGCAAACTAGGCGGTTGCCTAGGGCACCAAGATTTGGGGGCACCAAAAAGCGCTGCCCCCAATTTTTTTTTTTTTTACAGCATTCCTACACCCCCTCCCCGAGCGCACGGTCGCTGCTCCACTTCTCCCACCTTCCAGGCTTGCAGCGCCAATCAGCTGTTTGGCGCCGCAAGCCTGGGAGGGGAGGAGAATTAGAGCGGGGGTGGCATGCTCAGGGAGGAGGAGGAGCAGAGGTGAGCTTGGGTGGGGAGCTGACGCACGGCTTCCCGGGGGGCGCTGCTGCGGGGGGGGGGCGCCTCAGGGCAAGGGGGGGAGCTGCCACGGGGGGCACCTCAGGGCTGAGGGGGGGCGGGGTGCTGCCACAGGGCTCGGTGGCGGGGGGTGCAAGGTGGAAGTTTTGCCTAGGGCACGAAACTTCCTTGCACCGGCCCTGCCAAACCCCAAATAAATCTGTTTTACCCTGTATAAAACTTATGCAGGGTAAACTTATAAATTGTTCACCCTCTATAACACTGATAGAAAGATATGCACAGCTGTTTGCCCCTCCCCCAGGTATTAATACATACTCTTGGTTAATTAATAAGTAAAAAGTGATTTTATTAAATACAAAAGTAGAATTTAAGTGGTTCCAAGTAATAACAGACAGAACAAAGTGAATTACCAAGCAAAATAAAATAAAACATGCAAGTCTAAGTCTAATACAGTAACCTGGGGGGGGGGGACACACCTCTCCTGGTGCCCTTACTAAGCAATGCTTCTCCATTCACAAGCACTGAGTCCATGTATAACACAGGGAAAAACTTATTAAGAGAAGAGTAAATACCATATTAATTTGGGAAAATACAGTAACAATGACTCAGAAGCATGCAAATAATAAGTAAAACACTGACCCAGAAGCATCTTGGGCAGTAGTCTTTTGCCTGAGTTTCCCCACCTTTCAGTGGGGAAGTCCAATAGACAAATGTCCCTTTAACACACTACTTTCCCCTTCCTTCACTGCGCCCCACTCACAGTTTGTTGACATACATTTGTTGTCAGAGGTTAGCAAAGTCCCAGAGGCCAGACATGCATTCAGATGGGTTCGCCTCCACCGCCTGGGAGAAGGGGGGCAAGGTTTGCTGTCTGGCTCCTGTGAAGAAATGCCTGTCTCTTGTCTCACTGCTTCAGTTTGTTGTTTCTCATTATTCTACCTCTTGCTACTGCTTTGCCACTGATAGCAGTGGGGCTGCTACCTCTTTGGCATCTCATTTTCCTGGTTTGCCGCTGTCACTGGGAAGTTTCTTAATTGAGTCTATTCAGCTATGTATTTAAACTCTGCAGTCCCAGCAAAGATAAACCACACCCACCCAAAACAAGAGAAATATCAACAGCCCCCATCTTAATCTCTCTCTTCTCTTCCTTTTGGCTTTTGGCTCACTACCCAGCTGTTCAAGAATGAGCTATAGATTATGGTGATCCCCTTAATCTACTGCCCTTTATTCATACAATACAGGGAATAACATTTAATTACCCCTACATCTAAGACTTAAGTGAATTTTAACCCAAAACAGCCAAAAATGATCACCCTGATACAGTGGGAGTCACTTATGCAAATAAGATCTGCTCATGAGGTCTTTTCCTCTCATTCATCAATAGATGGCCACAGAAAGCTCACTCACCCCATTGGCTTACAGCTATAGTCACTGCTGTGTACTGACATAGAATAGTCTCCTGATGGAATGGGTCTGATCTCAGATTTTAATAAATGCTTGTAAAGAGATATATACTCCAGTTCATCCTGACTGTTTTGTGTGATAGTTTTAGTATATTTTTTTTCAGGGAGAATTTCTGCATTCTAAATATGTAAAAATGTACCAAGTTGTCTGGCAAAAAATTTACCTATCTCTGAACAGAGAAGTGCTTGAGGTTCAGGAGTATCTTGCTTCCCCTTCTTCTAAATTATAATGATTAGAGTTACCATAATTTCTTCTCATGGAGCTAGTGCTCTGGCAATAAGCTTATAGCACCCGAAAATCCCCACAGGTGTCATTGATCTATCTTGAACCTGTGCTGCTGAGATAGATGTTGAGGTCTGGGTGGTTTTTGGTTGTTTTGGGAAGTGGGGGTGGGGGAGAGTTTACCAGAAGGCACCAGCTCAAAGCAGGTAGGTGTTACTTTCCCATTCCATCTCAAACACCTTGTCCTATTCAACTTATTCATAAATGATCTGGAGAAAGGGGTAAACAGTGAAGTGGCAAAGTTTGCAGACGATACTAAACTGCTCAAGATAGTTAAGACCAAAGCAGACTGTGAAGAACTTCAAAAAGATCTCACAAAACTAAGTAATTGGGCAACAAAATGGCAAATGAAATTTAATGTGGATAAATGTAAAGTAATGCACATTGGAAAAAATAACCCCAACTATACATACAATATAATGGGGGCTAATTTAGCTACAACTAATCAGGAAAGAGATCTTGGAGTCATCGTGGATAGTTCTCTGAAGACGTCCACGCAGTATGCAGCGGCAGTCAAAAAAGTAAACAGGATGTTAGGAATCATTAAAAAAGGGATAGAGAATAAGATGGAGAATATCTTATTGCCTTTATATAAATCCATGGTATGCCCACATCTTGAATACTGCATACAGATGTGGTCTCCTCATCTCAAAAAAGTTATACTGGCATTAGAAAAGGTTCAGAGAAGGGCAACTAAAATGATTAGGGGTTTGGAATGGGTCCCATATGAGGAGAGATTAAAGAGACTAGGACTTTTCAGCTTGGAAAAGAGGAGACTAAGGGGGGATATGATAGAGGTATATGAAATCATGAGTGGTGTGGAGAAAGTGAATAAGGAAAAGTTATTTACTTGTTCCCAAAATATAAGAACTAGGGGCCACCAAATGAAATTAATGGGCAGCAGGTTTAAAACAAATAAAAGGAAGTTCTTCTTCACACAGCGCACAGTCAACCTGTGGAACTCCTTGCCTGAGGAGATTGTGAAGGCTAGGACTATAACAGGATTTAAAAGAGAACTAGATAAATTCATGGAGATTAAATCCATTAATGGCTATTAGCCAGGATGGGTAAGGAATGGTGTCCCTAGCCTCTGTTTGTCAGAGGGTGGGGATGGATGGCAGAAGAGAGATCACTTCATCATGACCTGTTAGGTTCACTCTCTCTGGGGCACCTGGCATTGGCCACTGTCGGCAGACAGGATACTGGGCTGGATAGACCTTTGGTCTGACGCAGTACGGCCGTTCTCGTGTACTTATGTTCTTATGTCACAGTGATGAACTGGACCCTCATGAAATTTCACGTCCCCAATCTCAGGTTCAGAGTTCCTGCCTAGAAGATGGGTGGGTAAACTATTAAAATAACAGCTGTAAGTCTGTTCTCTAACCTATAGTTTCTTGAGGGGACATTTTACCAGTATAGTCTCTGTGACTGAGTTATCACAGGCTAAGTAAACTTGATTTGATTTAAAAGCGTATTTTTCCTCTGAGAGGCTATTTCACATTCCAGATGGGAAAGAATTTATCTTGCTTTTGCCATAGGCTGGTGTATATTTATTAGAATTGCATGACTTTCCCCGGCTGGGAGAGGTATATAGAAGGTACTCAGAATCCACCTGCAGTGCCGCCAGGAAAGTCTTCCAGAATCAGTTTACATTTCTTCATCTGCCCTATTTTTTTGAATGACTTGTACCTGGCAAATAGACCGTTTTCAAAACCTCTGAGATTAATACAAAGTTCATTATTTCCTGTTAAAAATCTGAAAATAAATTATTCAGCATGCCCCATTAACAGTTTGTACCATCTTTCCGGGACCTTTTTGGCAAACTTTAGCTGCATGAGGATTCAGCTTGTATCTTCTTTTCCTCTCTCCAGCTGGAGGGGGCTCTCTCCTTCCTGCTGCAGGAGAACTGGGCCGTGCAGGCTGAGCTGGTGCTGTGGCAGTACCCGGGCTGAGCAGAACCTGCTGCACCTGCACC